>NW_027150406.1:308615-617231 GCF_031143425.1 Pleurodeles waltl | reverse complement strand
TCCTCCAGGTGTGCGTTCTCACAATTTGCGATTTTCAATTACCGAATCGCAATTTGTGAAAATGCTAATTGTGATTCGGTATTTGGGCCTCGCAAACCACAAATAGTGAATTTTAAGAAATTGCTAATTCCGAATCGCAATCATGATACATGGCCTATTGCGACTCGGAAATAGCGATTTCTTAAAAATCGCTATTTGCGATTCGCAAAGCCATTTCATGATACATCTCTCCCTTGATTCTATATCATTGGCATCAAAATGCACATTGTGTGTAAAAACTATAGTCCTACCGGTCATGTCCATCATTGCTACTTCAATTATACCTGCCAAATTACATTAACTGACGGGTGAGGGTATGTGTGAGCCACCAATCAATGGTGACACATTGCTGTCTGTGACACCGCATGAACTGTAGCCCCATCACATATGTAAAAATCCAAACACATGTTGGCATGCACACATATGTGAGGGAAGTCAGACATCATCCCATGAAGACAGGTAGACCATGCATGAAACAGCAGTGAAAATGAATTGCAAAAATGAACGGAATACATGCTAACATGTAGACACAAGGAATGATGGCAACAGTAATGTCATAAAAGTCATGTCAATGGACATTCACCACTTACCAAGGGAAAGTATTGCTCTGTGAATGCACCCAAAGAGCAATGCTCTCTCTGTCACATGTATGATGCCCACTTTCACATCACAGACAGTAGTGAGGCACCAGCACTCGTGACACACTGAAGATAAGTGGCAAGTGGGGGACAGATGCCAATATAGTTACTTGAGCAGACACATGGCTGATGTCGAGACAGGCCACTCACCTGAAAAGCAGGATGTCTGCAGGGGCGATGGTATGCCCCTGACCTCCTGGAATACCTCTCAGCACTTCCTGGTGGATGCAGGTGTCCTAAAAGGAAAGGGGGAGTGGAAGAGAAAGAGACAAAACACTGCCATGTCTTGCTGGTCCAGCCAGGCACCCTGTATCTTCGGGGGGCAGGTTGTTGACAGAGTGATAGTAGAGTTAGTGCACTCAACTTCCTTGAAACTGAATCTCTCTTTCTGATATGGGCATAGGAGCGGTAGAGAACACCGGGATGCTCCAGCACTTTTCTTGTATAATAATAACTGTTGCCACAATTACTAACACTGCATTACCAAAACCCCAAACTGAGTACCATAACAATAAATACTGTGACACTAGGGCTGGCTTCACAGATTTACTGTTGCACACTTCAATTAGAACTGTGGTTGCAGTTATCATGCACAAGAAAGACACACATGGGCATTAATTATATCACATATAACTTTCCTGCATGCATAGGGTTAAACTAAAAGGAAAAAAAACAATCCAAGAAATGCAAATGTCCACTTTGGGTTTAAACAGTTAGGTTGGCACAGTTTGGTTTGCTTTCACTGTGTGTGTGAAAAACCCTTCAAATGCAAATTCCTCAAACCTGAAACACAGGCATGAATGACACAATTTAAATCCAAGAGTTATGCCATTAGAGAAAGAAAAGTCACGTAAATGCTCTTTTAAAATTGCAATGTCACTTTTTGTAGTACTTGAGCTCAAGCAGATTTCCTGAAGCACATTTAGGCAAGTAACTACAATAATAATGTAGAATGTTCAGAAATGCATTTGTTTCGTCAAGATAAGCAGTCTGCCAAAATACGAGGTCTGAAATACACCAGCTGTTCTAGGAAAGCACAGCGCTCAAAGAACAAACTCCCTGGGGAATACTAGTCACTTAGCTGCAGTCTTTTCCGGAGTGCTGGAGGAATGCCTGGTGTCAGCGGGTACAGGAATGAAGAAAAGAATTGTCTCAAAAGTCCTGAATATGAGGGTGACGACAGGGACTGGACTGCCAAATCAGATGCTTAGATCAAGAAGCAAAACAAAGCCAAGCAGGGAAGCATGCTTCACTCTGCTATTTATAGCCAATCAGGAAAGCAGTTGAGTTTCCACATGTGGATGAGTCACCACACCCAATTAGAAGCCCATTTCTACACCTGCTCACATTAGCAAACAAGCATTTAAAAAAACAATTGTGTAACACAGCACATTATGTTTACTTAGAAACATGAAGGTTTAACCAAGAACAGAGATATGATTTAACCCTAATCCCAGGCAGATAATGCAGCAGGCACCTTGGGGATTCCTGACAGCTGAGGACGGTGATCTATTATTTCTTGTTGTGTGGGCTGTCACACTGAAGAGTAGTGGACTATGAAGTGGAAAGTACACCCACAACAACAAACAACATGACCTGAGTGATCACCGTACTCAGCCATGTGTTGGCCCTGGAGAGCAAATTGGTTGTGGACTGTACTCTGTTGTACCCTAGGTCACTAGACTAATAGGCAAGGCACATCTGAATGCACCAACTTCCTTACCTACACAAACAATTACTCATCTTGTCTGTCACACATGGCCCATCCGTAATCTTCAGGGGGAGATGGCAGAAACAAATACATCAACTTTGCAATGTAACAGACAGGAATATGCCATGGACTCACCCCCTTGTAGCTGCTGTGCTCCCCCCAAACACCCATCAAGCTCTGGGCAGGCCACCAACAGAATGCGGGTGTTTGGGTGGTCAGACTCCAGCGTGCACCCCACCCACATTAAGAGGACAGCCCTAGTTGGACCTCAGTGATATTCCAGGCCCAGCATTTCAGGCCCCCCTATCCTCTGGCGACAGTGGGTGCTGCACCAGCTATGGACCCCCAGGTTTCACATCTTCTGGGCAATGGCTCTCCAAATCCCATTCTTCTGATGGGTGTTGACCTGTATGGATGCAAGAGACAAATCAAAGGGTTACAAACACAAGTTTTTGCCCAAATGGTTGTATCACACAGGTCAGAAACACCAATCACGAAATGTTTAACTTGCCAACACACCGCAAGTGTAAAGCACACATGCTGATGAGTACAGGGACATGCCTACACACTTTTGGATTAATCTGCAGACTAACCCACTACCCTGCTCTGCAATGACTAAACAAGCCTCAGGTAGCCCAGGCTGAAGCAGCATGTACTGTGATGTGAGCCACAATGACACACAACACACCATTGTGGTCTTCAGAAGGGTAAACTTCATGGGCCTCAATGGTCAGAGACATTTACACTGTGCACCATTGACATGCAGTCCATCTAGGCAACTATCATACTAAATACTTAACCCAAAGATTTGAGTGACGATGAAAGTGCTGCCATGGTGGGCACAGAAAGCCTATTCCCAGTGCATGTGCGGACATGTGGCCTACCCAATGTAGAATCATGCCACTTCAGGATGGGTTTGTGTGGCATGTACTTGTACCACAGAACACAATTTTGACCATATGTGGTAAACTTACAAATAACATCCGACACACAAAGGCATGTTAGCTCTAAATATTAGTATGTAACCAATCTTCTGAGTCACATGTCATAGCCCCCCTAGAATCTCCAAACTATATGATCTGTGTGTTTGTCATTTGTTCAATAAACCTGTACTGGACAAATATGAGTAATGTAAAGGTGACAACAAATCTGTGGGAGTAAGGGACCTATCATAAGTCAATGACACAGATTGACAATGATGCAAAATGTACATATGCAATAGTTCAGGGATTTACCTCAGTACCCATTCCTAATCTAGTCAATGGCCTAAGGCATTCAGGCCAAGTCTTGCCTCGAGAGCCTCATACTGACCACATGTCAGGATCTGAAGGTCTACATGGAGTGAGCACAGTGCCACAGTTGCATAGCCACAGTAACTCTACCCCAGACTGGACTGGGTCCAATACTGGGAGATATATTTGAAAGGCCCTGGTTTCTGCAGGCAGTGCATACAGAACTTACATGACACTCACATTTCCATAACGTCCATGCATGACAGTACATCATGTGGCCGTCATCAATGTGGCTTGTGGCTTGTCTGGCACTTTTAAGGGCACAGTGAATCATAATATGCCTCTCATACAACAGTTTGGCAAGGCCAGATTTGGGCTGAACTATCTGTGGCACAATACAAATTGCTTATAAGTTCCTTAAATGACACAAACAAGATGCATACACAGCTCATGCTATCATGCACATACATGTTGTTTGTCATTTGTAACCATCATATCCATTGATGTTTTCTTGTATGGCTGTAAAGTCCCCTTGCCTAGATATTTGAATGAAACACAAGGAGGATCTAGGCCTCAAAACATATCACACCACACAATGTGAATCTGCAATACACTTAGTACTTTTCTCCACTTCCTGCACCATGTACATCCCATATATACCACACAAACTGCAACAACAGGCACACAAGAAGTCTAACCAGCATGTAGAGGCACATTGTAGTGTGTGAGGAGGGAAAGGATGGCGTTGAACAAAGCCAATGAGGTTTTTAACTGCTCCTCTGGTGAGCCATAGAGCTGACCCTACAGGGGAAGGACATCGTCCATTAACTACTCGAGCTCCTCTTGATATAAGGCGGGCCCTTTCACCTGCTGGCTGTGGCATGATTGCTCCCAGAGGTAGCACACAGCAGCTGAAGTGGTGGAGGTGTTGATGGCAGCAATGTCAGGAGTCATGTGACTGATTTTGAAGAACGCAGTGTACACGTGTGCCACATATACGGTCATCACCACCAATAGGCACAGCCATTGGCCTGCGACTGCCACAGTAACATCTTTAGGCTATGTCTGTGTCTGCCATGGTTGGAACTACCCATTGCGTGAACAACTTCTGCTGGCAGACACGGGTGGTTCCTAATGTCCAGTAATGCAGGTCAGGCATCAGCCATTTGAATATTTGGAAATACAGTTTTGGGCCCTGTTAAATGAGTCACAACACTAATATACGTGTTGGATCATCACAGACATCCTAAATCAGACTTGTTGTGTAGGTTGTACTACACAATCACCAGTGTTATATGTTGCTGGGGACAGATGGCATTTTACAGCTGTGCACTGTCCACCATGGCTGATGTTATTTTTGGCAATCGGAACAGACTGCTAAATTTTGAGGGACAAATAGTTGGGGGTGGCCCAAATCCATGTTGTGGACACGTGTTGACAACCGTGGGGTCACATTTAATCCTTGTGTGGTTGACAGCTGTAATGTATTTCCAGTCAGAAATGCTTTATCACATGATTTTGTTGGTATACATCATGTATGTTGATGTGGACACAGTGACTAATGCTACAACTCATGTTTTTTTTTCACACATAGGTACCCTGGCAAAGGGAGGAGGTGACAAGCTCCAGTGAATCGTCCATTGCCAGACCTTCAAAGTATAGAGAAATGCCACATCATAAAACTGTACTATATGAATAGGCAAACAATAGTGGATTTCTGCCATCAGTTGGAACAAGATCTGATGCCTGCAAACAGTAATACAACCTGCATACCACCCATTGTTCAACTCATGCCAGTATTGCACTTCCTGGCCACAGGGTTCTTACTCTATAAAGTGACCATATCTGGTGGTATGTCCCAACCTATGTATAGTCTTGTGTTGAGAAATGTCCTATCAGCAATGATGAAGCACATTGACAGCTATATCAGGTTCCCCAACAGGAGGATTTAGCCAATGTGAAGGCTGACTTCTATGGTTTTGCTCGTCTACCAATTGTGGTGGGGGCCATTAATGGCACACATGTTACCTTGGTGCCACTGCAGGCCAGTGAACAAGTCTATTGCAACAGGAAAAACTCCCATTCTATCAACGTGCAAGTTGTCAGCTTGTCTGATCTCTATATTTAAAATTTCTGTGCCTGGTTCCCTGCTTCAGCCCATGATTCCTTTGTAATGCAGAACAGCACCATACCTCAGCTGATGTCACAACTGCAACCAGAGAGGGCACTGGTTGGTAAGTCACATTTATCCTGATTTTGTGTGAGACATGTCAGGTGCGACAATCATAAAGTGAGTGGCTCAATGTTGCACTTATATCTCATTCCTAAACAGGAGAATCAGCTTATCCAAACTCCCTTTGGTTACTGGTTGAGGAATGAAACTATGCCAGAGGAAGTCTGCTTCAATGAAGCCCATGGAAGAACACGGTGGGCAATGGAGCAGACCTTTGGGCCCTTGAAGGCCAGATTTTGCTGCCTGAACAGGACTGGTTGAGCCCTCCTCCACTCACCTGAGAAAGTGTGTCAGATCACAGGTGGCATGCTACATGCTCCACAATATCGCGGAGAGATATCCCTTGTATCCCAGAGGAGGGTGAGCATGCAGTGCCACTGGGTGCAAATCATGAAATGCCAAATTAAGATGATCGTGGTGAAGAAGAAGCTGACTTGCCACAGGATCTCATTGACAACTTCTTCTCATGAGTGTATGTCATGAAATGTCATGACTTGGACTGTAAAATAAACTGCAGTTGTGATAATGTGTGTAGTAAATGTTTGGAAATAGTTAGAGAGGTGATGCTTAGGCAAAATGAGACAGCTTTTGCCACATGCACACCTTATTGATGTTTCTTTGTTTGTGTTAGACTTATTGCAATGTAATTTGTTTTCAAAATGCTTGCTATGTGACTTGTGTCATATATATGGTTTCATAACTACACTCCTTGTTTTGTGCTTTGTTCAGGCACCTTCCCCATGACATCTTCAAGTGGGCATTTCAGAGTTGTGACATTGGCAGGCATGTGATGCTGTTGTGACATAAGAAGTAGACATGGATTGTTCCAGGGAATGTAGGTCACAGACTTTGGGTGAAGTATACCTTTGCGAAGACAGCTTGCACAGGATAGGATGGAAGATTAAAAGAAGACTCCATTGGACTTATTCCTTGCTGTGTGGTGACCTTGATGTATTATGTGTGTCATAATGTGGTTATAAAATATGTAATCATAGGCCAAAAGCATGTTATCTTTCACATTTGCTAAACATTCTTTTTGTATTACCTGTATATAGATGTTAATGCGTCTCATCATTGTAGGCCAAAGTGCCTGTGCCACATCACTGACATTTGTTGTTGTAAGCCAGATGCATTAGCACTAGATTGTAATGACCCTGGGATCAGAAACTGTTGTACTGCCATCTGTCTGAGTCTTGCAAGATATGATGTTGGATTACTTTTGTATGGTAGGCAACATGGCTCCCGCCAATTAATTCAACCACTTTAATATTTGACTATTCTACAGGACAATGTCTGGCAAAACCCTTCCCTCCATGACCTGGAGTTCTGTACCTGTAAATATGTTCATTTACCCAGTATGATGTAATGTAAAAACATTTCTTCTTTGACAAGACATTTGTATGTATGTGTTTGTATGGAATGGTTGCAACCCAGAGCTGGATATGAGTACATGCAACATATCCCATCTTGCACAAGTACATTGGATCATCATGGTATGAATCATATAGTCTGACTTATCTACATGGCAAAATGTGAAACTAAAGACAGCAGACAATGAGTTTGTGGTGGGTGAATTTTTTGCAATGCTACAACTAACAGAAAATAGTTGGGACATAAATTAACAAAAATTGAAATGTGAAAGGGTCAGTCACGGTGAATGAAATCACTGGAGTAGATGCCACATCATTAGAAGTCCAAAGTCCAGAGTATTCCCCCCATTGGAAATGGAATGTAGTTCAGGATCAGTCCTCAGAGTGTAAGTGTGACACACAAAGGAGGACATTAAGGGTGAGGATTACTGATGGCAGTGGTGGGTGTCTTGCCATCCGCAACTCCTGGATTCTTTCATGTACGTCCCCGCTTACGAGGGGGAGGTCAGTTGCTGCAGAGGCAGGGGTGTCTGTAGCTGTTTGTGCCTCTGGAAAGGCCACACAAGTGGCAGAGCATTTGTAACGGCACAAGTAGGTCAATGCTGGGTGGTAGGAATTTTGTGGAATCCTCTGGATTCTGGACATTTTAATTACAGCAATAAGAGGAAAATGTATGATTTTAGGGAACGTTGGAGGTTTGCAGGGCATTGTGGGTCATCACCCTAGACTCCCCCAGATGTCTAGTTTTCAGAACGTCCTGGTACTGGTAGTTTTTTCCAGGTGGCAGCCTATCCAAGCCAAAAAAGTGCAGCTGTTCACCGTTTCAAGTGGGATGATACTGGGAGCTAGCCATTCTCTCCTGGACCCATTTTTTAAACACAACACCCAAAATAATCAAATATCCTCTTGCTTGCCATTGGGATGAGATGCTTTAGTCCGCAGGGGAGCAGAAAGATTCTCAGGGTTTTAGGGATGATGGTGGGGCCTGATGATAGGCTGGGAAAGACTCTCCCCATTATTATATAAAAAATATGCATTGCTGCCACACAGTGGGCTTTCTGCCCCCCGTGGAGCAGATGGGGGTAATTTCCCCATCTTCTCCTGGGAGGCAAAAATACTGCTTCCTCATTTTTATAGGGGTGGGGAATGTCCATACCCATGCTGGGCAGCACCCACCCATACAAATAAAAAAAAGTAATTCCTGGTGCCTAATGAGCTATCTGCCCTCTGAGGGGTAGATGGGGGTAATTGCCTTCATCTCCCCTGAAAAGGGGGAGGGGGGTGTAGAAAGACTGTTTCCTCATTTTTGAAGGGGATAGGGCATGGCCATGTCCATGATGAGCAGCACCCAACCCTATAATTAAAAAAACAGTAATCCATTGTATATAGAGAGGCTTTCTGTCCCCTTGGAGGTGAGTCCCAGGCTCACCATACCACTGGATTCAAGCTAGCCTAGCTGATGAGGGCTGATTTCCCAAAACTGGTTCCAGGATGCTTGTTTCTGTTCCAGGGAGCACCTGACCTGGCAGTTTGGGCTGGAGTGTTCCCATGAGGAACAAGGTCAAGACTGATTTGCATATGGCTGGGTCCAAACTGGGATGGTGTGGTGAGCAAAATAACTGATTAATTTAACCCAGATCTGTGACTGGGGGTGAATATTTGATTTGTTCCCAATTCTGTCTTTCACTTGGTTTGTTTGCTTTTGTCGCCCTAAGTGCGCCGGATATGCCTAGACATGGTCCTGAGCTCACTATGCCACTGGGTTCAAGCTAGCCTGGCTGATGAGGGTGAGACCCTGAAACCTGTTCCAGGATGCTTATTTCCAATCCAGGGAGAACCTGGCCTGGCAGATTGGGCTGGAGTGTTCCCATATGGAACAGGGACAAGACTGATTTGCATATGGCTAGGTCCAGACTTTGGTGGCACGGTGAGCAAAAGAATTGATGGATTTAACTTAAATCTCTGACTGGAGGCGAATGTTTGATTTGTTCTTCATTCTGTCCATCTTTTGTTTTTTTTGCTTTTGGCACCGGATATGCCCAGACATGGGTCCTGGACTCACTATACCACTGAGTTCAAGCTAGCCTGGCTGATGAAGGGTAACACCCCAAAACCGGTCACAGATGCTTGTTTCCAGTCCATGGAGGACCTGGCCTGCCAGTTCAGGCTAGACTGTTCCCATAGGTAACAGGGTCAAGACTGGTTTGCATATAGCTGGGTCCAAACTGGGGTGGGGTGGTGAGCAAAAACATTGATGGATTAAACCCAGATCTGTGACTGGGGGAGAATGTTTGCTTGGTTCCTCTTTCTGTCCAACATTTGGTTTGTTTGCTTTTGTCCCCCTAGGGAGGCTGATGGGGTCATTTCCCCCACCTGCTCCTCAGGGGGCAGAAAAGCAATGTCCCCATTTTTAAGGGGGGGCATGGCCATACCCCTGCTGGACAGCCCCTACCCCTACAATTAAAAAAAGTAATCTCTGGTCTTGTGGCCTTTTTGTCTCCCAGGGGAGCAGATTGGGTAATTGCTTTCATCTGCCCCTGGGGGAGGCAGAAAGACTGTGTCCATGCTGGGCAGCCCCACCTCTACTATTAAAAAAAAGTAATTCTTGGTGTCTAGTGGGCTTTGTGCCCTACCGGTGGGAAGATGGGGTAGTTGCCCCATCAGCCTGGGGGAGGCAGAATGACTGTGTCTCCATTATTATAGTGACGGGGCATAGCCATTCTGATGCTGGGCAGCCCCCACCCATACAATTAAAAAAGTAATCCCTGGTATCTAGTGGACTTTCAGCCCCTGGTGGGCAGCTGGGGTACTTGCCCCCATCTGCCCCCTAGGGTGGCAGAAAGGCTGTGTGCCTATTTTTATTGGGGTAGGTGCATGGCCATGCCCATCTTGCTAGCCCCACCCCTAAAATAAAAAAAAGTTTTTCCTGCTGCCCCAGAGGGGGCAGATGGGGATATTTGCCTCCATCTACCCCCTGGGGGGGGGGGAAACTGTCTCCTCTCTCAGTCCCATACTTTTTAATGTATGTGTTTACCCTTTGGCAGCCTTAGTGACATCCTTTGGATTGCATGTAGTATCATACGCCGATGATACACAAATTATTGTGTCCTTCAGTGAGATGGCTGAAAACTTAAAACTTTTCCTGACTGATGTAAGTAGCTGGATGAAGGATAATTTCCTCAAGCTTAAAGCGGATAAGGCCGTAGTCATAGTCTTTGGAACCCAGCACACTATCGGGTTAGAGCTCTGGTGACCAGATTAATGTGGGTCTCTCCCAACTTCCTCTGAGTCAGTAAAGAACTTAGGGATCCTGTCCTTTACCTCACTCAGCTTCAATCTGCAGGTAGATTGAACCACAAGCACCTACTTTTATATTAGTCAGTCCCTCAGCAAGATCTTCCCTTTCATTCCTGAGGAGCTTTGCAAAACAGTGGTTATCATGTCAATCACCTAGCAAGACTACTGTAATACTATCTATTTCGACATCAGCAGCTATATTTGAACAAACTTCAGCTGGTGCAAATGCAGCTGTGCGACTCATTCTTAACACCCTGAAATACCTCTCTGTGAGAGAAGGTCCTCGAAATCTCCACTGGCTTCCAGTCAAGAAGCAGGTGACTTTCAAAGCACTTTGTACAGTCCACCCAGTTATCCATGCCAAGGGCTCACTGGGCATTAGGTCTTCCTTTGTCTGTAGAAGCCTACTAGGTCTTTAAAATCAGCTTCAAGTAGTAAAGTTACTTTGCCAAAATTATAAAAGGCAAGATGGGGCGCACGTTCCTTCTCAGTTGCTGGGAATACCCTGTCAAACCACATTGCAAAAATCAACTCTTTTGCCTCTTTTTTAAAACACATAAAAAACCTGGCTGTTTTCTTGTTAAGTCTGGTTCTCCTGAGGGGATTTAAGAACTCCAGACCACAGTGCCTTGATACCTGTGGGTTTACAGTGATATATCATTTTGTTTTTCACTTCAAATTATAATTTTCATGGGGGAGCGCAAGCTCTTGCTCAAGGGCCAGCTCTTACTCTCCCTGGTGTCCAGTGGGTGGATGCCTGTCTGGGGATAGCCCTCCTGAGGTCAGTCAGTCAATAAATTCTTTATTGAGCATAAAAAGCTATAAAAGTATGATACATGAGTACATAAAGTAATGATACATAAGAGTGATCTAGCATACAGTTTACATCTTCATAGCTGTTCTTCATTCATTTTGCTTCTAAATAAAGTGACTCGTGCTTTACTTTAAAACTAAGTTCCAATGGTGTCAGAATGAATCTTTTTTTTTTTTTTCTATGCCCCATGGATGAAGAGCAGCTTTAACATTTTTAAAATTTTGATCCAAGGACATAAGAACAATAACTTAAACTCTTAAACCTAAAATTCACCTTTAACCTTGTTATTTAAAATACAACATGTTCATAATATAAAATAAAAATAACATCACCTCCTAATCTTGCTAAATCATATAGGGCAGCATTATGTAATATAACAACAATTCTCACAGATCTCCATGGTAATACTAATTGTATTTCTTGGGTGAGGAGCCCTACCTAACCCTAAATGCATATTAATTAAGAATTACGATTTGCTTATCCTGTGGACAATTATTAAAATAGTTTAAACCTTTATTTATCCCTCACCTACTTACTTTATCTTTCCTTACAAAGCACCGAAGGGCCCCCTAAGGGAACCTCGTATTTCATTTAAAAATTGGCACATAACACATAAAAAAATCTCATATCTACCAGTAGGTTAAGTGCTTGCACTCAGTTAACAACATTTTGGCCCTCATTAAACCCTGGCGGACGGCGGAAAAAGGGTGGTAAGACTGCAAACAGGCCGGCGGTCATTAGCGCCCCATTATGACATTTGCGGTTTGGCATATGCCAAACCGCCAATGTCCCATGCCGTCCGCCACGGCGTTAACAACCTCCAGGTGGGAGACATTGGTCTCCAGCCCGGAGGCCGTCATTAGACCACCGGCGGTATCAGGACCCCACATACCGCCATGGATTTCGTTGGGTTTTCTACTGCCACAAAATCCATGGCGGTATGTACAATCAGTGCCATGGAATTTATTCCCTGGCGCTAATTAGGGTCTCCCCTTCCCCCCCTCCCCTGAGTCCTCCCCCAACACCCACGACCCCCTACCACCCCCGAAGGTGGTAGGACCCCCACCCCCATGGAAACCCCCACACATACCCCCCACACCCCCTACATGCACGCTCACACCACTCGCACACATACACGCACACATACATGCACACATGCACACATACATACACATAACATTTCCCATACACACATTACACCTCCTGCATGCGTACACGCACTCACATAACCCCTCTACACACTCACACGCACACCCCCATGCATGCACACAACACACAACACCCCCCCACCCCCCTCCACTAATGGACGATCACCTTACCTGTTCCGGTGATCCTCCGGGAGGGAACAGGATCCAATGGGGGCTGTTCCGCGGCCAGCATCCCGTCACCAGAATACTGCCACGCAGAATACTGGGTCGTATTACGGTGGGTGGTGTTCTGATGACGTGGCGGTGACGGTGGAGCAGCCTCCACTTCACCGCCGACCGTCAGTATGGCTGCTGGCGGCACTCCATCCAAAAAAGGGCGGAGGGTTGCCAGAAGCCATAATATGGTTGGTGGATGACTGCCTACACTGGCGGTCTTCAGCCCGGCGGAACCTCAGCGGTCTTGTGAAAAGACCGCCGAGGTTGAAATGAGGGCCTATATTCCCTGAAAACTTGCTTTAAAACTTTTTTCGTTCCTCTAAAAAACACACACAATCCAATAAAATATGTTGGGTGCTACATTTTTGTTTGAGACAACATGTACATGAGCCCAATTCCTCCTTCATTACGGCTCTTGTTTTCATAGCCAATTAATGTGGGCTTAATCTGATCCTAAATTTTAGTACCGTATCCCTTAACTTAGGGTTTGCCAGAGCCTCTATATAGTGAAAATTCTCCTAATTTCTCCACCCACAGACCATAAACTGGGTAAATATTTTCCCCTCCAAATAACCTAAATCTTTTTCTCTAGCACTTTCATTTACCACGGCACGCAGATCTTGTGTAGGGATTTGTTCTCTGCGCCACTGATTGGCTGTTAAATGTAAGGTAGCACAAATCTTCTCCAGTCATCCTCTCACTTGGGAGGCTCAGTTCAAATCACTTGTCTTTATTTCCCTTTTACATATTCACACAATTTTAGAAAAGCCATCTTCAGATAGGCTCAACCAAAATTTCAACGAATTTTGCATACCCAGGTAGCTCTGCGCCATTATTTGGCATTCCGTCCTTATAGCCTGGATCATACTTGAGTGGGGAAGCGTAAGCAGACGTCTCACACATTTACTTTCTTCCGCATCCCAATTCAACTTCCTCAAAAGAGTTAAAACTTCCATCACATATTGAAATTGAGCACACACCATAGAATTAAAGGCGGAAAGTACAGAGCAGAGAGATTGTCCTCCATACTTGCGACTAAACTCCTTTAAACCCCAAACCAATGCTAATGCCATAGCTTTAAATGACTCAACATGTTCTTTCCATCTTAATTCTGAGTCAAACCACATACATAAGAATTTGTATTTGTCAACCATTTCTACTTTGTCATTTCCCAGAAATCAAGAAAATGTCTTCTTCTTTTTTCCCATTACCTACATTTTTGTTTTGTCCAGATTGACAGTAAGCTTTTTACTTTGACAATAATTATAAAAGGCATCTAGTTTTCTTTGCAATCCCATCTCCGTCACATCAACTATTACCAAATCATTCGCATATAATAAACAAGAAATGTGGGACACACCCATTTTTGGGCAAAAACTCTTGGCCTCCTTTAGGGGCATATTTATACCTCGTTTGCGCCGAATTTGCGTCGTTTTTTTCGACGCAAATTCGACGCAAAACTAACTCCATATTTATACTTTGGCGTTAGACGTGTCTAGCGCCAAAGTTCATGGAGTTAGCGTCATTTTTTTGCGTGAACACCTTCTTTGCGCTAATGATATGCAAGGTAGGCGTTCCCGTCTTAAAAAATGACTGCGAAGCATATGCGTCGTATTTATACTCCCGGGCAAAAATGACGCCTGGGAGTGGGCGGGTCAAAAAAACCCGCATTTGCACCGGATTTTAGCGCCTGGGTCAGGGCAGGCGTTAAGGGACCTGTGGGCTCAGAATGAGCCCAGAGGTGCCCTCCCCTGCCCCCAGGGACACCCACTGCCACCCTTGCCCACCCCTGGAGGACACCCAAGGCTGGAGGGACCCACCCCAGGGACGTTAAGGTAAGTCCAGGTAGGTATTTTTTTTTATTTTTTTTTGTGGCATAGGGGGGCCTGATTTGTGCCCCCCTACATGCCACTATGCCCAATGACCATGGCCAGGGGACAGAAGTCCCCTGGGCATGGCCATTGGGCAAGGGGGCATGACTCCTGTCTTTGCTAAGACAGGAGTCATTTCAATGGGGGATGGGCGTCGTAAAAAAATGGCGCAAATCGGGTTGAGGCGATTTTTTTGCCTCAGCCTGACTTGCACCATTTGTGGACGCCCATACGCCATTTTCCCCCTACGCCGGCGCTGCCTGGTGTACGTCGTTTTTTTTAACGCACACCAGACAGCGCCGGCGGCTAACGCCGGCTAACGTCATTCAATAAATACGGCGCCCGCATGGCGCTTCAGAATGGCGTTAGCCGGCGCTAATTTTTTGGACGCAAAACTGCGTTGGCGCAGTTTTGCGTCAAAAAGTATAAATATGGGCCTTCATGTCTTCCCCATGATCTTCTACCTTCTGCTCCACCACGAACACCAACGCCGGCGAAGACGACAATGGTGAATACAGCTGCCTAGCACACAAGGGAGGGAGGGAGGAAAACGAGAGTGACACAGACATACGCACCACCCCCCACACCATACACACAATGAGCTGCATTACAAAAACAATTTAACCCTGTAACTCAGATGAATAATGCAAGCACAAAACGATTTTGAAAAAGTGAATGTAATGAGATCAACACAGTATTAAAAAAAAGTTAGGCAAGATAATAGATATATACATATGTACAGAAAAAGGGACACATCCCAGTCTACAATGTTCGTAGGCCACATGACCAAGGTCCATGGCCACACATGTCACCTGCATCAACACGGAGAGAACACTGCAGGGGCATCAGTTGATAAATTGGCAGGCACCTCAGTGGAATGGGATATGGGGGGGCATTCAGCCGGGGGATGTTACAAGACCACTGGTTCTGGAGGGGGCACCATGCCCTGTACTTGGTCCTGAGGAGTGCAAGGCCACAGTCTCTCGAGTGGGTGACTTGCCGACTGGTTCTGGAGGAGGCAACGTGCTCTGTGCTTTGTTCTGGGGAGTGCAAGGCCCCAGTCTCTCAAGTGGGTGACTTGCCCACTGGTTCTGGAGGGGGCATCATGCCCTGCACTCTTGATCCTAGGGAGTGTTGGGCCTGTGGGTGTCTTACCCACGGGTTATGGAGGGGGCACTGTGCCCTGTGCTCTTGAACTTGGGAAGTGTTGGGCATGTGGGTGTCTTACCCATTGGTTCTGAAAGGGGCCTCGTGCCATGTGCTCTTTATCCTGGGAGTGTTGGGCATGTGGTTGACTTGCCTACTGGTTCTGGAGGGGGCATCAGGCCCTGTGCTTGGTCATGGGCAGTGCAAGGACACCTCAGGTGAATGGGAGACGGGTGGGGCATTCAGGTGGGGGATGTTACATGACCACTGGTTGTGGAGGGGGGCACCATGCCCTGTGCTTGGTCCTGAAGAGTGCAAGGCCACAGTCTCTCGAGTGGGTGACTTGCCAACTGGTTCTGGAGGAGGCAACGTGCTCTGTGCTTGGTCCTGGGGAGTGCAAGGACACAGTCTCCCAGTTGGGTATCATACCCATGGTGCTGGAGTGGACAGGCCGCACAGAAGCCCATGCAGGCAGGATTACATACCGCCCGCCGGCTGTGAAGGCTGCTCAGTGGAGGTGGTGGTGCTGCTAGTGGGGGAAGACACCGGCCCATCCCCTGCAAACTCAGATGGCAGCTCAGTGGAGGTGGTGGTGCTGCTGGTTGGGGGAGGCTCCTGCCCATCCCCTGCAACTTCGGACGGCTGCTCAGTGGAGGTGGTGATGCTGCTGGGGGGGGAGGCTCCTGCCCATCCCCTGAAACCTCGGACGGATGCTCAGTGGAGGTGGTGGTGCTACTGGGGAGGGTGGCTCCTGCCCATCCCCTGCAACCTCGGACGGCTGCATAACCATGGTTGGTGGTGGGGGCTCCATCACATTTCCTGCCCCAGGCCCCTTGGTCTTCCTGCCTGCTGGTTCGGCTCCTTGGTCTTCTTGGCAGCTGGGGCAGGCTCCTTTCCCTTCTTGCCTGCTGGGGCAGGCTCCTTGGTCTTCATGGCAGCTGGGCAGGGTCCTTAACCTTCTTGCCTGCAGGTGCAGGCTACTTTGTCTTCCTGGCTGCTGGGGCAGGTTCCATTCCCTTCTTGCCTACTGGGGCAGGCTCCTTGCTCTTTCTGGCAGCTGGGGCAGGCTCCTTTCATTTGAGGCTGCCTGGTGCAGGCTCCTTTACCTTCAGGACACGTGGCTGGATCCTTTTCCACCACGAGTGGGTGTTGTGACTACTGGGCCCGTGGACTGGGTGGCTGAGGTGCTTGGCTGGGTACTTCCAAATCTGCCCACAGGGGGCATGTGCATGGCTGTTGAGGAGGTGTCTGCCAGTGAGGTGTGTGTTCTGCTTGGTGTGGTGATGATGCTGCTAGTGGATGATGATGTAGTGCATGCAGGTGTGTAGGAGGCTGGACTGGCTTGTAGTGAGTACCAAGGGGTACTTACACCTTGCACCAGGCCCAGTTATCCCTTATTAGTGTATAGGGTGTCTAGCAGCTTAGGCTGATAGATAATGGTAGCTTAGCAGAGCAGCCTAGGCTGAACTAGGAGACGTGTGAAGCTACTACAGTACCACTTAGTGTCATATGCACAATATCATAAGAAAACACAATACACAGTTATACTAAAAATAAAGGTACTTTATTTTTATGACAATATGCCAAAGTATCTTAGAGTGTACCCTCAGTGAGAGGATAGGAAATATACACAAGATATATATACACAATAGCAAAAATATGCAGTATAGTCTTAGAAAACAGTGCAAACAATGTATAGTTACAATAGGATGCAATGGGGAAACATAGGGATAGGGGCAACACAAACCATATACTCCAGAAGTGGAATGCGAACCACGAATGGACCCCAAACCTATGTGACCTTGTAGAGGGTCGCTGGGACTATTAGAAAATAGTGAGAGTTAGAAAAATAACCCTCCCCAAGACCCTGAAAAGTGAGTGCAAAGTGCACTAAAGTTCCCCTAAGGACAAAATAGTCGTGTTAGAGGGAAAATGCAAGGAAAACACAAATCAGCAATGCAACAACGATGGATTCCTGACTGAGGGTACCTGTGGAACAAGGGGACCAAGTCCAAAAGTCACAAGCAACTCGGAGATGGGCAGATGCCCAAGAAATGCCAGCGGTTGGTGCAAAGAAGCTCTTACTAGGCTGAAGAACTGTGAATACTGCAGGAACGACAAGGGCTAGAGACTTCCCCTTTGGAGGATGGATCCCCCACGCCTTGGAGAGTCGTGCAGAAGTGTTTTCCCACCGGATGGACGCCAACAAGCCTTGCTACACGCAAATCGTGCGTTTGGCGTTTTTGGACGCTGCTGGGGCCCAGGAGGGACCAGGAGGTCGCAAATTGGACCTGCAGAGAGAGGGGACGTCGAGCAAGACAAAGAGCCCTCACTGAAGCAGGTAGCACCCGGAGAAGTGCCAGAAACAGGCACTACGAGGATGCGTGAAACGGTGCTCACCGAAGTTGCACAAAGGAGTCCCACGTCGCCGGAGACCAACTTAGAAAGTCGTGCAATGCAGGTTAGAGTGCCGTGGACCCAGGCTTGGCTGTGCACGAAGGATTTCCGCCGGAAGTGCACAGGGGCCGGAGTAGCTTGCAAAGTCGCGGTTCCCAGCAATGCAGCCCAGCGAGGTGAGGCAAGGACTTACCTCCACCAAACTTGGGCTGAAGAGTCACTGGACTGTGGGGGTCACTTGGACGGTGTCGCTGGATTCGAGGGACCTCGCTCGTCGTGCTGAGAGGAGACCCAAGGGACCGGTAATGCAGCTTTTTGGTGCCTGCGGTTGCAGGGGGAAGATTCCGTCGACCCACGGGAGATTTCTTCGGAGCTTCTGGTGCAGAGAGGAGGCAGACTACCCCCACAGCATGCACAAGCAGGAAAACAGTCGAGAAGGCGGCAGGATCAGCGTTACAGAGTTGCAGTAGTCGTCTTTGCTACTATGTTGCAGGTTTGCAGGCTTCCAGCGCGGTCAGCGGTCGATTCCTTATCAGAAGGTGAAGAGGGAGATGCAGAGGAACTCGGCTGAGCTCATCCATTCGTTATCTCAAGTTTCCCCAGAGACAGAGACCCTAAATAGCCAGAAAAGAGGGTTTGGCTACCTAGGAGAGAGGAAAGGCTACTAACACCTGAAGGAGCCTATCACAAGGAGTCTCTGACGTCACCTGGTGGCACTGGCCACTCAGAGCAGTCCAGTGTGCCAGCAGCACCTCTGTTTCCAAGATGGCAGAGGTCTGGAGCACACTGGAGGAGCTCTGGACACCTCCCAGGGGAGGTGCAGGTCAGGGGAGTGGTCACTCCCCTTTCCTTTGTCCAGTTTCGCGCCAGAGCAGGGGCTAAGGGGTCCCTGAACCGGTGTAGACTGGCTTATGCAGAATTGGGCACATCTGTGCCCAACAAAGCATTTCCAGAGGCTGGGGGAGGCTACTCCTCCCCTGCCTTCACACCATTTTCCAAAGGGAGAGGGTGTCACACCCTCTCTCAGAGGAAGTTCTTTGTTCTGCCATCCTGGGCCAGGCCTGGCTGGACCCCAGGAGGGCAGCTGCCTGTCTGAGGGGTTGGCAGCAGCAGCAGCTGCAGAGAAACCCCAGGAAGGGCAGTCTGGCAGTACCAGGGTCTGTGCTACAGACCACTGGGATCATGGAATTGTACCAACAATGCCAGGATGGCATAGAGGGGGCAATTCCATGATCATAGACATGTTACATGGCCATATTCGGAGTTACCATGGTGAAGCTACATATAGGTAGTGACCTATATGTAGTACACACGTGTAATGGTGTCCCCGCACTCACAAAGTTCAGTGAATTGGCTCTGAACAATGTGGGGGCACCTTGGCTAGTGCCAGGGTGCCCTCACACTAAGTAACTTAGCACCTAACCTTTACCAGGTAAAGGTTAGACATATAGGTGACTTATAAGTTACTTAAGTGCAGTGTAAAATGGCTGTGAAATAACGTGGACGTTATTTCACTCAGGCTGCAGTGGCAGGCCTGTGTAAGAATTGTTAGAGCTCCCTATGGGTGGCAAAAGAAATGCTGCAGCCCATAGGGATCTCCTGGAACCCCAATACCCTGGGTACCTCAGTACCATATACTAGGGAATTATAAGGGTGTTCCAGTAAGCCAATGTAAATTGGTAAAAATGGTCACTAGCCTGTTAGTGACAATTTGAAAGTAATGAGAGAGCATAACCACTGAGGTTCTGGTTAGCAGAGCCTCAGTGAGACAGTTAGGCACCACACAGGGAACATATACATGCACAACTATGAGCACTGGGGCCCTGTGTGACAGGGTCCCAGTGACACATACATATAGGCCACAAACCTATGAGCACTGGGGTCCTGACCAGCAGGATCCCAGTGACACATAACAACCATACTGAAAACATAGTGTTTTCACTATGAGCACTGAGGCCTGGCTATCAGGATCCCAGTGAGACAGTGAAAACAGTGACAAACATCCTGACATACACTCACAAACAGGCCAAAAGTGGGGGTAACAAGGCTAGAAAGAGGCTACCTTCTCACACAACCCCCCCCCCAAACGAAGGACAATAAGGCTAACCTTGGCCAGTTGAGACTTTATTGTCTAAGTGGTGATAAGTAGAGAGTAGCTCTGCAATAGACTGGTTACTCCCTTTATCATCCACTATATGGTTACTTCCCTGTGGGGATGTAAACCACCCTGTTTGAAGTTTTTTAGCTAACCAACAATGTGAAGATGTATTTTCAGAGTTTCTATCAGTAAGTTTTAGTTTAGAGCAGTGGGAATTATCCACTGAACCTATTTGTAATGATGGAAATGCCAGACAGGGATGCTGTCTCAGTAAAGCCATAGCTGGACAAAAACTTTGTCCATTTGGCTGGAAGAGAGAACAGGGATGCTGTTTCTCTTGAGTTGGAGCAGGGCAGGGATGCTGTCCTATGAGCTCCACACTAGGGCAGGGATGCTGTCCTAAGTGTTGTGAGGCAGTACAGGGTTTCTGCACTAAAGTTTCTCTGGGAGGGTTGGAGGGATGCTCCATGTTAACTATAATGGTGCTCTTTTTGTCACCAATGTTAGTTATCCCACAGAGAGGTACTTCTACCTCAGGGAGTCCAGCTATGCCAGCTGATGATTCCCTTGGAACAGGTGCCACCCCAGGAGAGGTTTCTCCCACCACAGGAATAGTATCCTGAATGGTAGGGTGGTTAGGGGATACTGTGATACCCTTATTACCTGTTGATGGAGAGGGATCCTGAGTTTTCAGGCCTTCTCTCTTTTGCTTTTTCATTTCACTTGAAATGAGAGGGAACAATTCCTCAGGGATGCCCAGCATGGCTGCATGGGCATAAAACTCTACATCAGCCCAACCTGAGGCCTCTAGGTCATTACCTAAGAGACAGTCTACAGGTAAGCTAGGTGATACCACCACCTGCTTAGGGCCAGTAACTCCACCCCAACTAAACTGAATTATAGCTAAGGGAAGAAACTTAGTGGAGTTATGGACATCAATAATCTTATACTGTTGTCCAATGATGTGTTGATCAGGGTGCACTAGGTTGTCAGTCACCAAAGTGAAACTGGCACCTGTGTCCCTGTAGGCCAAGGCCTCAACACCATTTATTGAAACTGTCTGCCTGTACTTATCCATTGTAAGGGGACAAGCAGCCAGTGTGGCAAGGCCAATGCCACTAGGTGTGACAGAAACTGTCTTGGGACTGATTACATCAGTTTCCACTATGGACCCATAAGTGAACCCAACTACACCCTTTGCTTGACTGTTGCCAGCAGTCCCACCACTAGTACCACTACTGCTAGGGGCACTAGAGCTTGATGTATTAGTGGTGGTAGGCTCAGAGGTTTACCTGGACAGGACTTATCCCCTGGCCTATGGCCTCTATTTTTACACACAAAGCACCAAGGCTTTTTAATGTGTGCAGGTTGGGAAGAAGAGGAAGAATTTGTTTTATCCCCACCCTCTGAAGAGTGTTTAAGATTTGAAGTGGGATCTTTGGTTTTACCCTTATCCCCATGCTTATCTTGAGATTTTTCACCATCTTTCTTCTTATTGCCATCTTTGTCACCCCCTGTATGAACTTTTCTGTTCACCCTTGTTCTGACCCATTTGTCTGCCTTCTTTCCCAATTCTTGGGGAGAGGTCAGATCAGAGTCTACCAGGTACTGGTGCAACAAATCAGACACACAATTATTAAGAATATGCTCTCTCAGGATCAAGTTATACAGGCTGTCATAATCAGTAACTTTACTGCCATGTAACCACCCCTCCAAGGCCTTCACTGCCTGGTCAATGAAATCAACCCAGTCTTGTGAAGACTCCTTTTTGGTATCTCTGAACTTTATCCTGTACTGTTCAGTGGTTAAGCCATAACCATCCAGGAGTGCATTCTTAAGAACTTGGAAATTGTTAGCATCATTTTCTTTTACAGTAAGGAGCCTATCCCTACCTTTTCCAGTAAATGATAGCCATAGGATAGCAGCCCACTGCCTTTGAGGGACATCCTGTACAGCACAGTCCCTCTCAAGTGCAGCAAACCACTTGTTAATGTCATCCCCCTCCTTATAAGGGGGAACTATCTTGTGCAGATTCCTGGAATCATGCTCTTTTGCAGGATGACTATGGGGAATACTGCTGCTGCCACCATGGGTATCTAAACCCAACTTCTGTCTTTCCTTCTCTAATTCTAAAGACTGTCTATCCAAATCCAGCTGTTGCTTCTTGAGCTTCAGTCTGGTTTGTTCCACTCTCAATCTATTGAGCTCCCTTTCTAACAATCTGTCATCAGGGTGGGTGGGAGGGACATTTCTAGATACAGAGGTATGATGGGAATGAACAGAAGGAGACATGTCCCTTACAGAGGGCACCCTAACAGCTTGGCTACCAGTATAATGTGAGAGCACACCATCAGTATGGTGTGATTCAACCTCTGTACCAACTATGCTAGACTGTCTAGTAATGGGCAGGCTGAGAAGTTTCTTTCCTGAACCTTTTCCTGGGGGAGTCCCTGGATCAGATGGAGAACCATTAGCTACTTTTTCACCAGATTGGGCACTTATGGCCTTATCCTGTACTCTAAGCATATTAATTAACAGTTCTAAGGAAGGATTCTTCCCTACACTCAAACCTCTCTCTATGCAGAGACTCCTTGCTCCTTTCCAGCTAAGGTGATCATATGCAAGTTTGGACAGTTCAACATTTTTTCCTGTGCCAGACATTTTTTAGAGAGAGTTAAAGTGATAGAAAAAGAGAAAAAAGTTTTCAGAACTTTTTGGAAAGACAGAAAAAAACTTTTTAAACTTTTAAGAACTTTTTGAAAGTTTAGAAGTACTTTTCAGCACTTAGAAAAGAGTGAAAAGAGGAAATGCAAAACTTTTTGGCTATGTGTATATACACTGACCTTGTTTTGTATATTTTTCTCTTATGAAAAGTACAATGACAAGAGTGGTAAGTAGTCTCAAGCACTTATCCCACCACTGCACAACCAATGTAGGAGGGTGGACTGGCTTGTAGTGAGTACCAAGGGGTACTTACACCTTGCACCAGGCCCAGTTATCCCTTATTAGTGTATAGGGTGTCTAGCAGCTTAGGCTGATAGATAATGGTAGCTTAGCAGAGCAGCCTAGGCTGAACTAGGAGACGTGTGAAGCTACTACAGTACCACTTAGTGTCATATGCACAATATCATAAGAAAACACAATACACAGTTATACTAAAAATAAAGGTACTTTATTTTTATGACAATATGCCAAAGTATCTTAGAGTGTACCCTCAGTGAGAGGATAGGAAATATACACAAGATATATATACACAATAGCAAAAATATGCAGTATAGTCTTAGAAAACAGTGCAAACAATGTATAGTTACAATAGGATGCAATGGGGAAACATAGGGATAGGGGCAACACAAACCATATACTCCAGAAGTGGAATGCGAACCACGAATGGACCCCAAACCTATGTGACCTTGTAGAGGGTCGCTGGGACTATTAGAAAATAGTGAGAGTTAGAAAAATAACCCTCCCCAAGACCCTGAAAAGTGAGTGCAAAGTGCACTAAAGTTCCCCTAAGGACAAAATAGTCGTGTTAGAGGGAAAATGCAAGGAAAACACAAATCAGCAATGCAACAACGATGGATTCCTGACTGAGGGTACCTGTGGAACAAGGGGACCAAGTCCAAAAGTCACAAGCAACTCGGAGATGGGCAGATGCCCAAGAAATGCCAGCGGTTGGTGCAAAGAAGCTCTTACTAGGCTGAAGAACTGTGAATACTGCAGGAACGACAAGGGCTAGAGACTTCCCCTTTGGAGGATGGATCCCCCACGCCTTGGAGAGTCGTGCAGAAGTGCTTTCCCGCCGGATGGACACCAACAAGCCTTGCTACACGCAAATCGTGCGTTTGGCGTTTTTGGCGCTGCTGGGGCCCAGGAGGGACCAGGAGGTTGCAAATTGGACCTGCAGAGAGAGGGGATGTCGAGCAAGACAAAGAGCCCTCACTGAAGCAGGTAGCACCCGGAGAAGTGCCAGAAACAGGCACTACGAGGATGCGTGAAACGGTGCTCGCCGAAGTTGCACAAAGGAGTCCCACGTCACCGGAGACCAACTTAGAAAGTCGTGCAATGCAGGTTAGAGTGCCGTGGACCCAGGCTTGGCTGTGCATGAAGGATTTCCGCCGGAAGTGCACAGGGGCCGGAGTAGCTTGCAAAGTCGCGGTTCCCAGCAATGCAGCCCAGTGAGGTGAGGCAAGGACTTACCTCCACCAAACTTGGGCTGAAGAGTCACTGGACTGTGGGGGTCACTTGGACGGTGTCGCTGGATTCGAGGGACCTCGCTCGTCGTGCTGAGAGGAGACCCAAGGGACCGGTAATGCAGCTTTTTGGTGCCTGCGGTTGCAGGGGGAAGATTCCGTCGACCCACGGGAGATTTCTTCGGAGCTTCTGGTGCAGAGAGGAGGCAGACTACCCCCACAGCATGCACAAGCAGGAAAACAGTCGAGAAGGCGGCAGGATCAGCGTTACAGAGTTGCAGTAGTCGTCTTTGCTACTATGTTGCAGGTTTGCAGGCTTCCAGCGCGGTCAGCGGTCGATTCCTTATCAGAAGGTGAAGAGGGAGATGCAGAGGAACTCGGCTGAGCTCATCCATTCGTTATCTCAAGTTTCCCCAGAGACAGAGACCCTAAATAGCCAGAAAAGAGGGTTTGGCTACCTAGGAGAGAGGAAAGGCTACTAACACCTGAAGGAGCCTATCACAAGGAGTCTCTGACGTCACCTGGTGGCACTGGCCACTCAGAGCAGTCCAGTGTGCCAGCAGCACCTCTGTTTCCAAGATGGCAGAGGTCTGGAGCACACTGGAGGAGCTCTGGACACCTCCCAGGGGAGGTGCAGGTCAGGGGAGTGGTC
Source organism: Pleurodeles waltl (assembly GCF_031143425.1). Taxonomy (NCBI): domain Eukaryota; kingdom Metazoa; phylum Chordata; class Amphibia; order Caudata; family Salamandridae; genus Pleurodeles; species Pleurodeles waltl. Next base: position 592,179 of record NW_027150406.1, on the reverse strand, counting down.
ACTCCCCTTTCCTTTGTCCAGTTTCGCGCCAGAGCAGGGGCTAAGGGGTCCCTGAACCGGTGTAGACTGGCTTATGCAGAATTGGGCACATCTGTGCCCAACAAAGCATTTCCAGAGGCTGGGGGAGGCTACTCCTCCCCTGCCTTCACACCATTTTCCAAAGGGAGAGGGTGTCACACCCTCTCTCAGAGGAAGTTCTTTGTTCTGCAATCCTGGGCCAGGCCTGGCTGGACCCCAGGAGGGCAGCTGCCTGTCTGAGGGGTTGGCAGCAGCAGCAGCTGCAGAGAAACCCCAGGAAGGGCAGTCTGGCAGTACCAGGGTCTGTGCTACAGACCACTGGGATCATGGAATTGTACCAACAATGCCAGGATGGCATAGAGGGGGCAATTCCATGATCATAGACATGTTACATGGCCATATTCGGAGTTACCATGGTGAAGCTACATATAGGTAGTGACCTATATGTAGTACACGCGTGTAATGGTGTCCCCGCACTCACAAAGTTTAGTGAATTGGCTCTGAACAATGTGGGGGCACCTTGGCTAGTGCCAGGGTGCCCTCACACTAAGTAACTTAGCACCTAACCTTTACCAGGTAAAGGTTAGACATATAGGTGACTTATAAGTTACTTAAGTGCAGTGTAAAATGGCTGTGAAATAACGTGGACGTTATTTCACTCAGGCTGCAGTGGCAGGCCTGTGTAAGAATTGTTAGAGCTCCCTATGGGTGGCAAAAGAAATGCTGCAGCCCATAGGGATCTCCTGGAACCCCAATACCCTGGGTACCTCAGTACCATATACTAGGGAATTATAAGGGTGTTCCAGTAAGCCAATGTAAATTGGTAAAAATGGTCACTAGCCTGTTAGTGACAATCTGAAAGTAATGAGAGAGCATAACCACTGAGGTTCTGGTTAGCAGAGCCTCAGTGAGACAGTTAGGCACCACACAGGGAACATATACATGCACACCTATGAGCACTGGGGCCCTGTGTGACAGGGTCCCAGTGACACATACATATAGGCCACAAACCTATGAGCACTGGGGTCCTGACCAGCAGGATCCCAGTGACACATAACAACCATACTGAAAACATAGTGTTTTCACTATGAGCACTGAGGCCTGGCTATCAGGATCCCAGTGAGACAGTGAAAACAGTGACAAACATCCTGACATACACTCACAAACAGGCCAAAAGTGGGGGTAACAAGGCTAGAAAGAGGCTACCTTCTCACAAGGTGTGAGTGTAGACGGAACTGGGAGGGAGGTGGAGGAGGAGGAGGAGGGGGAGACAGTGGAAATAGTGATGTTGGTGTGTCTGCATTTGGATGGTGTTTGTGCGCGTGCCTGCGGGATGAAGTGTGGTGCTTGTGTTTGTCTGTACCACTCTTGTGTGTTGTTTTATGTGCATGCTCGTCTGTGTGTGTGCTTGGGATGGGTTGGGGTTTAGGAGAATGGGACTGGGCAGTGGAAGTTGGAGGTGTTAGGGTAGAAACAGGGACAACGGCTGCATCAGAGAAGAGGCTAGAGCCTGGATCGATCTCTGTTGGGCCGCCAATCCAGTGTGAATGCCCTACAGGAATGCATTAGTCTGTTGCATCTGGGCTGACAGCCCCTGGATGACATTCACAATGGTTGACTGCCCTACAGAGATAGATCTCAGGAGGTCACTAGCCTCCTACCTCAGGGCAGCAGGGCTCACTGGTGCAGGCCTGAGGTGCCTGGGGCGAAGGAGATGCCCACCCTCAGGGGTGAGCGGGCACGTGCAACTGGATGAGGGGCTGCTGGGATGGCAGTGATGGTACGTGGGTGGCAGCTGTACCTGTAGCTGGGGTGGTCACAGAAGTGTCTGCCACCACCAGGGAGCTTCCATCGGAGGAGGTATCTGTGTCAGAACTATCCCCTCCAGTCTCTGCCGTGGTACTCTCCTCGCCCTCCGTCCCACTGGTGCCCTCAGTATCAGTAGACTCTGCCTTCCTGTGTTCTGTGGGATGCAGCTCCCTCTGTCACCACTGCTCCTCTGCCAGTTGATTCTGATGCACATAAGGACAGGATGACAAAACAAAAAGGGGGGGAAGAGACAAAGGATACACTGGGTCAATGGCTGCACCAACACCACCATTGGCGTAAACAGCACCCTCATACACAGGGAACAGGCCTACTCAATATGCCATAGCACTAGCAGAGAAATAGCTTGCCACCAAGGCATGGGGAGGGGCACACACCTACAAATACAGCGCACCTGGGACCCAAACATCCCTGACCAGTAGTGGATGCCTATGAGCTATGTAGCAGGATTATGCCTTCAGAACCCTAACCACCAGGGGACCTATGCTGCAATGACATGCCTGGCCTAGGGACAGCCACTGACACATACCCCCCACCCAGATACCACACTACCATGCGTAAGTTGTAATGATGGGCACTGTACTCACCCCTTTGTGGCTGCTGTGATGCCCTCAAGCGCCCATCCAGCTCAGGATAGGCCATCGCCAGTATGCGGGCCATCGGGGGGTCAGGGTTTGACAGGCACCCATTCCTCATTGGGAGGCCATCCCCAGCTAGGCCTCCACCATCTTCCGTGCCCAGCGCCTCAGGTCCTCCCACTGTTTGCGACAGTGGGTGCTCTGCCTGGCATAGACCCCCAGGGTCTACACCTCCTTGGCGATGGCACGCCATATACCCTTCTTTTGATGGGCGCTGACCTGCAGAAGCAATACATACAGGAAAATAGAATTAGACAAACAGTCCTGCCTGTTAAACATACAGCCCACCATACCCGTTTCCATCACCATTTACACACACATGGCCCAGCACACAACCTATACGCCGCCCAGAGGACATCCACCCTTCTCTATTACACGATGCCTTCACACACACCACTCCATGCATCCCTGCCACATGCATCATGCCCACAGTGTACCCACCTGTTGGTCTGGAGGCCATACAGCAGTCCGTACTGGGGTAGGACCTCATCCCCCAGTCTCTCTAACTCCTCCGAAATGAAGGCTGGGGCCCTTTTCCCAGTCACACGGGCCATGGTAGGTTCCAGACACAGGTCACACCAGGACATGCAGTGTAGGTCCTCTCCTGTGGAAGATCAATTATCAAGTGAGGGATCAGATAGAAAATGGCACCCATATCTGCAGGGTGTATACCGTCACCGACTGTGTTAATCACCATTGGCCACTGTAACACATAGGGCCCAATGTTAACCAATGAGGAGTTTCACGGCGGTTCACGACCGCCTCACTCAATGGCGCACAACGTCAGCAGAATTACCTCACTTCCACCTGTCCCTCCACACCACACAGGACAGGTGGACGCCATTTTAGGGGGGAGCAGGCCCTGGAAAATAGTTGTGTCACTGGTGAAATTAGGATATACTGGTCAAATCACACTGACTCATTAGAAGTTAACAGCATGCAAAGTTCGGTTGTAGCTCCATTGTTCAGTTTGCGACCAGCTCCTCACTCTTTTACCCCATAGATACCTACCGCTGCTGATGAATAAGAGATGGAGACATACCCCCGTGAATAGACTCCTGGTGGACATGCCAATACTGGAGGACAGGCACATAATACTTACCTATAGACTTGACAGGGCCACAATCACAGAGCTGTGTCCCCAATTGGAGCCTGACCTGATATCTGCTATCTGTCATCCCACTGGGATTCACCCTCTTGTGCAAGTTCTATCAGTGCTCCATTTCCTGGCAACTGGTTCTTTACAAGTAACAGTGGGCTTGGCAGCAGGAATGTCACAGCCAATGTTCTCAAACGTGCTGACAAGAGTGTTATCTGCTCTGATTAAACACATGTGCAGCTACATCGTTTTCCCCCAGGTAGAAGATTTGGCCACTGTGAAGGCCAAGTTCTCTGCAATGGGACACATGCCCAACATAAGTTGGGCGATTGATGGAACACATATTGCGTTTGTCCCCCCCGAATGAACAGGTGTTCAGAAATCGGAAGTGTTTCCACTCTTTGAATGTACAGATGGTGTGCTTGGCGGACCAGTACATCGCCCATGTCAATGCTAAGTATCCTGGGTTGGTGCATGATGCCTTTGTCCTGAGGAATAGCAGCATCCCTAATGTGATGGGACAACTACAGAGGCACCGGGTGTTGCTAATAGGTGAGCTCTGGTTCCCAACCAGTATATGTTGGTGTATGGGTATGGTGTGGGCCATAAGGGATAGTATGTGGCTAAATGTTGTCCCTCAATATTTGCAGGAGACTCTGGTTACCCAAACCTATCATGGCTTCTGATCCCCTGTGAGGAAAGAAAGGGACAAGGGCAGAAGAACGTTATAATGAGGCACATGGATGAAACAGAAGTTTAATTGAGAGAACCTTTGGCCTCCTGAAGGCCAGGTTCCTGTGCCTCCATCTGACAGGTGGATCCCTGTGCTACTCACCCAAGAAGGTCTGCCAGATAGTGTTGGCATGTTGCATGTTGCATAACCTGGCCCTCAGATGCCATGTGCCTTTTCTACAGGAGGAGGAGGCTGGAGATGCCCGTGTGCCAGCAGTGGACCCTATGGACAGTGAGGATGAGGAGGCAGAGGATGAGGATGAGGACAACAGAACATCAGTGATCAGACACTACTTCCAATGACACACAGGTAGGACTGTGTTACTTCACATTTCAATAACATTTGTTTCCATTTCTGTGGCACTGGCATGCTGGTATTTCCCACTTCTGTGCCCACTTACTGTTCACTCTGGCAAATCTTTTTGCAGATGTTGGTGACCTCACATATACTCCTGGTGTGATCACTGTAGCCAACTACAGGTCATTAATCTATGCTCATTTTCTGTGCAGTTGAATTGCAATGTTTGTTCCTGCTTCAATGAATACATAATTAAAAAACATGACATACTCCAAACTTCTTTTTTTTCCAAGGGTGTTTATTGAAGTGCTAAAATATAGAGGGGCAAGTGCAAGGGGATGGGGTGATGATGTAGGTAAGTCCAGGGTATTGTGCCAGTCTGTTTGTAGCAGAAGTGCATTGTCCAAAGGGACATAGGAAGGGGAGCAATGGCAGTTCAAGGTGGACAGGCTGACTGAGTGGGACACAAGGGTGAACATCAGGAGAGTCTCATTTGCTCATGGGCATCTTGGCAAGTGTCTCTGGCTTCAGTCTGGATTGCAGGGAATGTTTGCGGGAGGTTCTCGTTCTGCAGGGGGAGGTGTGCTGGTGGCCTGTGAGTCCTGTGGCGGATCCTCCTGGCCACTAGCAGCAGCGGAAGTGGAAGGCTGTTCAGATGTCTGGCTAGTGGCCTGGGCCCGCTGGTATGAGACTGCCTCCCTCATAATGTTGGCCATGTCTGCCAGCACCCCTACAATGGAGATCAGGGTGTTGTTAATGGCCTGCAAGTCCTCTCTGATCCCCTGGTATTGTTCCTCCTGCAGCTGCCTGTTCTCCTGCACATTGTCCAGGATCTGGCCCATCATGTCCTGGGAATGTTGATACGGTCCCAGGATCTCGGAGAGTGCCTCCTGGAGAGTCGGTTACCTGGACCTGTCCTCCCCCTGGCGCACAGCAGTTCTCCAAGTTTCCCTGTTAGCCTGTGCCTCTGTCCCCTGAATTGTGTGCTTACTGCCACTGACCCCAGGTCCCTGATTGTCTTCGGTATGAGGTGTAGCCTGGGGTCCCTGTAGAGGTGGACACACTGCTGATTGAAGCGTCCTGGGGACAGAGGTGTGGGTACGCTGGGTGGGTGCTGTGGTGGTGTTTCCAGATGGGGGAGGATCTGTGGTGGTGTGTGACTGGGCCTAGGTAACTGGCTGTCCAGAGGTCCCTGATGGGCCAGGTTGGTCATCCAGATCCTGAAGACCAGAGTTGCTGTCATCACTGTGGGCCTCTTCAGTTGGGGGACTGGATATTTCTGGCACCTCCTCACCACTGGCATTGGCTGGGATACCTGTGGAGATGTAAATGATGTGTTATGGTTTCTGTTTCTGGCATATAGTGCTCTGTGGCTCTATGGTTGTATTTGCCCTGTCAACTTTCACTTGTGTATGTTGGTGTATGGTGGGATTGTTAGTTCTCTATGGTGTGCATACTTTAGTGATGAGTGTCCATGCAGGGCTGTGAGTGGTGTCCTTGCATTGGTAGAGCATGCAGGCCTTGGCATTGGGTTGAGTGAGATGTGATGGTGGGGTGTGTGGGAAGTGGTGGAGTGATGGGAGTGAGGGTGAGGGTTGGGGTATGTGATAGCATGCAGGGAGGGGGTAGTAGTTGTAGAGAGTTGACTTACCAGAGTCCACTCCGGCCAGGCCATCAGGATACAGGATTGCCAAGACTTGCTCCTCCCATGCTGTTAGCTGTGGGGGAGGAGGTGGGGGACCACCACAAGTCCTCTGTATAGCGAGCTGGTGTCTTGCTGCAATGGAACATACCTTCCCCTGTAGGTCGTTCCACATCTTCCTAATGTCATCCCTAGTTCTTGGGTGCTGTCCCACGGCATTGACCCTATCCACGATTCTCCGCCATAGCTCCATCTTCCTAGCTATCAATATCTGCCACACCTGTGCTCCAAACAGCTGCGGCTCTACCTTGATGATTTCCTCCACCTCTGTGAAACAGGGGTGTCTTTGTGGTGCCATGGGTGTTGTGGGAGGTGTGTAGGTGAGGGTGTGTATGGTAATGTGTTGGGGTGTGTGATGTGGAATGCGTGAGTGGTGTATAGGTGTGTATAGTGTGTGGCTCTGGTTGTGTCTGTGGTCTTGATGTCTCTCTACTGGCAGTGGTTTGGGATGGTAAAGGGTTGTGGGTAATGTGGGTGTGTGTTTTATAGTGGTGTGGGTGTGTGGGTGTGGTGTCTGTATGGGTGACCAGTGTGTTTTGTTTGAAATGTCCAATGTGGTGTTGTTTTGTATGTGTGTGTCCATTTTGAGTGCAGCGGTTTGTACCACCAATGGTTTACCGCCTTTGAATGTCCGCTGTGGTGATTCATGGGTCATAATGTGGTGGGCATAGTTCTGTTGGCATAACGGTGTGGGTTTTGATACCGCCAGTTTATCACTGACCTTTGATCTGGCAGATTTCTGTGTGTGGCTGAATACTGACGGATTGGTGTATGTGTCATAATATGGTGAATGGATATCTGCCGTGGCGACGGTAAGTTGGCTGCAGTCAGCGTGGCGGTAAGTGGGAGTTACTGCCAATGTCATAATGAGGGCCTATATTTCCACACATTCAGGGGATGTGTGAGGCATGGGAGGTAAAACAGTGTAACTAGTGTCAAAATAATGTTTCAATGTCAAAAGTACTACATTAGTGCAAAATGTATAAACATCACTTGTCTCTTAAGTCATGCTAAGCAATACCAAACTCTTGATTGTTGGCCCTATACCTGCCAGACAGCTATGCTATAGTTGACATAGATTAAAATTTTACTTATGCCACAGAAGGATGGCCAAGAGTAAGCCAATACTGTAAATGACTGTCCCCGAGATATGCAAGTGAACCTTGTCTCACCTGTGTATAGTGATAAGTGTAGAATAACTCAACAAAGGTTCCAATAAATGTATGCTGATACTCTGTCACAGAGAGTATTCACTTGTGTTGAATGTGAGTGCATCCACAAATAAAAACATTTGCATATACAACTTTTCTATTGGTGGGATATCAGTGAGCCTGTATAAATTCTGCACCTTCCCAGAGGATGGGTAAATGGTAGATATGTGGTAAGTAAGACATTTGTGTTGTCAAATTATAAATGAGCTGCATGATGTGGCACACGAAGGAAGCAGAAATTGTAATTGATGATAGACATTGTCCAGCCATGTGTTACTTCATGCACGTTAAAAATCCACACAACAAAGTGGAGTTCCTTGCACAATGGCGCAAGAGAGTTAACAGGAGCGGCATCCAAGAAATCCGAATAACAAGAAAGAAGCCGACATGAAATGACAACTTAGACGCGAAGAGCAGCGTATGACACAGAAGCAGAACAATAAGGAAACTGGAGGCAGGAGCCTGCAGGCACGAAACTCTGGAACGCCAAGCATTTTCCTGCCAGATGCAAGTGGGTTTATACCTATCATGCTCTGCTCCCGCTGCAGCCAGCCTAAACGGGGGGCATGGAGGTGACCAGCAGGTTACCACATATGGGGGCATATTTATACTCTGTTTGCGCTGAATGTGCGTCAAAAACTTTGACGCACATTCGGCGCAAACCGTGCACCATATTGAAACTTTGATGCCTGAGCCCGCTGATGTCAAAATTCCTCCGTGTGCGTCATTTTTTGGATGCGAGAAACAGCTTTGTGTTAATGACATGCAAGGTAGGCGTTCCCGCCCAAAAAATTACTTTAAGACCTGTGCGCCTTATTTATACTCCAGCGTCATTTTGACGCACAGGAGGGGCCGGGCCTTAAAAAATGGCGCACAGCCTGATGTGCGCCGTTTTTTTAACGCCTGGGTCAGGGCAGGCTATAAGGGACCTGTGGGCTCACTTCCATGGTCCCTGACCATGGAAGGAGTCCAGAGGTGCCCTTCCCTGTCCCCAGGGGCAACCCCTGCCAACCTTGCCACCCCTGGAGGACACCCATGGATGGGGGGACCCATCCCAGGTAAGTACAGGTAAGGTGAGGTAAGTATTTTTTTTTTTTTATTTAAGTGGCATAGGGGGGCCTAATTTGGGCCCCCCTACATGCCACTGTGCCCAATGACCATGCCCAGGGGACAGAAGTCCCCTGGGCATGGCCATTGGGCAATGGGGTATGACTCCTGTCTTTGCTAAGACAGGAGTCATTTCAATGAGTGTTGTGCATCAAAAAATGGCGCAAGTCCGGTTTGAGGCATGATTTTTTCCTCAAACCTGACTTGCACCTTTTTTTGACGCACAACCCCCATTTTCCCCTACATCGGCGCTGCCTTGTTTGAGTGATTTTTTTTTACTCTGACCAGTCCACAGCGCCTGCTAACGTCACTCCTTAAATAAGGCGCCCGCATGGCGCCTATGAATGGCGTTAGCCGACAGTAAAAGTTTTGACGCAAATCAGCGCTGGTGCTAGTTTGCGTCAAAACGTATAAATATGGGCCATGGTCTTCAGGACCATAACCCTTCCAATGAACCATGTTTTGGAGTCTTCCCACACCCTTTTAGAGTCCAAAATGTCTTCCACTTCAAACTCTGATGTGTCATCTACCATTACAGGTAAAGGTTTCATAGGATATTGGGTACACAATGATACAGGCGTCAACAGAGAAAAATGAAAAACAGGGTGTATTTGTAGAGTGGCAGGTAGCTTCAATACCATAGCCACAGGATTGATCTTCTTTATGACTTACTATGGGCTAATGAAACAGGGTTTTAATTTTTGTGAGCCTTTCAAAGCAATGTTGGGAGCAGAAAACCAAACCATGTCTCCAACAGAGTACTCAGGACTGGGATGTTGATGAAAGTCCACATTGCCCTTGTAATCTGCTTTAGCTTGATCAAGATTGCTTTGAACAGCTTTCCATGTATTATGTATGTGATCCACTAACTCCAGGGCAGCAAGAATAGAGGAAGTAGAGGAGGAGTATGAAAGCAAGAAACTGCAGTGAAAGCCACAAGTGCTACAGAAAGGAGAGAATGTGGTAGAAGAGTGCATGCCATTATTGAAAGCAAATTCAGCAGCCCACAGGTGAGTACCCCAATCCAAAACAGAATGTAATAACTGCCACCCAAATTTTGCTCAATGCACTGATTTACTTCCTCGGCTTGGCCATCCTTTGGTGGGTGGTGGCTGAAAGACATGCAAATGTCAATCTGTAATAGATCACCCAACTCCCTTCAGAATTTGGAAACAAATTGAGAATCACGATCTGAAACAATGATGGATGGTAGACCACGTAAAATTGCAATATGTTGGGTAGATCTTTAGAGGCAGGTAGGCCATTCAAGGGTATGAAATGGGACATGTTGGTCTACAGTTGCACCTGTCACGCTTTTCACTGTCTGCTATGCAGACAGTGAAAAGCTGGCCGGGGCCCTGTTAGGGGGCCCCTGCACTGCCCATGCCAAAATACAATCCAGACTATCTTAAAGTGCACTATAAATAAAATTAACATGATCATAATCAGCCTCCCCCCCACCTCTTGCAATTTCCTTAATCTAAGCACGGAAGATAAAAAACATGCAACAGCACATATAGTACGTACATCCAACAAAAGCTGCAAAAACATGAAGGCCAAACTAACTTGCTCAAAATGGGAAGTCTTCATAATGGAATTTAAAACATTCTGTGGGGGATTATATAAAAACTGCAAAAGAAAACAAAATGCAGTAATTCTTTAGATGAAGAATTATTACACACACAAGGACCTGGATTATTGCTCCACCCAGCAACTTTCGGATAAATTAACAAGTGATGGAGCTGGTTAAACATAAACCTGTTAAAACAATGATGGAGATTAATACAATGGATCAAATAAAGTTCAGTAGCACAACTGGTCATGAGTAAAGCATGATTGTGAACCATGGGTTTCTTCAGCTCAGGAGCTTCCCTCTCTAGCTTTCTCTACCGACTGAAGTTCACCCTCGTCCAAGCAATATCACCCTTTCTGATGTAAGTAGGTGACTCAAACAGATCGAATATGCCCAATTTAGCAAAAGTGTCCCTAATGTGTTTCAGCCAACATATTGATCTCCAGCCATCTAAGGCTAAGCAATCCATAACAATCTCTCTACCTAAACAATTTTCCACACGTACCCAAGTCATCAACAACCTGATCAGGGGACATAACGCTATGAGATCTGAGATATAAGGTAATCCCAATTCCTCGTGAACCATAAAAGCAGGAGTTGAGGAGGCAACTGCTAGCAATCAACTCCAGAAACCAGTTTCGGCCACTTGTATGTCTTTAACATTGGCATAACCCCAAACATCGCTACCACAAGTGGCCAATGGTACAGATTTTTCCTGGTAAATTTTCATCAAAGCCCCTAAAGGCTTACTGTCTACCTTGGTGCATCAACTGTTCTTAATAAAGTGGCTCTTTTTAATTTTACCAATGGAACCCACGTACTTTGAGCATGAAAAACAAAACCCAGGTAGGGGTAGGTTTGTATCCAAGCCAACTTATTATTCTGTACATAAAATGATCTAACTTGAGTCATTTTAGGGCCTACCACCATTACCTAGGACTTGCTGAAATTCATGGAAAGATCTAAACTATTCAAATAGTCCATGAGCCTCTCCAGTAATATCTGCAGTCCCAGTGCTGTCCTTGATAATAGGATAGTATCATCTGCATACAAGTGTGCGGGAATGAACTGTAAGCCGATATGAAGGCAATTTACAGATTTGTCAAGTAGCTTGGCCCCCAACTCATTTACATACAATGTGAATAAAAATGGGACAAGTACACAATCTTGTCATACACCAGTCTACAGGGTCTAGCGCTTGCCCCATCCATATTATGTCGCACTACCACCCTCATGCCCCTGTGCAGTTCAGCCAAAAAGCCAACAATGGCAGAGTCCAGACCTTTGTCCAGCAAGATCTGTCATAGTTTCAATGGGTAATCTTGTCAAAGGCAGAGGAGAGGTCCCTGACTTTGCAACCGTATATTAATTGATCAACAGATAAAAGTTACGACATTGAACACAGGTATATAGAACAGGCAGAAATCCATACTGTAAATCCAATAAAACCGACCCCACCTTGGCACAGATCATAACCCTCTCAAGGATCACCCCTGCCTATCACTTTGAAAACAGAGTCAATCAATGAGATCGACCTATAGCAACCAGGAAGATCCCTCAAGCCTTTTTTATGGACAGGAACAATAATGGACTTAGACCATGAACACAAAGGACCAGTTTACTACCAATTTGCATTGGCTCTGGTTCCTCTACTAGTTTCTCAGCATCGGGTTTCTTTCTTTATACAAAAATAATCAGGTGTCTGAACACCCTTTCTCTCTGCATCTTTCACTTAATCAATAAGATGGCTACACGTTTCAGGAGGATCTACAACTTGGGCCAGTAAGTCCTTTATCTCATCTTGTAGTCCTTTAGAAAACAAGGCACTACATTTAGCTTCTGGCTAATCAGCTTCAGACAATAATCAGTTAAAATGAGAAATATATGTCATGAGATCCTTATTTTAAATTTAACAACTCAGAATCCACTGACTGCATGAATGAATGACTATCAAATTCAGCTTCAAAGGCATCATAATCATTCAATAAAGTATCATTGCATTCCACCAGTGGAAGAGACCATGTGGCCACAGTATCCCCTAGGTAGGACAACACAAAAGCTACTTCTGCTTGTTCAGTAGGAAAACAAGAAGCCTTTCACAAGAAGTGCAGATGACACTGATTAATGTAGCAAATTTTGCTGGTCCCCTGTTATCGGTTCATGTGATACCAAAAGAATAGACGAGGGAGTAGTGACATGGATTACATGGGTAGTAGACCTAGAAGGAGTGACTGGAAAAAAAGTAGTCCCAAAGGCTTCCTGACTAGTCTCAGGATTAGGTTTATTAGCTTTTTGTGTTGTAATGCATCTACCTTAAGAGTAGGTGCTTGTGTCTCTTTTTGTAAATTGCATATCATTCTTGCCAAATCAGCTAAAGTAACAGTATGTTCCTCCATATTACTCAGGCAGAAGGTTTATGTGGGCTTGGCATTCTGTCAGATCTCACCTTGGTTTTCTGCATGAGCGATAGGACGTTCATGAAGTATATTGCCAATTTCCCCTACCATCCAGTCAGCCCAACCACGTCAATGCTAAGTCTGGGTAACTAGTGGAAAAGGGATGGAAAACAAAGAAACACTGGTCCTATGAAGTCTATAGAGGATTACATGTGTTAACCAGTTTTCTGTATGGCTTCCTGAGTGAGAAATAAAGAAAATAAATTAGAATCTATTAATTTAGAATAGAAATAACAAAGATTTGCAATGATATCTTATAACTGTATTTAGAACACCTGTGTAACCCCCCCTTTCTGTTTAGCAAATATATGGTTAATGGACAAGAGATGTGCAGGATCTAGAAAATGCATTAGGGAATTAAGGAGGACAATATATGTATCCCAGATGTGCCTATTTGCAAATACTAGGATTTAAAGCATACTTTTTTCCTTCTGAATAACATGCTTGGAAAGAGAGTAAGTAGCTGAAACTTGTAACCAGCTATAAAGTCCTTGTACTTATATTTTGAGCAATTCAGACTCAGTACTAAATGTATATCCTGTCATGTATTCACAGGATGACTCCTACTGTGAACAAACTCAAAATGTCCGGTAAGTAAATTCTGGAATTCACAACATGTTTTTTCCAACTGAAATATAGAAGCTTTTCTTTGCAGGAATTAAGGTTAAGCAGTGGCATTGGTGTAGCAGTAATTGAAATTCCCAGAGAAAATCACTGCTTTGATAAGTATACGAATCAATATGAATAGTAATAGCTGTGCAGCACCCTTTACCACTATGTAGACATTGTAGATAGCAATACTTTAAAGTTCTTGCTCGTCCTTTGGGTTTTCACAGGTTTGAAAATTGGGAGCTTAGCAGGAACAGCATCCAAGTAATCAGGGCAACAAGAAAAAAAGTGGCCTCGAAGTGACATCGAAGATGCCAAGAGCAGTGTGTGAACCAGAAGTAGAAAGGTGAGCAAACTGTCGGCAGGAAACTGCAGGCATGAAACACTGAAATGTTAAGCAGTTTCCTGCCAGATGGAAGCAGCTTTATACCTGCTGCGCACCAGCCCTGCTACAGCCTGCAACATGTTTCTGACAGGCACGACAATTCCACTCACCTTTTCCCTTTCATAAATGCAACCCATCTTCCTTGGTTGGCTATGTTGTGGATGTGTCAACAGTCATCTTGTCTGAACTTTAAGGTCCTTGCAATGTCCACTGTCATGTTTTCTAGGGAGTAAAAGGAACACATTTTGCCTCTAGTTGTAAACATACATGATGTTTTTGTAAATTTGGCTGACATTGTCAAGCAGTCATAAATTCCAATCCAGACCTACACCAAACATTGTGATAGAGATATGGACAATATACCTTCACTACAAAGACATCTTCTATTACAACATGGCAAACTGACCCAAGTGAAATCAGTGTAGGTGTACAGTATGGAAGTACACACACAATATGCTAACCAGCTCCTTACTCATAATAGTGAGTCACACTCGTGATATTGTGCCAATAGAAAATTGTCGAGATGGTCCAGACATGTACACTTTTGGTGTTTCCTTGCCTCAGGCAAAGGGGGGGGGGCAAAGTTGGTCAAAAACACATGTGAGCGGCGATACAGTAAACTAGTCCAGCTTGTGTGTTTCTTCATTGCATAAATCATCTGGTGTTGCACAGGGGAGCACACATTGCTGACTTTACAAACTCTGCATCCAATATCCACTACATAGATGGAGGGTGAGTGTCTCACTCCTGCAAGACTTTGCTTTTGACCACTTCACCAATTTAGCATCAGTCAAAAACATTGGAAGCTGACATAAAGCATCTGGTTTATCGGTGTACCCAAACCAAGACAACTTTTATATTTTCACTTTTATGTACACTCATGCTCCCTGGTGTGCATTAAACAGCGGACAAATAAAAGGTACATTCATCTCAGGAGTGTGTGTATGCATGCAGGAGTACTCATCTGAACAAGAAATATGTTGTGCATGATTCAAGGCCCCTTGAACTATGATACAAGGTTGCCAGCATTGGTGCTAGCCAGGCAAAAGTACCCCACCAGTATGTAAGCACTGTAATGAGTTCTATCCTGCTAACACTACATTCCTACTTTTTTATTTTTACGCAGGGCTGCAACTTGACTTCTCACCCTGCATTGTATAAATGCTTCACAGAAATGGCCTATAGGGCAGATGCGGGGCATGAGGCTGGCAGTTCAGTGTCAATCCATGGCATACTGGTGCGTTTGTTCAGCTGCCCACACTCATGGCAATGACATTGTATCCATGAATTGAGGCCTACTGGTGAAGCATAGGTATAACAATCATTACATTTGCACACTGTACTAAACAATTACATATTTCATTGAAATATGCAGACTGACATTCAGTTTACAGCTGCTAAGTTATAGGACTACACCCTTGCCATTTGGACATCTGCACTTACAATGTGCAACAGTCAGGCAGAGAGGTAATGATTTGTATAACATCATAGATCAATACAGTAGCAGCCCTACATCCCTGTAGCCACCAGGGCATTGGTGTAATTGTTTATCTGTCCCTCCATTTCACATTGGTATGACATGAACTTCTCTGAGGGACACTCAGTCACCCCTGATGCAGGATTAAAACAGCCATCTACCTCAGATACATTTTCAAACAGATGAAACATCCATACTTCATAAAATGTACTCACACCTTTAAAGAAACACATTTTAAGATGCCATTTTTAGCCTTTCAGGGGTTTAAATCATGACCTGGAAAATGCTTTAGATGTAATTGTCACATTCCCAGCATCTATCAGTAGTAAAATGTTTGGAATGTGATGGTTCCCCTGATGACACTGTCCTCCATGTTTATACTTATTTTATTTTTATTTGCACACACCTTTATTCGGCTATCAGCCATAAAAGGATAAAACATTTAAATAATCATCATCATAAAATATTAAATAATTATACAACTATTATAAAAAATAAATAAAAAAAAAGCTAGTTTCATGAGTGTTAAATAGTATTTCTAAAAAACTTAAAATACTTCCGCTAACTACAGTCCTTGTATTAAGAAGCAAAATGTTTCTATAGTTCTTGTCCTGCCGAAGCATTATCAATAACCCCTGGACTAGATATATCCTTGGCAAAATGTATATCCAGAGTCCATTGAGTTGCAGGAGAGAGCTCCCATTTGTCATTTCGGGCACCATAAATTAACTGTAGGGGTTTATCTGAGTTGAAACACCTAGAGCCTCAGGCCCGCCTTGTCTCTGATAAATGAAATTGCTAATAGAAACGGGCTTATACCACAAACAACAAATGGAATAGTACTAGATCTCAAGAATCTAGCTGCTTCGTTATAGTTTCTGATTCCTACGTTCCTGCAAACAGGTCGAATCCATTTCCTCCTTGGTTTATCATAGGCTTTGCAGGTTAAAAGAACATGATCCGTCGTTTCAGAGGTCTCCATATTACACAACCCACATGTCGCCTCGTGTCTTCTCCCACTCTGGGGGCCCAATTTAGAAGTAAAAGCCCTGACCTGGAGAGTCCCATATCGAAACTTCATAAATAGTACTTTTGCTCGCCTGGGTTGGATAGTATCTATCCATTCCTCAGCTCTCGGTATTGGTTTGATATCCAGGAAACTTGAGGTCAGTCTACCTAGGTCCTTGCTGTGGAGGGGGCTGATTAGAGAGAAGTCCCAATATACTTGCTTTAGTCGAATCTTAGATTGTGTTGTGAGTGTATGCAGTTCTTCCCAATTGGATTTCAGCCCTAAATTGTAGAAGCAATGCCTTATGTAATGGAGCCACGGAAGGAAGATGGTCTTGTCCAGGTCCATGATCTCGATTAGTGCTTGCCTATATTGGATCAGTTCAGGAGTTGTCCAAAGTCTACACCAGTAAAGCAAAGGCCTCAGGGCTGCCAGTTTACCTATTTGTTTCATATTAATATCATAGGTTAAAGGAATCAATGGAGTAGATGGAGGGAGTCCCAATACCCCCCTCATGAAATTGTTTTCCTGGGTTACCAGCGGGGTTAGATTTGTAATTCCCCAGAGCTGGGCACCATATAAGGCAGCAGCCTGTGCTTTGTACCTATAGATCTCAAATACTGGTGAAACTATCCTAGATCTTGAACATTTGTAATTTTTGCTAATCGCCATGGAGCTGTGGACTAAGGAGGTTGCAGCTTTATTGACGTGCGGCGCCCATGACAACTTGGCATCAAGCAATATCCCTAGTTAGTTAAAGTTTTTTACTCGTTCCAATTCCTGCCCTCTAATACGAATGTTTCTCTTGAGTGCTTTATGGGGGTTAACAGTCAGATATTTGGTCTTGATTGTGTTTATTTCTAGTCCCTTCAAACTGCAGTACTCACTGAATTTCCCTAGTAGGGTTTGCAAGCCCATGGGAGTTTGAGATAATAAGATGGTGTCATCTGCAAAAAGGAGGGCAGGAACTGGGTCACCATTCAATCTTGGCGAGTCATGGTTACTTTGTTTTAGGTGTTCGACCAGATCATTAATATATAATGAGAAGAGAGTTGGGGCAAGCACACAACCCTGCCTCACCCCCCTCTTGATGGGTATTGGGTCTGTCAACTCTCCCTTTGGACCCCACCGAACCTTTGCAAATGTATTTTTGTGCAACCTCTCTAGCTGGCACAGGAAGTTCCCCGGCATGCCCTGTTTCCCTAATGCGGCCCATAAGGAGTCTCTTGGCACCAAATCAAAGGCCGCGCGCAAATCCACAAAAGCGATATAGAGGTGACCATTCATTAATTTAGTGTATTTCCACATTATTGCCAGTAGCCTAAAGGCCTGATCGATTGTACTCGTCTGCTGTCTAAATCCTGCTTGACATATAGTCAATATGCTATTTTCTTCTATCCAGCTGCTAATTCTATTCAGCAACTGCCTAGCATAGATTTTTTGCATAACATCTATGAGGCTGATTGGTCTGTAATTCCCAGGTTCTTTCCTAGATCCTTTTTTATAGACTGGGATTATTTCTGCCCCTTTCCATGTCTCAGGCACTGGACCTCCCCTTGCTATAGCGTTACTTAGAAGTTTTATATAGGGTGCCCAGATTTCTAAACTATGTTTGAACATATCCCCCGGGATCTTATCCAAACCGGGGGCTTTTCCTGGCTTGATCGCTTTAATGGCATTCACTATCTCCTCCAGGCTGAATTGTATCTCAGGTAGAATGCCCCAAGTAGCTAGAATTTTATGCTTGAGGGATAGAAGTCAAGGTTGGGGGGATCGGAGTAAAGGTATGTAAAATGGTTAACCCATGCTTTGGGGTCTATATGATGTTCTGTATTAAATATCCCCACTTTACTGCTGTGAGTAACTATTTTCCAGAAGGTCATAGCGTCATTACTTTTGGCTGCTTCCAGCAGATCTTGCCATTTTTGATCCTCCCAATTACTTTGGGCTGTTGCCAGTATTTTTTTTGTAGCTGGCCCTTGCCTGTTGTACAGCTAGTTGATTTTTTTGCTTTAGAGCCTCTATCAATACTGTTTTAACCTCCCTGCATTTGATGGTATACCATGGACTGGTTGGGGTGGTTTGCACCTTCTCCTTTTTATGCTTATACTGTAGCTGTTTGGTCAGGAAGGGTCTTAGTGCTTTGCTCATTGACTAATGGATGGCCGTAATAGGGATATCAATACATTTTTTATGAGCATGAGGCTCCAAAAGATCAGCAAATTTATTATAGATATTTGTCATAATGTCCAAGTTGCCTAATATTGCTGGCCATTTTACAACCCTTCTATTATTGCTGAGGGTGGGTTGTAACTCCACCTTAACATGTTCTATATGTTCCAGATCCAGGAGGTGGCCCCTGAGTTCAATTATTAACGGGAAGTGATTGCTTTCCCTCCTTTTGTCTATTTTAAAAGTCACTAATCTTCCCCATGTAGTTATGCTATGCATAATGTAGTCTATTTTCGAGGTTGAGTTGCCTCTCTGGAAGGTATCCATATTAAGGCCTCCTTCACCCACTCTGCCATTACACGCCCTCAGTCCGTGCTTTAAAGTGAGGCCCATGAGTTGCAGGGCGGCCACTGTACCAGGGACAGTTTTTTCTATTGTTAGATGAGGGATTGCTCTCGTTCGATCTTCATCTTCTGCTAGATGTTCTAATCGATTATAGGTTCATAGTTACAATTAAAGTCACCCCCTATCATAATTGTCTCTCCTACTGGGATCTTTTTAAGCAAGTCATCTAATAATACTATTTCAGGCGACTCCAAATTTGTCCTTCTAGGCCTTATATACACATTGAACAAGTGGGATGTCACCTTATTTTTTTTCCCCAATACCAACCACAAAATATCCTCTGACTCTGTGACTTGCGTACGTATCTCGGCATTTAATGAAATTTTCACCCATGCAACCAACCCCCCAGACGGCCTCCCTCTGGCTGCAGAAGTTGCGCTAATAAAAAAGGTTTTATATCCCAATTTATACGGTGGGTCCTTAAGCCAAGTCTCTTGGAAGAGACAAACATGATAATGATCGATGTAGTCCTGCCATTCAGGATCTATAAGCTTACTTTTTAGGCCTGCTACATTCCAGGAGATCATAGTGACTGTTCCCCTTCCATTTAAGGTCGTGACATTAGAAGTAGGACTCAGGTATGCTGTCAATTCTTTCCTACGGGGCGAATACTCCACTATACTCCCTACTCCTCTAGCATGAAGATCATTCCCTTCATGGGGCTCAGCTACTGTTGAGTCCCTATTTGGTCCCACTTGTGCCTGATCTAACTGGGTTAGTCAGTCTATTATTTCAAGATTGGAATCTCCATTTCTCTTTTGCAATCCCCCATTATTGTACTTGGCCCTCTGGACTAAAGGTTTGGTAATGAATGGGTCCGGGGTAAATCTCATGGCATTAATTTTGGGGGCGGTGGTTCTCTGTTCCATATCAATCAGGCCTTCAATTAATCTTCCATCCTTGAGTATCAATGCAATAACGTCCTGTTTCCCCGTCTCTCCTGGCATTCTTTCTGCCCCCATAATATCTGAACGAAAGGCAGTGTCTTTTGGTCCTAATCCAGTGTGTAAGCTTATTCTTTAAGGAATCCTCGTCTTGTATGCTATTTTGGGCCAGTTTCAGAGCATTTAACATATAAACAACATTGTTCCTAGTAGGACACTTTTCCCCCTCAAAATGACGGCTCCATGTGGTGCGAAGGATACGATCATTGTGTGCTTGGGAATAGGGGTTCAGAGTAGGTACCACTTTTTCTTTTTGTAGCCCTGTTTCCAGGCGGGGTTCTCTTCGAAGGTTCCCTGTTTCTTGGCGTAGAACACCAGCGTTGCTTCTAGGATAGTTACGTAATCCAATATTTTCCTCATTTACCCCTCTCATACATCCCTGTGATTGGTGTAAAATCTTGGCTATAACTGGGATAGGGTTGGGGTCGGTATTCAAACTTTGAGGACGTGTAGGTCTACCTTGTGGATGAAGTGGTGCAAGGGGGGTCTCCTTTTCGCTCTGAGCTCTATGGGTTCCCCTACCCCCCTCCTTTTCCACAATATCTGATAAGGTACTTACTTCAAGTTTTAATTCCCTAACTTCCTGGATTAATCCAAAGAGTAGATCATAAAGATCTGCTAGAGTTCTTGTTTTATGTTTTAAATAATTCACTGGTTCTTGTTTGAGTAGAGATGTCCTCACTCTAGCTGACTGTACTATTGGGATGGTTAGGTCTAGCTCATCCACGGATTCCCCCTCTTGTGCATTCTGTGCTTTATTACTAACGAGTTCTGCCAAGACTGCGTACTTATTGGAGGACACAACTTCACTCTTCTGCGTGTGGCCCTTCTTCCTAATACTATCTATGGTGCGTGGGTGTATGGTTCGAGTTGTAGCATCTTTAGGGCTACCTGTCCTAATATCGGGCGGTACCTCCCACTTTTGCTGGCTAAAACTCTCTATCAGTTTGTCTTCCTCTATTTCGACTTTCTTTGTGTAATAAGAGGTAATCTTTTTATCAGGACCTTCCCGGGAGGTAGCCCTATTGCATAGTAGTGACTCTACCTCCTCAATGAGATCATCAATTTCAGCTATAGTACAGTTCTCGCCTGCATTCTTAAGTTTTTTTGTAGATTTCTCCTTCCCCCTTGGGGGTTCTGATGCCTTGCGTTTTCCCATATCTTGAGCCACCTATACAATGCTTCGGCTCTGATGGAACCAGTTCCATAATAAGTATTTGTGATAAAAGAGTTTAGAAGAGGGTCTAGTGAGGATAAGACTAAGTAACGAGTATTAGCTTCTCAAATCAATATGACAGATGTTAAAATTTAAGCTTTACTCTCATAAATACAAGCAGACCTCTTGCTGAAAATGAGGAGGCGGGGGTCCAGCCCTACCCTCTCCGGAATCTAGCGGATAATGTTAAGCACGCTACACCAGTAAAGGGGGACTTCCGCCCCGCCAGTATGGCTAGAATCCTCTATAAAAACCTTTTTAGGAATAATCGCCGGCACAGTACCTTCAGGCAGCCATGTACATATGAGCTGCCTAATCCAGACGTCTTTAAATGGATGTCAGGGGGGTGGCCCTGCCCTGCATCTTCCTGGCAATGACGGGCAAGGACGAGCCCGCCCTTGGCCCGGGCTTGCCCGGGCGCTGCCCGCGCGCGTCCCGCGTGGCGGGAGCGCGGTTTTAGATTTAAAGGGCTCCTGCCCTGGTCACTGCTCCCCGGCACCTCTGATGCGCTTCCCGCGGCGGCGGGAGCGCGGTTTTAGATTTAAAGGGCTCCTGCCCTGGTCACTGCTCCCCGGCACCTCTGATGCGCTTCCCCATGTTTATACTATTTTCCTTTAGATTTGATACACATGTACAGGCACATGTGTGAGTCCCCAATTTTTCAAGTGCAGATCAACAGGAATCTTTACACACACTTATATTCAGTCACACTGGAATTATGTTGCAGGAGAGGTCAACGCTATGGAGCAGGTTTGAGTATAGTATGCTGTAAGATAAAGCAAAATATTCATCAGAATGACACACATTTGGTAATTGTTTTTTCATTATTTCCTCATGGGTAAACTTGCTAACAAATGAGTATTGCTTGCACCTATTTAGTACCAGGTCCATGCTCAAATGTAGCAACATGCAAAAGAAACATGACCAGACCAGCTGTGCTAGGTGCCTTCCTACCTTTGTCCATGCACTGGTGCTGTTTTGGCAGCTTAGCGCCAATGCAATCACCCTAGCACTGTGGTGCAAGGGTGTCTCAGTTGCATGGAGGACTGACTTTCACAAAAAAATGTACCTGAGGCATATTCCTCTTTCTATGTGCGTCGCAGAATGCAGCGCACATAGAAAGAGAAAGTATTGAGGAAAAATAAAGATATTTGTGCTTGTTATGCCTCACCGGGGGAGGTGCAGATCTTTCGGTCTATTCCTAGTTCTAGAACTTCTGGTAAATCTTGGAATGTGACACAATCCATGAATGTTGTGTGGGAAGACCCACGCAACACCCATGGAATGTCACCTCTGAAGCAAAGTAATGCAATGCAACAATTTACCCTACGTTGCTTTACTCCAGATTTATGAGGCCACTCAGGACTACACAAAGTGGCCTTGCTCAGGTTTATAAATTGCATTTTGAGCTTGTGTCACTCTTGTACCACATTATGTGGTGCAAGAGCGATGCTGCAGGGGTCATAAATATGCCTATGGGCACTGAAGCAGGGTGGTTGGAAGTCTTTCATGTTCCTGAGACTTCATGACAGGAGGCCAGGCAAATTGCCCTTGGAGTCACTCTGGTTTCAAAGGTTGTATGCCGAGTCCTTATCACCGAGCCAGGGGACCAGCAGGACAGCACAGCAAGGCAGGACTCAAGAGCTGATTGCTCCCACATCATATTTCATATGAGTTACCAGGGTACACACCCACAGTCATTTGTGCGTTTAAAGTTTGACCCTGGGCCCTCCAAACAACTCTTTAAGGTTCCTTATCCAACCCAATCTCTCTGTTCCTGAGATGTGTCCAGGCCCCTTCCGTGTGAAGTATCACAGATTTAACACACACTTAGGGTTGTAGTGTGGTCAGTTTTACGTATCCTTTGCGCATTAGCTTTAGGCTTTAGGCCTTTGTGCATTTTGCCCTGGATGTATTTTATTCCTTTGCTCGCAGCTTAGAGCCTCTGTGCACTTTGCTCTAAATGCTTTTATTCGGCTTCGTACTGTTATTTTTCAAATAGCCAGTTCTACGGTCTTGTTTTATTTTTTATATCATTCTGTTTAGCCTACTTCAGCACTGGAGTTCTCCATAACACATTCCTATTCACTCTGTGCTTCAGTCAAGGATACAGTCTGGTACATTGCCGATAGACGTGGTAGGAGTTTAGTCTTTGGCATTCCTGCGTAGGGCCATTTTGTGATCACGCTGACATGTTAGTTTTAAAAACACTTCCTTGTCCCAATACACGCAAGAGGGAGATTACGACAAGGGAACCATAACTAGACGCTGACTGCCTCGTTGCAGATGCTGATCCAGATCACAGGCCTTTGCTCAGATATGAGGGCTGATGTCTCCCCAGGGATTCAGAAAGGCAAGTTAGAAGCTTAACATGCTGTGCTCGAAATAGAACTAGCTGAGAGAGAGTAGAAATTGTTAAACACCATGATAGCATTGTTCTTATGTTTCACTCTCCTCGTGACTATTTCAATCCTACTGTGTTGTATGGTTCTGGTTATTGCGGCTCACGCCTTAATATCTAAAATGCAGCTGTTTTATTAAAACATTATATAAAACTTATACTGCCTTTGTCATTTGTATATGAGATCATATTGTAAATGGGAGAGTTGGTTTGGATCTGAGTGACCACGACTTCCCTGAGAAGTTCCAAAGATGTCATGCGCTCGGCTGCCCAATCATCTCTTCCCTTTTGGAGAAATGAGGCACTGCTAGTTAGCTGGAGCAAAACTGTGTTTAGGGTGACAGAGGTCCTTTCCAAGTGGGTCCGACTCAGTCCCCCACACCGTGAACGATCCTGCTGCCTAGAAATCCAGTAGTCTCATTTAAGATAATGAGAGCCCACGCGACATGGCGCCGCCAACGATTGGTCTGGCTCTAATTTTTGGGTCCGGCTGACTCTCTCGGTCTCATATGTATATTGACTCCTCGGTTCCGTAAGCGGAGACGTCCGTGGGGCTGAGGATTTCCACTGCCACTGGAAATGTGCATCCTATTACTTAGTGGTTGGTTGTTCAAGCTTGAACTTTGAAAGGAAAACCCCGATATTGGTGTGCCTTATCTGCCCTAGTGCTATTGGTATAATGGCGAATCCTCAAGTAGTGAACATAGCGCTTAATATGCGCCAACCGTTCACGGGACATCTGATGGCACATGGTTTGACGAACCAGGGGGGTCAGGTCACTTTTGTGGTGGATGCCCAGGCAGCCTATAGAACAGAACTTTTTTATTCTTGGGTCGTATTTCCAGCAGTTGATGGGGGTACAAACACTTTTCATGATTACACTGTTGCGAATGTCCCTGGGCAGTACAAGGCTTATGCATACTTAGAGATACCTTTATCTTATCAAGAACACCATAATTGGCTTGATGGCGCCCTCCCACACACAGTAGCACAAGTTAGGTTAGGTCCACTGAGTAATGATGGTCCGACCTGGCCTTTATTGGCTACATACACACCATATCCTGCGGTTACTAACTTGGCGGTGGCTGACGTTCGTCGTTTATATATAGACTTAGCTACTACATACAGAAGACTGGTTCAGTTTGTAATGCAGACCTTAAATACTAATGCAGCGCGTGCTGCTCCGGCACACCCACAGGCAGTGGTTCCGGGTACCAATCCGGGCCACTGTACACTCAGTTATGGGTAAGGTACTGGCTAAACGTGAGGAAACTCCATTTTGGCTGGCGCAAAAAATTAATACGCTGGAAGCAGTATTTCCCCATACGGGACCTCAGGATAAACATAGGATATTGACGATGTGTTTGCCGTGTGGAATGGTTCCTACTGTGGACCATAGTAATACCTGGGGCACGGTGTTTGCCGTGCTCTACACTACAGCACACGGTACGCCCACATTGGCGAATCTACCGGAAGTGCTTAAACAAATTCAAGATGAATATGGGGCTGCCCCAGCCTTAGATTTAGGGATGCAGCTGATGGGCAATTTTGCTGCAGTTTCTTCTATTATTTTGAGTAATCTCAAGGGAGAGGCAGTGGCACTGGCCGTGCGTATGCATCTTCGAGACGTTCCGCAACTTAATCAGGAGCGGGAACTGCCGAGAATAATAGCAGAAACATATTCCAGTATCGTTCGTGATAGCCTTGGGGCTCGACCGCAAAAACCACAATTACAGGGTAAAAATAGTAAAGATAATGCTAAACAACAGCAGCCTGAGGGTACTAAGAAGCGCTGGGAGAAAAAACAACAGACACCTAAGAAAGATGGGGGGCAGTCTCCGCAGCCGGAGACCCCGCAAAATAAGTATAATCTCAGGAATAGGGATAATTTGAAAACGCCTGATAGATATCAATATACTGGTACATGCCAATCTCGTTCCTTTCAGGACTCCTTGGACAAGAGAAATGAGAGAGGTGGGGGGTCAGAGCGGAGAACAGAGTACGTGAAACCGAGACAGGAATCACAACGCTCAACTGAGGTTTCTGTTAAACAGGAAGAGAAACCGCTCCAACAAAAGCAGCAATTTAAAAAGAAGAAAGTGGCGGCAGTCTCAGTTAGACATGCCGCTCAAGAAGAGAGTTCTCTTGAAGAACAAGACATGGGCGTTAGCACTGTTAGACAGCGCGGCAGAGGTCACAATAGTTCGCCTGAGTCTACTAGAGCATCTGGAGGTGAAAGCAACTGATGACTTCATACAAGTCGAAACGGCAGATATGCGTGTCTCTGATCCCGATAGAGTATATAAAGTAACTTAGCAATTAGAAGGGGACATTGACCGCATTGTGCACGCCATCTTTTGGGACCATGTGGTAAAATCGTATGACATTCTGCTGGCCGAACAGGATTGGCCACCTGACTTTGTTCGCGACTGTCCAGTTGGGGAGGAGGTTATTACACCTTCATTCTCACCACTTGTTCCGGGAGAACTAGCGGAGTCCTATAGTAAATCATGGGCTCTGACACAGGCCCCCGCACTATATAGAAATCATGTGGGGTGGGATAGACAATCACCTTATCATGTAATACCGATAAAGGGCGAACCTCAGCCGCAGCCGCAGTATCCTATAAAATTTGAGGCAAGGGCATCGGTAAGGAAAATTCTTACACAGTTGGAGTACCAGGGGGTAATTGAACCCTGTGTCTCACTGATGAATAATCCCTTATTTCCAGTTGCTAAACCGGACCATTCATGTAGGATAGTGGTGGATTACAGACACTTAAATGGACATGCACGCACATATGCAATACAGAATTCACACAGCGCAGCGCTTATGAATAATATTGTGCGTAAAAAATATAAAACAACATTAGATATCTCGAATGGATTCTTCTGCCAAAATATAGCACCTGAGAGTCGGGACTATACCAGTTTCAGTGCGTTTGGCTCCCAGAAAAAGTTTTGTTGTCTGCCTCAGGGGTAGAAGAATAGCCCAGGACTATTTTCGGCTCCTGTGACTGAAATTCTGCACGAGTTGGACCCTGAAGCGTTATCATATGTTGATGACATATTTGATGGACGATGAGATTCTGCAACATCTAAGGCGTGTAGCACGCATTGTTGTGGGGTTTGCTGAAATTGGCTATAAATTTAATTTTAAGAAATCGAAGATTGGCTTCCTCAGCGTCATTTTCCTGGGATATGAGTTGTCTAATGAGGGCAAGAGCTTAGCGCCACATTTTTTGGAGAAATGTGCTCAATTGCAGCCTCCTAATACGGTTCGGAAGCTCCAGTCATTATTGGGGTTTCTGAATTTTGGCAGAACTTACATTCCTGATTATGCTACACGTATAAAACCTTTATACGAGTTGATTCGCCCACATTTTTCGAGTAGATTTTGGACAATTGAGCATACACATATTCTTCGAGATCTACAAACTGATCTCTTAGCTGTTAAACATTTACACACTCGGGACAATAAAACGCATCTGGTCATCAGGGTAATACCTGGTGCCGTTGTGTTTACATATGTCACCTTAAATGAGGGTGAGACAGTCCCGATAGCATACAAGTCACACTTGTATTCTGCTGCAGAACAACGATTTGCACAAACTGAGAAAATACTCACTGCTGTACAGATGGCTGTAATTAAAGAAAGACCTCTTTCCCAGGGCCAACGCATCATTGTCGTTTCTCCGATTCCATCCTTAGAGGCTGTTACAAAAGCGAGTGTTCCTAATTCGAAAGCTTTACACCCGCGATGGATACAATGGGTTATTCTTTGACAGCCACTGATGTAGATTACATATTTGACCCTAAACTGCAGACTCAAGAATTTCTTCAATATGAAATGGAATACCCAGTTCCCACTGGCACGTTGCCTATTGACCAGTATCAGGTGGTCATGTATACCGAAGGCTCTGTGCAGCCAGCGGTTGGGACTAAACAACAATATTCTGCTGCATGTGCGGTGGTGAGCGGCACTATGGATGGGGAAGTGTTCTGCCCCCGACATACTTATACGCAGACCTTGGGAGATTGTACGGCACAGTTGGCTGAGCTCAAGGCTCTATTGTTAGCCTTAGAACACGAGGATCCGGCGATACTTACCTTGCTGGTCTGTGACTCCTACTACTGTGTTCAGTCTTTCAATGAATATTTGCACTACTGGAGGTTGAATGGGTTCAGAGATTCCATAGGCAACACCATTAAACACAAATTGCTGTGGGGAAAGGTTGCGAATCTGAAAGAAACGCTTCCTAAAGTCCATGTTGTACATATACTTGGACACCAGCGCGTTGGAATACACGTTGCTGGAAATATTTTGGCTAATGAAGCCGCAAAATCGGCAGTGCCGTTTGCCACTGTGGCCGCAGTGACTCGTTCGAGTTCCAAACCAGACACAGAGATTTTGGCTGCCATAAAAGCTACGGCTGATGGCACGCCATTTCCTAAAGGATTCCCTTCTAAATATAGTTACTGCATGGGTAGTATGCTAAACGCTGTAGTTAAAATCCCAGGCTTTGGTGTACGTGAAATGGCCAATAAAATTGAGAGACCTCGATTAATATCTGCAGCACATGAGGGGGCGGCATCTGCACATGCTGTTGTGGCTGCCACGATTTCACTCTTGCAGGCACGTTACTGGTGGCCTGGTCTCTATAAAGAGACGAAGCAGTATGTCCTTTGTTGTGACATCTGTCAACAAATTAAAGCTTCGACTGCTGGACGCCCGCAGCAGACGCCCCTTCTGATTTCAAATAAACCTTTACAGTGTGTGTACTTGGATCATTGTGGTCCACTGACGCCAGATAGTGCATACAAATATATATTGGTTGCTGTAGATTTGTGCTCCAGATTTGTGTGGGTCTGGCCACAGCGCTCGGCTGACGCTTGGACTGTTATTAAAGATTTGCGCATCTTTGTCGATACATTTGCAGTTGCGGCTTTTCATTCGGACCAGGGCCCTGCTTTTGCCTCTAAGGCATTCAGGGACACCATGGCTTCGTTGGGGGTCCAACTCCAGTTCTAGTCTCCATTTCATCCCGAGGGAAATTCTGTTGTGGAGCATTTAAATCGTGATTTAAAGCAATCCTTAACGACCAGAGTTATAGGTACGGGTCTTAGTTGGCTAGCCCACCTGTATGGAGTACAGAGAGCATTTAATAACTTGCCTAGAAGGTCCTTGGGGGGTCGTACTTCATATGAGTGCCTGTTTGGAACACGAATGTATGTTCCTGATCTATATGGTCCTGGTGTGGAGACGGCAGATACGCCCTTTGAAATAAATGATCGTGTCACTGTTTTGCAGGATTTACAACAATTCCGTGAAGATAACCCTTCTGCAAGTGCTGCCTCCACAGGAATTAAGGATGAGCCAGTAACGCCTACTGGTTGGATTCCCAGGATTGGGGATCTTGTGCGTGAAAAGGTCGCTGTAAAGAAAGAATTTGGTCCTTCTTACCGGGTGCCTGTCCCTGTGTTGGGGATTAGCGGCACGAGAACTGTAATTCTACCACCGCTGCACGGGGCCAAAGGAAATCGCTTTGTTTCTATTGATAATGTCAAGTTACAACATGTGGCCGATTCTGCACAGCAGACCAAGAGGGACACCCAGTAGTTCCGGAATCCCTCTCACTACTGGGGAAGAAGTCCCGCTGCAGGTGATTTGCACCAATGCTATGTCCTCTCCGAGCTTGGGGAGGGTGGAATCTGATCTTGCGATTGTTCCACAAACGGCGAATAATTTGGAATCTTTTGATCAATTTGCTGTACGTTCTAATGATATTACTGAACATGTGGTTTATAGCGTTCCAAGGCGAGAGCCACCATCTGCTTCTTTGTTTACAGTTGCACCTTTTGCAAGAACTGCCTCTGGCTGCTTCAACGACACTGATGATTCCGTGTCAGACTCCACGCCCTCTTTATCTTCAGCTCGGGGTCCACGTAAGCTGCTGTGTTGGTTTAAACACACATATTTTGTTTTTCCTTGGAACTATCTGTGGCTTTTTATGACTGTAATGACTCTTTTCTTGTGTTTGGGATTTGTGGTTACTTTTTTTTTGGTAATACATGGTCATTTTCTTCCTGAACGATCTGACATTGAGCACGTGGAGACGGTGTTGAAACCACATTTTTCATCTCATATGGTTCGAAGAGACCTGTCCTATGTAAACATTTCTGCAGTACCGATTCCGGATGGGATTGTGTGGGATAAAATGATGTTTGATATATATGGTCCCACTGAATTGATTCAAATACTGTATGTTCTCAAGTTATCAATGAATGATATTGTTATACCAGGCATTGTTTCTGATGATTGGGATGTGAAGACAGTAGATTCTATGCTGACAGAATTGCAATATTATACTGTCTATGACGATGAAGATGCTTACCTATTTAGAGTTAATCATGGTGACATGTTTTGCTACAATTATTATAGACAGCACTTTATTCATAAAGCTAGTAGCCCTAAGTCGATGCCACGTTTAGTGAGCTTACACACTGGGTCCAGAATGGTACGCTTAACACTTCATTGATACATCCGGGCGGGTGGTTATTATGGCCCATGGACACTAATGGGTGTCATCAGCGTTTTGTCACCTCTTCGGGGGGGGTTCAGGACTAGTAGGGCAGACCCTCGCTACATATCACCAGAACATGCTGATATCATTACTACATACAGCTTGGGGAAGCTTTGTCAGCAATGGTTGAAGTCATCCACGCTGGATGCAGTTAAGTCACATCTCACGTTACTGTCTTATGATACTGACTTACAAGATTTTTTGTCAGGACCAAGAATGCCGCGGAAGAAACGTTTTCTATATGAAGTATATAATGAGATTTGGAAGCTTTCACAACAAGAGGCAGCGGCCCGGTTGAGACAAATTTATCAGGAAAGTTGATACAGGATTTGTCTGTTGTGGATAATGGGATGCATACCCTTTCAGACCATGTTTACACAATAGATGAGAGAGCGTAGTTTAAACATTACCTATTTTAGATGTGAATTGCTTATATTTAACAATGCTGCATTAATAATATTATTCATTGAAACGTATTTTAAACGTGGAGAATTTTTCACATGCATAAACTAATGTCGACTGTAAGAATTAATTGTTTGTATTATGACTAACTGAAAATATTAACACGTATAAAGATTGCATTAGAATTCATACATCTTAAGTTAGCGTGAGTCGAAAACTAGCTATGTAGCTCTCATATTAAAGCGTATTTTTCTGTTCCTTCAGTGTGCTGACTCGCAAAAGGCCATGACCCAGCATTTGTTCTTTTCTCCGCTTATTGTATCATTAACAGTTATGTTCCCATCTGCATGCTAGCAGCTTTAGTATAAAAATTAGAGGCTTTGCAACAAATATGGACACTGTCAAGGACATTAAATCGCGGAAAAGAGAACTCTTGACCCGAAGAGTGTGCCAGAAAATGAAGTAACCCCGGATGTGCCACCTACGAAAAACGTCAATTATGAAGACCAATTAGAAGAATGAAAATTATCATAGAATGACAAATGCATTACCTAATGTATAATTTGATAGCTTACAGATAGTGGGGTATAGTGATTGTCCAATAGAATTTTGGGGGAATGTATTACGAAAAAGGGATAAAAACTCATGACACAGGAGACTCGAGAGCATTCGGTAGGGAATGATATTGATTGCAACCAGAAACTCTGTCACTCTATTTGGTGATCTGAGACTTAGACAAAACCATCCTCACCCATAGACTGCCCATTACACTTTCTTCCTTATGAGGGAAGTGTCCCCTGCTATTCAATTAGATAGATTGACGGCGATCTAACTGATGTCCTGAAGACGAAGTCTGATCCTGTATGCTGACCTATTTCGAGGAGGGTAATTATACTGTTGCTAATGGAAATTTATTTGTTTGCCTTTTCTTTCTAGGTACCAACTGCTGTGTATTTTTGATAAGAGACCTTAGCTAGATGTTTTCCAAATTGATGTTCTAAATTGTTTTGCATGAAGCCCAACATGCTGATGCTAATTAGTGGCTAGATGAGGCATTCACTTTGACTGACGTAGCTGACTTGACTGACGTGGTGCTATGCTGAACTAAGACATATAAGAGGTTCTATGCATTTTGACTTGTTTACCTCCTTATTACTATCTTATGTTTGTGATCATTGCATTGTTGAAACCTTATCATAGTTGTCGCATTGTGACTATGCTCTTTTGCTTCTTGGTTTTGAGATTAATACATTTGCAATTAGATTGTAATCAATAGGGAATAAAATTCACAAAACTTCAATAAGGTGTGGTTATTTATGACTGAAAGGTCATGGTTGCGCCGAAGGTTTACTAATGTCTAAAGTTAAATATATTGTGGTGATATATGTTGACAGTATTATTGACATATTGATTGGTATATTAATCAGTTATCTCGTCTTACGGTGTCTCACCACTGGGTCCAAAGATTCATTGGCCTAAAACAAGTCCTGATGTGTATAAATTAACATAGAAGGACGCGTTATCAGTTCTGGTAGCAGAGCGACGGTTTGGCCCTTGGGGGCCCTGGGAGGGAGTTACATTGTTTAATTTGTTTTTCTGTGATAATGCAATTTGGAGAGATGATGGGTTGTTAGGTTCGCCATGGCTTTCCCGGGATCTCGGAGCCTGCCTAAATGAGTTGGGAATGTTCTCGGCGCCATAGTGTGTGTGGTTAGGGTCTTTGCGCTTGATTAAGCTTATGCATCTTGCAGGTGATTGTGAAAATTTGTGTGTATTTAGGCCAAATTAAGTGTTGTTTAGCAGGAGAAGGCGTACTCCACTGTATGAGAGTAGGGAAGTTGGCATACTTCATGTGAATGTAGCGCTTGTTGCTCAAAATTATCCACGTGGTTGACTATCGTGTACGGACCTGTTGAGGTCTAAGACTCCGGAGTATGATGATAAATGTGGTTTATGTTGTAATCTGTGCGGTTTAATAGGTCAATCGGGCGTGGTTGACAAGTTGAGTTTGAGTTATGATGTATGTGTGAAACCTTCGATGGAGATTTGACAAATTCTAAAGTGCACTAGAAGGAGTCATTGACAAGTCGAGAGTAGGATTTGCAGGTCGAATTCTGCTTGCGTATGTGGGAACTGAGAAGGAGAGAGTAGCGGCCGAGGCTTCAAGTGAAATCTCTGTAAAGTTCTGAAGCAAATGTGTTACCCTCCCTGTAGTAAACCGACAGATTTGTGTTGTCATTTTAAGGTGCTCGCAATAATTCGCATTAGTTTGTATGAGTTGTAAGGGGTCAGTGAAGAGTGGACGAGCCGCAAGACTTTGTCAGCTGCAGTGTGTGTGAGTGTGACGTCAGTGGTGCTGCGCTGAGATAGGTCAGATGCCGAGAGGGGTCGTGCACGGATTGGCTGCCGTCCGTGAGAGGCAATAGGTTGAGAAAGGGCAGGTGAAGAGTTTCCTGGGAACTAAGCCATTTCTGATTAAATACGAAATAAAGAATTGCAAAAATGAATTTTGTCAAGGCATTCAAAAGCGCTCTAAAAGGAGATGTATATATTGTAGCAACTGATGGTGAACCTACACCACCTGAGGGTATTCCGGCTTACATAGTGATGGAAGAAAAAGGTGTCGCACCTTGTTTATGGATGAAACAGTGGCGCAAATTAACAGAAAAAGACGGGTGTTTAGTGTTCCCAGAACATGGGACGTTTAATCCAAAGGTATTAGAAAACCTGAGGTGGATGTTAAGCACACAGAAGCCACCTCCGAGACCGGCACAGTACGAGGCTTTGGCGATTTGGGACTTGATGGCCCTTAAACATAGACAAGAAAGGTTTCAGAGAAGGCTGAAAAGGGCAGAAAAATCATATGCCGAGGCTAGGTGGGACAACGAGAGCAAAATGTGGAGAAGGGGAATCGTAGATGGGTTGAAGTTATTCCCAGTAATAACCCAGGGAGAAGAGACACAGGGAAAGAAAGCCTCTTGTAAAACCGACAGAGATTCAGGCAAAACTAAAGAAAATAAAAGGTCCTGGGAAGAGGAAGATGATTCAGATGATGAGGAATTTATGGATAGATTGTTACATGATCGTCCGCCACCATATGCGGTGAGTGACAGTGCTCCAAGTACTGGCTTGGACCCTGGGAACCAGACGCAGGAGAAGGGAGTTACTGATACGGTACAGACTAGCGATACGGCTTTGATACAGAATGGTGCCAGTGTACCCACTGCAACAGACTTGCCGATACAGTTGCAGCCTCCACCGCAGATAAAAATAATTTACCCTGATGTCCCAGTGCTTGAGACTACTACAAACTTGATAGTGCTGCCAGACCCGATATACACAAAGCCAAAGTTAATACAGATTGAATCGACCCCGAAACTAGTGTCTCAACCGCCACAGCTGATACCTGGGTATAACCCTGTAGCAGGACCACCGTTAGTACCTGTACCGGGTACACTGGAGCAGACCTATGGTGTTGCTGCTCCAAGGAGTCTGGGTCCAGGTCAGACACCTGTCGCTATATCGTTACCTATTACTGTTGGTCCCCCAGTACCGTTATATGCACAAGGTAAAACAGGGGTGTGTGAACAGGGAGTGATGACACAGGAAGCGATAAGAGGAGGGCCTATGGGGACTCCCCAGATAATGGCCCCTGGAGAGCAAGCAAATGAGCCACCGAGATCTTTAATGGACCTTAGTCCAGCAATGCGTCAAGCAGGGTTGGGAGTTTTGACTCCCCAAACCATGAGTACAAATACTACACACTCTCCAATGATACATGCAGGGAACATTTCACTGCAGGGTTTTACAGTACAACAGCTAAATGAGTGGTTAGAAAAAACTTGTACCTCACAAAAGGCTACAGTGACCACAGTCGAACCTGAGAAAGAAAAACAAGATGAATACTTGAATTTTGTACGACTAGGGGCAGAAGCTGCCTAGTTAGTAGAAGGAACAATGGGAGTAAATAGGTTGGAATCATACACTGAGGCAGAATTGAGGTACTTAGGCCCCAAGATTACCAAAGAGGTAGGCAAGGTACATCAGAGATTAGCGAATTTGGCAGACAAATACAATATTGATATCGGAAACACTAAACATTTGAAAAGAAGTTACAGATTAGATTTTGACTCCAAAGATTTAGAACACATGAGATCTGCAGGCATGAAGGCACACCTGAGAGAATTGTCGCAAAGTGCACAGATTTGGGGTGCATTAGAGAAATGGGAAGGCCGATGGGCAAAGAAAAGAGATAAGGGAAAGGGAGATAGCCCTGGGTCCAATAAAGGTGGGACCGCACCTAATCTAGATTCAGTAAAAATCTTACCTATGAGAGAGACAGCTGGTGGTGTTTTGGTACAAGTGCCATGGACTAGAGGAGACATTTTATCCTTTACGAATGATTATCCTAGGCTAAGAGAAAAGCCGATCGAGTGGTATCAACAGACGGATAGGTTCGTGAAGCTTGCAAAGTGTCTCTGGGAAGACTTGAATACTTTGTTTGAGATTATTGTTCCGCCAGATTTGTGGCTCGAGTGCAAGAGAGGGGTAGATTGGCCCACGAAAGAGCCGGCAAGAGATAAGGTGACTGGAGCACTTTCAGAAGAGGTGATGAAATATTATCATAAAGTAGTTGAGTTCTTGAAACAAAAGGTGTCGCCGAAGGTGACCGATTGGCAGAAAATCGACCGGACCTCTCAAGAGGTTAAGGAGTCAATACATGCGTATTACGAGAGATTATTAAAAGCGTTCAAACATTACAGTGGTACTGAGACTATCGAACCGAAGGACATGAATCACCTTGTGTTTAGGTTTGTCGAAGGGCTGAGGCCGTAGGTCAGCCAGGTGATTAAGAATCATTTGATTTGTTGGCAAGCTAAACCGATTGATGAAGTGTTGCAGTATGCGAAATACTGTAGTAATTAGATTGAGTTGAAGCAGAAAAAGTTGAAGGAGAAAGTGATGGTGATGCAGATAAGGGCTGCACAAGCTGGAATACAGGGGAATGGAGTTCAGCAAATGATACAGCAACAACCGCAAATGAATGGTGTGCTTCAGGCACAGCCGAGAGGCAGAGGTCGAGGGTTTGTGAACCGCGGTTCGGACATGAATAATGTTGTTATTCAAAACGACGGTCAGGGAATGAAAAAGATGTCACCATGTCATGCGTGCGGGGGCATGGGGCATTGGAAACGGGATTGTCCGAATATGGTGCAGGATGGTTCAGTTCAGCAAAGCATTAATGTCGGTACATTACAAAATCCACGAGGTCCAAAATTGAGACATCAAAACCCGAATTTTCAGAATAATTTGGTACAAATGCCAGGGGTGCAACCCATGCAGCAGATGCAAATGCCGCGTTTTCAGTCATAGTCAATGCAACCAGTGCAGCAGCAGATTCCTATGGTGCCTAGACAGCAAATGCAATTACCCATGGCTCCGATGGGACAGCAACAGGTGCTGCTTCTTCAGCAGGTCACAGGCCAGGTAACCAACCAAAACAACACTGTGCAACAATTCCCATTACGAGGTGAAAGTGGCATGAATGAGGATTGGTCAGATGACAGCTCAGACAGTGAAGAGTGCAGGCTTGCAGCATCTTTAGAGGTGGATCAGAGAGACCCATATGTAGAAGGAAACGTAATGGGCTATAAGGTTTCATTTTTGGTTGACACAGGAACTACACGCTCTACAGTTCGAAGTGCAGAAGTCCCGAGATTACCTCTCTCAGGGGATACTATACGAGTGGTTGGTGTGGCAAACCAGTACCTGACTA
This sequence comes from Pleurodeles waltl, assembly GCF_031143425.1. Taxonomy (NCBI): domain Eukaryota; kingdom Metazoa; phylum Chordata; class Amphibia; order Caudata; family Salamandridae; genus Pleurodeles; species Pleurodeles waltl. The sequence continues at coordinate 556,139 of NW_027150406.1, read as the reverse complement.
ATCCGATTACTGATCCGGTGCAGGTTGAAATTGGTAATTTCCAAGGCCTGCATAGATTTGTTGTATGCGATTCAAGCCCAGTATCCTTATTAGGAAGGGACTTACTATGTAAGACAAAATGTTTGATTACCTGTTCCAATGATGGAATAGAAGTACAAACAAACAGTGACGATGAGGGAGATGAGAGTCAATGCATAGAGGAAGGAGGAGAGACAAATGAAGACTACCCTTTGATTACTTTATTCCCAATGCATACTTTGATCGACCTACCTGTCGATTTACAAGGGACCGTAACAGAGAAAGTGTGGGATTTGACTGGGAAAGAAGTAGGGTTGATAAAGGGAGTAGAACCAGTCAAGGTTCAGATAAAACCGAATGCAGTGTTCCCACAAGTACCGCAATACCACATGACCCAGGATGTCCTCATTGAGGTATCACAAATAATTGCAGATTTTCTCAGACAGGGAGTCCTGAAAGAAGTTTTGAGCAGTCCGTGCAACTCTCCCATTATGGGTTTGAAGAAGCCCTGTGGGAAGGTTCGAATTGTGCAGGATTTGAGAAAAATAAACAAAATTGTGATAAAATGCTGCCCTGTGGTACCTAACCCAGCAGTAATAATGTTCCAGGGTCCTTGTGATGCTGAATGGTTTACTGTAGTAGACCTATCACAAGCATTTTTCTCGATACCTCTTCATGAAGACAGTCAATTTCTGTTCAGTTTCAAATTCCTGGATAAGGTGTACAGTTGGTGCAGAATTCCTCAGGGGGTTTCTGAGTCACCATCCATCTTCAACCAGATATTGAAAAAGGATTTGGAACCTCTTGTGCTGCCTTTTAATTTGACTCTTGTGCAGTACATTGGTGATTTGCTGATTGCATCTAAAACCAGAGACAGTTGTAAATATGATACCATTGCATTGTTGAATCATCTGGGAAAGAATGGACACAAGGTGTCACCCAGAAAGTTGCAATACTGTCAAAAAGAAGTGAAATACTTGGGACATTTGATTGAGAAAGGGTCCCGAAGAATATCAAAGGAAAGAATAACAGCTGTTTTGCAGATGAATCCCCCAACAACAAAAAGAGATGTCAGGATGTTTTTGGGAATGGTGGGCTACTGTCGCCAGTGGATACCCAACTTCTCGATCATCTCAAAACCTTTAATAAAATTGACAGGAAAAGAAGTCAAGGACGAACCATACACAATAACTTTGACAAAAGAGGAGCTTGAATCATTTCTAGAATTGAAGGAATGCATGTGCAGGGCACCAGCATTAGGAATGCCTGATTATGAAAAACCTTTTCTGTTGTTCTGTCATGAACGTGATGCTTGTTCTTTGTCTGTTTTAACACAGGTCCACGGAGATGCAAATCGCCCTGTAGCATATTTTTCAGCTACCTTGGACCCTGTCGCAGCAGCTTTACCGGGTTGTTTGCGAGCAGTTGCAGCAGTTGGTCAAAGCCTTTCACAATGTGAAGGCATAGTCATGGGATACCCCCTGACAGTAATGGTTCCACATTCAGTTGAAATTCTGTTGACACGAACTAAGACACAACACATGACAAATGCACGACTCACTAGATATTAGACGATTATACTGGGGTCACCAAATGTCACACTAAAGAGATGCACTGTGCTGAACCCGGCAACCTTACTTCCCAATAAAATACAGAAATCAAAGATGGTGAAGAATTTGAGCATGATTGTCTTGAGGTGACTGAGCTCTGTACCAAACCTCGCCCAGACATACAGGATACCCAGTTAAAAGAAAACAATTGCATTATGTTTGTTGATGGGTCCTGTCTAAGAGATTCAGCAGGAACATTGAGAGCCGGTTACGCAGTATGTACCATAACTGGCATTGTCGAAGCCTCCTGGCTCGAGAAAGTGTTTTCCGCACTGGTGGCAGAATTAATAGCCCTTAGAAAAGCATGCCACGCAGCTGTAAATTTGAAAGTCACTATCTATACTGACAGCAGATATGGATTTGGAATTGTGCATGATTTTGGCCAACTCTGGTCACAGAGGGGTTTTATGACCACCTCTGGTTCTCCTGTGAAAAATGGCGAACAAATAAGAGATTTGTTACATGCGATTCAGTTACCTCTTGAAATTGCCGTGGTGAAGTGCAGTGCCCACACCAGATAACAAGATTTTGTGTCAATGGGAAACAGCTATGCAGATCAGGTCGCAAGATTTTGTGCATTAAATTGTATATCATTTAAAGAGCAGTGGGAATTGTAACCACAACCTGAAAACGACATAAGTTTAAGTCTAGCATTACGAGTGGTTGATACCTTAGACGAACTAAAGACATTACAAAGTCGTGCTAGCAAAGAAGAAAAACGTTCCTGGCAGAGAATGCAGTGTGTGTACAAATGGCAGATGATTTGTGGGTTTCAGAAGAGGGAAAACTGGTTCTGCCAAATAGTCTTTTGTCACAGTTTGCACGGTTATACCATGGGCAGGCCCATCTAGGAAGAGACGCCATGATCAGATCCTTTAAGATTGATTGGTTCAATCCAAAATTCAGACATGCCGCAGAAATCACTTGCCACAGGTGCGTCATCTGTCAACAGATGAATGCTGGAAAAGGGACTGTGGTAACTTTGTGCCACATTGGGAGAGCTGGAGGTCCATTCAACAAAATGCAAATGGATTTTATCGAAATGCCTGTTTGTGGAGGATTGAAGTACGTGTTGGTGATTGTGTGTGTTTTCAGTCATTGGATTGAGGCATATCCCACGCGTAGGAATGACAGTCTTACAGTTGCAAAACTACTACTCAGAGAACTGATACCAAGATTCGGGTTTCCGGTTTCTATAGAATCAGATAGGGGGAGACACTTCGACAATGAGGTGATTAAACTTCTGTGTGCCGCACTCAACATTGAACAAAAGTTGCATTGTAGCTATCGCCCTGAAGCATCAGGACTAGTTGAACAGATGAATGGTACCTTAAAATCAAGAATAGCAAAAATGTGTGCTGCAACAAACATGAAATGGCCAGATGCTTTACCTCTAGTACTGATGTCTATGAGAAACACCCCAGATAAGAAAACGGGACTGTCCCCCCATGAAATCCTCATGGGCAGAGCAATGAGATTACCAGCGGTACCTGCAAATGCGCTAGTGAATATTACAGATGATATGGTGTTGGATTACTGCAAAGGTTTGGCTGACGTGATTCGCTCTTTCTCTCACCAGGTGGAAGCTAACGCGTTGCCACCAATTGGCGAACTAGGTCACTCTCTGTAAGCTGGAGATTGGGTGGTTGTCAAGAAGCACGTGTCTTGAGCCGCGTTGGAAGGGGCCGTATCAAGTAATATTGACGACCACCACTGCTGTGAAGTGTGCCGGGGTTCCCAACTGGATACATGCCAGTCACACAAAAAGGGTAACGTGTCCTGTTGAAGAGGAACTTGAAGTTTCCGGTACAGCAACTTCAGGAAGAGAAATCTCACAGTCTGAGATCAGTCAAGAAGGAACTGAGACTACTGGAGAGCCCACTGAGAACAGCCTTGTCCCTCAAACTGTCAATGAGTTCGAGAGAGGTGACAGAGTGCCTATCTCAGTTGAGGCAGCAGGAGAACTAAATCAAGGAGAGGTTCTCCCAGATGTAGATGAGTACGGGTTAGAGTCCGAACTCAGCATAGAACCAGAAGACGAAAGAGAAGGACAAATTGTAGATACAAATCAAAACATGTCAGAGTCTCTTGAACCAGTTGCAGGTCCGTCAACAGGAAACACCATATCACAAGAGGAGGGTGCTGTCCAACGTCCTGAAGGAAAACACCGAACCAAGACACATAGAGGCGATAATTGGCCAGACAAGTCACATCCTAAATTAAGAGAGATATCGAATGAGACAATAATAGAAGAAAGTGATACTTCACAAGCAGATGATCTGAGTGAAGGAGAACAACAAGGTGAACGAAGGCTAAACAGAAAAAGAATAGCAAACAGAAGATATACAGGTCCTGAATGGGCATATGCTACAACCTCTGAATGGCAACAAGAATTCTTAGCATTCTGTTTTGATCGAGAAGTACCAGGCCAATACTATGGTACCTGAAGATATTCAAAGGGAAAATCGGCTAAAATTGAATTCGTGAAAACTGAAAAGGGAAAGAGACTTTAGAAACTACTGGAAAGTGACACTAAACCTGGATTTGACTTTAGAAAAACCTGATTACGACAAGCTGCTAACCTGAATTGATTAAAAGGTCCTGGAGTGAGTGAAGACGCTGTAACATATACCAAAAAAAAAAAAAAAAAGAGTTTTTTCTTTTCAAGTTGATTGTTGATCTGCTATTCTGATTCTATACAAACATGGCTTACAGTAGCAAAGGAAGTAAGGTGTGTGGTTGGTTAGGTCTTATAATAGGTGTTATATGTGCAGTAATGATTGTGGGAGTGATTGTGGGAATGCCATGGAGAGAGAAAGAAACTATTAACGCAACTTCGAAACCTGAAAATACCACTACTAAACTATCACCGTGGGAGAGATTTGAGCAAGACGCAAGACATATGCATGAGGGAACTAATGCAAAAGGGGAACTTTCTACTAATGTCTTCTATCGCTTATTAACCCCTTCGCTGCCAGGCCTTTTCCCCCTCCTGTGCCAGGCCTTTTTTTGCCTATATAGAGCAGTTCGCGCTTAGGCCCTCATAACTTTTTGTCCACATAAGCAAACCAAGCCAAATTTGCGTCCTTTTTTTCTAACATCCTAGGGATTCTAGAGGTACCCAGACTTTGTGGGTTCCCCTGAAGGAGGCCAATAAATTAGCCAAAATACAGTGGAAATTTCGTTTTCTTAAAAAAAAATTGAAAAAGTGGCTGCAGAAGAAGGCTTGTGGTTTTTCCCCTGAAAATGGCATCAACAAAGGGTTTGCGGTGCTACACTCAGCAGCTTCCCAGCTTTCAGGAACAGGCAGACTTGAATCAGAAAACCGAAGTTTTAAACACAATTTTGGCATTTTACTGGGACATACCCCATTTTTGCAATTTTTTGTGCTTTCAGCCTCCTTCCAGTCAGTGACAGAAATGGGCATGAAACCAATGCTGGATTCCAGAAACCTAAACATTTCTGGAAAGTAGACACAATGCTGAATTCAGCAAGGGGTCATTTGTGTAGATCCTACAAGGGTTTCCTACAGAAAACAACAACTGAAAAAGAAAAATATTGAAATTGAGGTGAAAAAAACATAAATTTTTCTCTACGATTTAATCTGTAACTTTTCCCTGCAATGTCAGATTATCGTATGCAATATACCGTTACGTCTGCTGGACTCCTCTGGTTGTGGGGATATATAGGGCTTGTAGGTTAATCAAGAACCCGAGGAACCCAGAGCCAATAAATGAGCTGCACCCTGCAGTGCGTTTTCATTCTATACCGGGTATACAGCAATTCATTTGCTGAAATATAAAGAGTAAAAAATTGCTATCAAGAAAACCTTTGTATTTCCAAAAAGGGCACAAGATAAGGTGTTGAGGAGCAGTGGTTATTTGCACATCTCTGAATTCCGGGGTGACCATACTAGCATGTGAATTACAGGGCATTTCTCAAATAGATGGCTTTTTTACACACTCTCCTATATTTGGAAGGAAAAAATATAGAGAAAGACAAGGGACAATAACACTTGTTTTGCTAATCTATGTTTCCCCAAGTCTCCCGATAAAAATGATACCTCACTTGTGTGGGTAGGCCTAGCGCCCGCGACAGGAAACGCCCCAAAATGCAACGTGGACACATCCCAATTTTTTTAAAGAAAACAAAGGTGTTTTTTGCAAAGTGCCTACCTGTATATTTTGGCCTCTAGCTCATTCGGCACCTAGGGAATCCTACCAAACCTGTGCATTTCTGAAAACTATAGACCTAGGGGAATCCAAGATGGGGTGACTTGTGGGGCTCGGACCAGGTTCTGTTACCCAGAATCCTTTGCAAACCTCAAAATTTGGCTAAAAAAACACATGTTCCTCACATTTCTGTGGCAGAAAGTTCTGGAATCTGAGAGGAGCCACAAATTTCCTTCCACCCAGCGTTCCCCCAAGTCTCCCGATAAAAATGATACCTCACTTGTGTGGGTAGGCCTAGTGCCCGCGACAGGAAACGCCCCAAAGCGCAACGTGGACACATCCAAATTTTTGAAAGAAAACAGAGGTGTTTTTTGCGAAGTGCCTACCTGTAGATTTTTGCCTCTAGCTCAGCCGGCACCTAGGGAAACCTACCAAACCTGTGCATTTCTGAAAACTAGACACATAGGGGAATCCAAGGAGGGGTGACTTGCGGGGCTCGGCCCAGGTTCTGTTACCCAGAATCCTTTGCAAACCTCAAAATTTGGCTAAAAAAAACACATGTTCCTCACATTTCTGTGCCAGAAAGTTCTGGAATCTGAGAGGAGCCACAAATTTCCTTCCACCCAGCGTTCCCCCAAGTCTCCCGATAAAAATGATACCTCACTTATGTGGGTAGGCCTAGCGCCCGCGACAGAAACGTCCCAAAGCGCAACGTGGACACATCCAAATTTTGGAAAGAAAACAGAGGTGTTTTTTGCGAAGTGCCTACCTGTAGATTTTGGCCTCTAGCTCAGCCTGCACCTAGGGAAACCTACCAAACCTGTGCATTTCTGAAAACTAGAGACCTAGGGGAATCCAAGGAGGGGTGACTTGCGGGGCTCGGACCAGGTTCTGTTACCCAGAATCCTTTGCAAACCTCAAAATTTGGCTAAAAAAACACATGTTCCTCACATTTCTGTGGCAGAAAGTTCTGGAATCTGAGAGGAGCCACAAATTTCCTTCCACCCAGCGTTCCCCCAAGTCTCCCGATAAAAATGATACCTCACTTGTGTGGGTAGGCCTAGCGCCCACGACAGGAAACGCCCCAAAGCGCAACGTGGACAAATCCAAATTTTTTAAAGAAAACAGAGGTGTTTTTTGCGAAGTGCCTACCTGTAGATTTTGGTCTCTAGCTCACTCGGCACGTAGGGAAACCTACCAAACCTGTGCATTTCTGAAAACTAGAGACCTAGGGGAATCCAAGGAGGGGTGACTTGCGGGGCTCGGGCCAGGTTCTGTTACCCAGAATCCTTTGCAAACCTCAAAATTGGGCTAAAAAAACACATGTTCCTCACATTTCTGTGGCAGAAAGTTCTGGAATCTGAGAGGAGCCACAAAATTTCCTTCCACCCAGCGTTCCCCCAAGTCTCCCGATAAAAATGATACCTCACTTGTGTGGGTAGGCCTAGCGCCCGCGACAGGAAACGCCCCAAAGCGCAATGTGGACACATCCAAATTTTTTAAAGAAAACAGAGGTGTTTTTTGCGAAGTGCCTACCTGTAGATTTTGGCCTCTAGCTCAGCCGGCACCTAGGGAAACCTACCAAACCTGTGCATTTCTGACAACTAGAGACCTAGGGGAATCCAAGGAGGGGTGACTTGTGGGGCTCGGACCAGATTCTGTTACCCAGAATCCTTTGCAAACCTCAAAATTTGGCTAAAAAAACACATGTTCCTCACATTTCTGTGGCAGAAAGTTCTAGAATCTGAGAGGAGCCACAAATTTCCTTCCACCCAGCGTTCCCCCAAGTCTCCAGATAAAAATGATACCTCACTTGTGTGGGTAGGCCTAGCGCCCGTGACAGGAAACGCCCCAAAGCGCAACGTGGACACATCCCATTTTTTTAAAGAAAACAGTGCCTACCTGTGGATTTTTGGCCTGTAGCTCAGCCGGCACCTAGGGAAACCTACCAACCCTATGCATTTTGGAAAACTAGAGACCTAGGGGAATCCAAGATGGGGTGACTTGTGGGGCTCGGACCAGGTTCTGTTACCCAGAATCCTTTGCAAACCTCAAAGTGTGGCTAAAAAAACACCCTTTCCTCTCATTTCGGTGACAGAAAGTTCTGGAATCTGAGAGGAGCCACAAATCTCTTACCACCCAGCGTTCCCCCAAGTCTCCCGATAAAAATGATACCTCACTTGTGTGGGTGGGCCAGGTGCCTGCAACAGAATAAGGCCCAAAACTTGAAGAGATTGAAGGGATAGCACAGCGAGTTTTTAAGGGCACATTCTTTTATACATCTTTAGACGGACTCTGCTTTGGGGACCCACATAAGTGAGGTGTCATTTTACTTGGGAGACTGTGGGCAAAACTGGGGAGTAGGAATTTTGTGCTGGAGCGGTGATCCTACTAAGAAAAGTCAGGAAAATATGCTTTTTTATGCAAATTTTGAGGTTTACAGAGGAGTCTGGGTAAGAAAATGTTGGGGGAGCCACGCAAGCCACACCTCCCTGGACTCCTTGGGGTGTCTAGTTTTAAAAAATGTCTGGGTTTTGTAGGTTTCCCTAGATGAAGGCCGAACCCAGGACCAAAAACGTAGGTGGGCCCTCCTCCCCAAAAACAGGTATTTTTGTAATATAGCATATTGATGTGTGCACATTCGTCCGTGATGTGCCAAACACTAAAATTGTGAAAAGAAACACACTTAGGTTATGTGAAGAAGACCCCTCACCCACCAACCAAGTTGGTGGCATGCTTCATCATCGGGGTCCCACCCAAGGCACCTAGCGTGTCACAGGTGTGCTGCGATGCCTGATTACAGCGGAGCAGGTTTTGTCATTTTTACCACACATACTGGTTGGATTTGGCACGAGGGTGAGTGATGGTTCAGTGGATCAAATTTTATTAACAAGAGATTTCACAAAAATGAAATGCACTGCTAATAACTGAAAGGCAAAAAACTGAACCAATGACTCACAGCTCGTGAGCTGTAAAGCAGCGACAAGGCACCAACCGCTTTACAGTCCATTCACACACCTTTCATACATGACATGCACAAGACCATTCACACCGCCAGCCACAGGCCCAGCACATTACAACACTCACATCGACAGACCGCGCCACTCAAGGGCCCATTACTTACATACGCCCACATGCCTGATACAAGAATCACACCAGCTGATGGGAGTGTGGACGGCCGTTTGGCTGGCACCGCTAGCCAAGCGCCACCCCATGCACACCACCAGCCAAGCGCCACCCCAAGCACACCACCAGCCAAGCGCCACTCCACGCACACCGCCAGCCAAGCGCCACCCCAAGCACACCGCCAGCCAAGCGCCACCCCAAGGACACCGCCAGCCAAGCGCCACCCCAAGGACACCGCCAGCCAAGCGCCACCCCAAGCACACCACCAGCCAAGCGCCACCCCAAGCACACCGCCAGCCAAGCGCCATCCCACGCACACCGCCAGCCAAGCGCCACCCCACGCACACCGCCAGCCAAGCGCCACCCCACGCACACCGCCAGCCAAGCGCCACCCCACGCACACCGCCAGCCAAGCGCCACCCCAAGCACACCGCCAGCCAAGCGCCACCCCAAGCACACCGCCATCACTTTTTTTGTTTATAAACAACAAAGAAACCACTAATTATAAAATAAGCACAAAACTACAAACACAAAAGCTCTAACTAAATACATGACAGAGATGCCAACCGTGAAACATATGAAAATATTAAACAGACAGCTTACGCTCACGGTATTTCCCAGAATCTTTTTTTGGTATGGTAACTTCTGTAACAGCCGGGCACACACAGCCCAGGCTTTGAAGGGCATTTGGGGCAGTACATCCGGCTCTCCCTCCGGATTAATCTCCGGGCACATACTCTACATTTCTTTGTGGGCAAGTCTTTTTTGGGAGTGGGAGGAATGTGATCTGGAAAGTGCCGATCTTTCAATCTAGCCACATCCTCCACCACTTCTACTCTAGGAACTCTTGCCGGTTCCACCACAATAAGGCTTTCTATCACCGACTCCTGAAATTTAACAAATGTGATCCTTGACTCAGGTGAACAATCCTTGTATACAATAAAGGCATTAAAAGTTGCCAAATGAAATACATGTAGGGCCATCTTTTTATACCACACATAAGACTTACGAAGAGCAGTGTAAGGTTCCAACCTCTGATCTACTCTATCAACACCACCCATGTGCCTATTGTAGTCCAAAATGCACGCAGGTTTGCGCACTTCCGCAACCTGACCCCAAACAGCCACAGGGGAAGTACTCTCATCATGGATGGTTGATAGCATGTACACATCCCTCCTGTCTGAAAATTTCAGAGCTAGCAGCTCATTATTCCGCAAGGCACTGCACTGTCCCCTCTCAAGTTTTTTTCAGACAAGCTCCCTTTGATAGCCTTTCCGGTTAGAACGGATTGTGCCACAAGCAACAGTGTCCACTCTAAACAACTCCTTGAACAACTGCACTCCAGTGTAGAAATTATCTACGTACAAATGGTGACCTTTGTTAAACAGCCGTCTAGCAAGTTCCCACACAATTTTTTCGCTAACTCCAAAAGTGGCCGGACAACCAGGAGGGTCAATACTGGAATCCCTACCAGTGTAGACCTGGAAATTATACACATATCCTGTACTGCTTTCAGACAGCAGATACAATTTAATCCCCTACCGTGCCCTCTTACTAGGAATGTACTGCTTAAAAAAAACTAAACGCCCCTTGAAAAGGACCAAAGACTCGTCCACACTTATCTCTTTGCCTGGAACATAGACCTCTGAAAACCGATCCACAAAATGATCAAGGACAGGCCTAATCTTAAAAAGACGGTCACAATCAGGGTGATCTCGTGGCAAGGCTAAAGCATTGTCTACAAAATGCAGCATACGAAGAAGAAGCAAATACCGATTACGTGTCATTGTTGCAGGAAATATAGCAGTTGCCATCAAGGGACTAGTAGACCAATAAGAAGCCAGTGACGGCTTCCTGATCAACCCCATCAAAAAAGACAAACCTAAAAACCTTTTCATCTCTTCCAGATATGTGGGAACCCACTGAGTAGCTCTAGACTGAGGCTTAAGTCTGGCAGCGTTGTCCCGCAAATATTACTCTGCATACACATTTGTCTGCTCCACAATCTCTTCCAAAAATACATCGTCCATAAACAAGTGAAAGAAATGGACAGGCAAAAAGTTTTCCGTATTAACTCTACACCCTGGGAGACCAGTAAATGCAGGTAACTGTGGCTGCTCCATGTTTGAGGCAATCCAGGTGTCAGGTCTTCTAATGGGAAACCCTTCAGCCGCAGGCTGCTGCACTCTTGGCACATCAATGTCCTCCTCTAACACAGGCCCTTCATCTGCACTGAGTGTAGCTTCCTCATCAGAAGAATACTCTCGGACAGAAAACTCACTTCCAGAATCTCCTGCTTCCTCCTCTGCCTCAGATGCAGAGTCAGTGTCGTAATCATGGTCTGAAGACGACTCAAAGAGCATGCGAACAACCTGCTGAGCGGTCACTTTGCGGCTAGCCATGATCCTAACAACAAATGGATTGCCAATAACAACTAGCACTAAAATAAGTAATAAACAAAGTGTAGCTTTATCACAAAGGGTTATGTACTACAAAAAACTATACCACTCACTTGCCTGAAAAAGCTACTCACCAAGCAACTACTCTGCAAAGACACAGCAATCACCAATGATATCCCACTAAAAAGAAAAAAAAAAAAGCAAATTAGACATATGACAACACAAACATCACTGTGCTCCAATCTAAGGACAATGTCAAACACACAATACTGCATTTAGTACACCACCTACAAACATGTCATTCATGCATGTCAACAATACTCCTTTGGAGTAAATTGCTTTCACTCACCTAAAACATGCAACTATGAAAACCGCAGGACAACTACTGCCAAAACCGCAAAGATCCACAGCAAAGGAAGCAAAAGCGTTGAACTAGAAGAAAAAGAACAAATAAATTGTTATAATCACAAATACAAATACTTTGCCAGTTGACAAACACCCCACCATCAAGAACTTAGAAGTTGTCCCTGGTACCTAAGTGGATCCTGCCCCCCTCGGGGGGTAGATGGGCGTAAAAGAATTGGCCAATCTGCCCCCAATGGGGGCAGAAATGGGCAACACCTCTGTGCCCCCTTTAGGGGGCGACCCTTCCCAAAGGGGGCACCCCCAGCACAACACAAAACAAAACAAAAAATTCCCTGCCGTATTGGTGGTTTCTGCCCTCCTTGGGGGCAGATGGGCCTACAAAAATAGGGGCAGAGATGGCCAATACGAACTTTCCCCACTTTAGGGGGGTGACCGTTGCCCAAGGGGTGGCCCCAAACACACACCATACACACACATACCACACAATCCCTGGCGCCTAGTGTGCTTCCACCCCCCGGGGGCCAGATTGTCCAAAAAATAGCTGGTCTGCCATCGGGGACAGATGAAAAAACAGGAAAAAAAAATAGCCCCCCAGGGGAGCGACCCTTGCCCAAGGGGTTGCCCCCAAAATAAACAATAAAAACAAAATCCCTGGTGTCTAGTGGATTTCCCCCCCCCCCACCCACCCTTGGGGGCAGATCAGCCCAAAAATTGGCAATCTGCCCCCGGAGGGGGGGGCAAATACTAAAAAAATAGCCCCCCAGTGGGGCGACCCTTGCCCAAGGGGTCGCCCCCAAAATATACAAAGAAGAATATCCCTGGTGTCCTAGTGGAGATTCCTGCTCCACGATCGCGGGCCCTGCCCGCGATCGTGGAGCAGGAATCTTGTGAAAACAGGCACAGGGGGAAAGGAAAAACCCTTTCCTTTCCCCCGTGTCTGTTTTCACCACCCCCCGCCCCCCAAAAACGGAAAGGACTCACCTTTCCTCCTCGCGCGCTGGAAGCAAATGGCTTCCAGCGCGCCCGGCAACACTAGATGACGTTGGCGCGCTGTGCGTGCGCTGACATCATCGGATTGCCGGGGGGTGGGGGGGAAGGGGAAGGTCTTCCCCTTCCATCCCCGCCTTGGGGAGGGAGGGGGGTGCATGTGGGCGCGCTAGCGCTCCCCCAAGTTCCCTTGTGCCGTGGACGAGGTGACCTCGTCCAAGGCACAGGGGAACTGTAGCCTTGGACGAGGTCACCTCGTCCAAGGTACAGAACAGGTTAAATGAGTATGTGGAAAGATTGTTATGTATGTACTAAAATTCCTTCATCTGTGCAGGAGGGAGTTACTTATCATAGCCTCCATCTTACTTATGGAATTAGTTGCAGCTTGCTATTAACAAGATTCTATAATCAAGAGCATGTGCAATACTTTTATTCAAATTTGGATGTTGGTTTTTCTTTTGTGCCTGTGATTGAATTCCTAAATAGATTAGCTAAAGAGCATGATATTAAAATAGTTAGAGGATTCTTTGAGCCAACACTTACATTTGGAACTGCTTATGCACATCGCAACAATTTGACTTGCTTATTGTCTCCTGTAGAGAAAAGCTTTTTAGATCACACAGATGATAGACGCAAAGCACTGAAAGAAAGGTTAGAAAAAGGCCTAGAAAAGCATACTTATGCAAATGATTATGCTTATACTGCAATCAAAACACAAGGCAAATTAGCTATAGATGCATTACACGTAGGTAGGCTCTGTATATATAGACCAAAATCCGATCAAGACAATTTGTTTGTGGGTACGAGTGAATGTAGGCATGTGTTTTTGTTTCAGAGTAAATGGACCTTTATGTTAAATGGACAAGATCCAGCAATCCCTGGAATCTATTATATTTGTGGACTGAATGCATATTACCGTCTCCCTAAGGGATGGTATGGGACATGGTATTGGGGAATAGTATTTCCAAAGATATACCAGATTGATGACTTGAAACAAATACCTAAAACGTCTGAACTACAACATCCTAGACAAAAACGAGAATCAGTGGCGGCTGTCATTGGTGATATATTTGGAGCCATAATCCCATCAGTAGGGGTTATCTTGAATTCTATGAAGATTCAAAAGTTGTCTACTATTGTGGATAACATGCTGACAAATTTCACAGGAGCTATACTCCTGATGGATACTGAACTTGCTGCAGAAAGAGCTATGACTCTTCAAAATCGGCTTGCTTTAGACATTCTTTTAGCAAAGAGTGGAGGTGTTTGCAAAATGCTTAATGAGCGTCATTGTTGCTCATTTATTCCAGATAACAGTAAGAAAATTAGAAACATGCTTACTAACCTTACCAGAGATAGTACAGATTTGAAGGATCTGAAAGAACTTGGCGTTTGGGAGAAATTTGGGAAAGGAATTGCCCGAGTGGGAAGCTGGTTTACCAACATTTGGAGTGGGGTACTTGCAAAAATTATGATGGGTCTATTAATTATTCTAATTTGTCTATTAGGATTATGGGGGGCATGTAAAATTAATGACAAAATAAAAAGAAATTGGACTAAAAGAACCAGAAGAAATGAAGAAAGTGAAAGAGAGAAAATGTTCAACGAAATATGGGAAAGCTCACATAAAGGGCAAGATGTTGAAATGCGTATTATGCGCAAGGTGAAAAATTAAAATCAGGAGAGAAAGATTGAGTGATGACGAGCGTCATCAGAGGAGGGACTGAGAGAGCGTAGTTTAAACATTACCTATTTTAGATGTGAATTGCTTATATTTAACAATGCTGCATTAATAATATTATTAATTGAAACGTATTTTAAACGTGGAGAATTTTTCACATGCATAAACTAATGTCGACTGTAAGAATTAATTGTTTGTATTATGACTAACTGAAAATATTAACACGTATAAAGATTGCATTAGAATTCATACATCTTAAGTTAGCGTGAGTCGAAAACTAGCTATGTAGCTCTCATATTAAAGCGTATTTTTCTGTTTCTTCAGTGTGCTGACTCGCAAAAGGCCATGACCCAGCATTTGTTCTTTTCTCCGCTTATTGTATCATTAACAGTTATGTTCCCATCCGCATGCTAGCAGCTTTAGTATTAAAATTAGAGGCTTTGCAACAAATATGGACACTGTCAAGGACATTAAATCGCGGAAAAGAGAACTCTTGACCCGAAGAGTGTGCCAGAAAATGAAGTAACCCCGGATGTGCCACCTTCGAAAAACGTCAATTATGAAGACCAATTAGAAGAATGAAAATTATCATAGAATGACAAATGCATTACTTAATGTATAATTTGATAGGTTACCGATAGTGGGGTATAGTGATTGTCCAATAGAATTTTGGGGGAATGTATTACGAAAAAGGGATAAAAACTCATGACACAGGAGACTCGAGAGCATTAGGTAGGGAATGATATCGATTGCATCCAGAAACTCTGTCACTCTATTTGGTGATCTG
The DNA here is from genome assembly GCF_031143425.1 of Pleurodeles waltl. Taxonomy (NCBI): domain Eukaryota; kingdom Metazoa; phylum Chordata; class Amphibia; order Caudata; family Salamandridae; genus Pleurodeles; species Pleurodeles waltl. The sequence goes on along the minus strand of NW_027150406.1, from coordinate 540,993 downwards.
AGACTTAGACAAAACCATCCTCACCCATAGACTGCCCCATTACACTTTCTTCCTTATGAGGGAAGTGTCCCCTGCTATTCAATTAGATAGATTGACAGCGATCTAACTGATGTCCTGAAGACGAAGTCTGATCCTGTATGCTGACCTATTTCGAGGAGGGTAATTATACTGTTGCTAATGGAAATTTATTTGTTTGCCTTTTCTTTCTAGGTACCAACTGCTGTGTATTTTTGATAAGAGACCTTAGCTAGATGTTTTCCAAATTGATGTTCTAAATTGTTTTGCATGAAGCCCAACATGCTGATGCTAATTAGTGGCTAGATGAGGCATTCACTTTGACTGACGTAGCTGACTTGACTGACGTGGTGCTATGAACTAAGACACATAAGAGGTTCTATGTATTTTGACTTGTTTACCTCCTTATTACTATCTTATGTTTGTGATCATTGCATTGTTGAAACCTTATCATAGTTGTCGCATTGTGACTATGCTCTTTTGCTTCTTGGTTTTGAGATTAATACATTTGCAATTAGATTGTAATCAATAGGGAATAAAATTCACAAAACTTCAATAAGGTGTGGTTATTTATGACTGAAAGGTCATGGTTGCGCCGAAGGTTTACTAATGTCTAAAGTTAAATATATTGTGGTGATATATGTTGACAGTATTATTGACATATTGATTGGTATATTAATCAGTTATCTCGTCTTACGGTGTCTCACCACTGGGTCCAAAGATTCATCGGCCTAAAACGAGTCCCGATGTGTATAAATTAACATAGAAGGACGCGTTATCATAGACAACATCGTTTCCTCCGCTATTGACATTATTAAATCGGATATGTCTTCTTTATATCATGGGCAGAGTCAAACGCGGTCCGTAATGCAGCTGGGTTGGACTCTACAGACATTGAAGGCAGATCGCGTTCCGTGGCAGCACATTCGTGCCAGGGAGATATTTATTTCCTTTAATTTGACTCGTCAACAACAGCTGATGGCTAAGAAGGAAGCAACATATGTTATGTTAAATATTGAAAAGTTGGTGAAACTGCCTTTTACTGTTGCTGAGATTCCGTCAGCTGAGTGGTTGATTCATGGGGTTATTAATTTGCCTATCTCCACTCTGCAATTTACTTCTTGTTTAAAGCACATTCCGGTGGGTAGATATGAACGGTTGGGAGACAGTTACAAACACGAGGTGTGGGAGCTTCCCTTTCTTTACAGATGTATTAATGGTTTGAAGGAGGTTTTTCTTAGCGGTAGTGAATGCGAAACTTCTGTCAGCCATTCCATGGTTTGTAAACAGCTGTCCTTGCACGGGGCGTGTAATGCCTCGATTGCTAACTTAGCTTGTTATCTAAAGGGAGTTCCAGTCCCAGTAATTAAAAACACTTTCCAGGTGCTTTCAAACGGCAGTTACGTCCTTCTTAACAGTGAACCCTGTTGTGGCATGCATGCCGGAATAGTTTACGTAGTCGTTGTCACCAAGGCCGTTATGTGCTGCAGGAATGTGTTGTTTCCCCCCACTCAAATTAGGGAGGTAGCGGACATCTGGCCTCATATTGATACTTCCAAGGTGAATTTCGACAAGTTGAGTCGACTAAAGGCTCTATTGTTTCAAAAGCATGTGGCCCTTACATCTGCTAGCGAGACCTACGCACTTCAGGTGGCAAGGTCATCGGCGGAAATACAGTCCCTTTTGAATACTAACTTTCCGAGTCACTTTGGTGAGCTCGTGGGACGTATATTTAATGCGTCCAGCACTGCTGGAATTGCACATTTTTTCAAAGCCGTTGGTGTTGGTTTTGCTCACACCTTCTCTTCCATATTCGGTTTAATACCTTCGGCTATTCACTCTATTTTCGGAAGCAATTTTGGGGGATTCCCGATTACTTTGGCTATATTGGCTGGGGTTTTGCTGTTGCTGCTGTTCTTCCGCAATGGCTGTCCCTCTGCGACGAGATCCCACTTTAGCGCTCCCGTCAGCGCAGCTGTGTCGTGAACGCATGATGCAGCATTTTGGAGCAACACTCCTGGGACAATTGGAATGTGACTGGTCTCTGTCATTTCCGCCGGTTTTGGATTGTGTGCAGCCCGCGTTTCGGTGCCTCTGGTGCTCGTTTGAACATGCACTGGCTCTCTGTCTCTCACTGCAGTGCCCCCCCAGTGGTCAATACTGATCTGTTGATGTTCCCGATTAGGGCTCATTCCCAGACTTGTACACTACGGTTGCGTTTGCTTCGTGAGGCAGTTTATGAGCTTCCCTTCCTGGAGGAAGATGGTATTGTCTCATTCATAGGCCCTGCACGCCCTGGAAGGTTTTGGGGCTTTGGAACACACCTGCTCCATGATACTTTTTGGTGTGGATATTCCGATATTGACATATATCGAAGTGGAGGATCTCCTGCTTTCCATTGCTTCTGTCTGACAATTGGATATTTTTTATATAAAACAAAAATTGACATTATATTGAATTTGGCTTTATCGTCACATGCTTTCCAAATGTATGACTTTGTTGTCCTCTGACCTTGTCGAAATATATATTTTCATGTATTGTTTATATCTGGGGCATACTCTGATATTATTGGAACCACTTGCTACCGACAAGGGGAGGGTGTAGTGTGGTCAGTTTTACGTATCCTTTGCGCATTAGCTTTAGGCTTTAGGCCTTTGTGCATTTTGCCCTGGATGTATTTTATTCCTTTGCTCGCAGCTTAGAGCCTCTGTGCACTTTGCTCTTAATGCTTTTATTCGGCTTCGTACTGTTATTTTTCAAATAGCCAGTTCTACGGTCTTGTTTTATTTTTTATATCATTCTGTTTAGCCTACTTCAGTACTGGAGTTCTCCATAACACATTCCTGTTCACTCTGTGCTTCAGTCAAGGATACAGTCTGGTACATTGCCGATAGACGTGGTAGGAGTTTAGTCTTTGGCATTCCTGCGTAGGGACATTTTGTGATCACGCTGACATGTTAGTTATAAAAACACTTCCTTGTCCCAATACATTCAAGAGGGAGATTCCTACAAGGGAACCACAACTAGACGCTGACTGCCTCGTTGCAGATGCTGATCCAGATCACAGGCCTTTGCTCAGGTATGAGGGCTGATGTCTCCCCAGGGATTCAGAAAGGCAAGTTAGAAGCTTAACATGCTGTGCTCGAAATAGAACTAGCTGAGAGAGAGTAGAAATTGTTAAACACCATAATAGCGTTGTTCTTATGTTTCACTCTCCTCGTGACTATTTCAATCCTACTGTGTTGTATGGTTCTGGTTATTGCGGCTCACGCCTTAATATCTAAAATGCAGTTGTTTTATTAAAACATTATGTAAAACTTATACTGCCTTTGTCATTTGTATATGAGATCATATTGTAAATGAGAGAGTTGGTTTGGATCTGAGTGACCACGACTTCCCTGAGAAGTTCCAAAGATGTCATGCGCTCGGCTGCCCAATCATCTCTTCCCTTTTGGAGAAATGAGGCACTGCTAGTTAGCCGGAGCAAAACCGGGTTTAGGGTGACAGAGGTCCTTCCAAGTGGGTCCGACTCAGTCCCCCACACCGTGAACGATCCTGCTGCCTAGAAATCCAGTAGTCTCATTTAGGATAATGAGAGCCCACGCGACAGCGTAGCACCTCCACAAGCTGACTCTCCCATACTCTAGTGTATGTCCCACCCAGCTTGCAGCTTTTCTGAACTATCAATCTCCATCTTGTAGTATTTAACTAATCCTCATGTTATCCCCAGGCAGCCAAGCACTTACCTACAAGTGAAACCAAGTTCCTCCATGTTATGTAGCAGTGCAGGTACATTGGCAGTCAGTGTGCAGTCACAGCACATTCAGTGACCAGTACTGGATTCCACATGTATCATGGTAACAGCAGCATACTGAGATGCAGCACACACAATCTGCCTTCACATATTGGTCTTTACTGCAGTCCATTTGAATTGTATAGGAGTGTGGCCCTCATTACAACCCTGGCAGTCGGTGATAAAGTGGCGGTAAGTACTGCCAAATTAGGACCATGGCGGATAGATCTCTGATAGACAGCCACTTTGCCACACTGACTGCCAGGGCAGAAACAACAGCCACCACGGCGGTAGCCGCCTCCAGCCAGGCAGAAGCCAATGTTCCGCCCACCATATTAAAACAACCCAATCCACCACCTTTTCCGGGGCGGTACCAATGACATCAAAAGCCTGGTGGAAACACTGCACAGAAGTAAAAGGACTCACCATTGGAGACACAGTGAAAAACTGCACCGCCATGGAGCCTGAGCTGCAGATCTTTCCAATGATCTTCTATGTCCTGCTCTACCACGAACACCAATGACAGCGAAGACGACCACAGTGAGTACAGCTGCCTAGAACACAGGGGAGGGGGGAGAGAAAAGAGAGTGAAACGCACACACGCACAACACCCCCCCCACCCCCCTCACCAGAAAACATATTTACACCGTAACCCTCAGGAATAATGCAAGGACTACAGGAATAGATGAAAGTGAGTGTAATAATATAAATATAGTAGAAATAAGAAAATGCTATCTAATGGTATATACATATGTACAGTTCAAGGGACACATCCCAGTCCTCAATGTGCGTGGGCCACAGGGCCACATGACAAAGTCCAAGGCCCCACTTGTCTCCTGCAGCACACAGAGAGAACACTGCAGGGGCATCAGTTGTAAAATAGGTAGGCGCCTCAGGGGAATGGGGAACGGAGGGAACCTCAGCCGGCAGATGAAACAACACCACCAGTCCTGGAGCGGGCAACATGCCCTGTGCTTGGTCCTGGGGAGTGCAGGGCCACAGTCTCTCAAGTGGGTGCCATACCGACTGGTTCTGGAGGGGGTATCGTGCCCTGTGCTGTAGATACTGCTGATGATGGGGTGAGTGGGTGCCATACCCCTGGTTCTGGAGGGGGCATCGTGCCCTGTGCTGTAGATCCTAGCGAGGATGGGGTGAGTGGGTTCCATACCCACTGGTTCTGGAGGGAGCATTGTGCCCTGTGCTTTAGATCCTGGGGAGTGCAAGGTCACAGTCTCTCAGCTGTGTGTCATTCCCACAGGATTTGAAGGGGACAGGCTGCACAACAGCCCATGGAGGCAGGACTACAGAACGTGCGCTGGCGGTGACGGCTGCTCAGTGGTGGTGGTGCTGCTGCTGCTGCTGGTAGTGGTGGGGGGAGGCTCTAGCCCATCCCCTGCAGCCTCAGATGGCTGCCACTGTTGGTGGTGGTGGTGCTGCTGCTTATACTGGTAGTGGTGGAGGGAGGCTCCATCCCATCCCCTGCAGCCTCTGACTACTGCACAACCATGGTTGGTGGTGTGGTCTCCAACTAAGTCCCTGCACCAAGTCCTTGTCCTTCCTGCCTGCTGGTGCAGGCCCCTTTTCCTTCCTGTCTGCTGGTGCAGGCCCTTTGACCTTCTGGGCAGCACTTGGGGAAGGCTCTTTGCCCTTCCTGGCAGCACTTGTGGCAGCCTCCGTGTACTTCCTGGCAGGACTTGGGGCATGCTCCTTGCCCTTCCTGGCAGCAGCGGGGGCAGGCACACTTTCTGTGAGGCTGGCTGGTGCCCTGGATCCTTTCCCACTACGGGTGTGTGTGGAGACTACTGGGCCCGTAGACTATGTGGCTGAGGTGCTTGCCTGGGTTATTGCCACACTGGCCAGATGTGAAGGACGGGGGGAGGGGTAGGGAGGAGGTCAATGGTGGAGAGGACAAACTTCTTAGGGACACTGGGGGGGAAGTGGGAGAAGGTTTGGGAGTGGAGGAAGAGGAAGTGGTTGTAGGTGGTGTCTGCCTGCTGTGTTTGGTAGCAGGTGCATGGGCTGGATGCTGTTGTGAGGTGGATGGCTGTTGGGTTTCTGAATGCTTGTGTTTGTGTATCTTGGGAGGGGGGCAGACACAGTGGGAGAGGACACAGGGGATGTGTGCATGGCTGTTGTAGTGGTGTCTGCGAGTGAGGTATGTGTCCTACTAGGTGTGGTGGAGATGCAGGTAGTGGATGATGGTGCAATGCCTGCAGGTGTGAGTGTAGACAGAACTGGGAGGAAGGTGGAGGAGGAGGAGGAGGGGGACACAGTGGAGGGAGTGGATGTTGGTATGTCTGCATTACTGCACAGTCACACACAGGGTACAGGCCTACGCACTATGCAATGCACTACCAGTAATAATGCTAGCCACCAGGGCATGGGCATGGACACATACCGCCAACTGCAGCACACCTGGGACCCACACAGCCCTGCCCAGTAGTGGATGCCTACAAGCTAGGTAGCAGGATTATCACATCTGAACCCTGCCCAACATGGGACCTACTCTGCAATGTCAGGCCTGGCCTAAGGGCACCCACTGACACACATCCCCCACCCAGATACCCCCCTACCATGCGTAAGTTGTAATGATGGGAACTGTACTCACCCCCTTGCGGCTCCTGTGATGCCTTCAAGCACCCATCCAGCTCCGGATAGGCCACCACCAGTATGCGGGCCATCAGGGGGGGTCAGGGTTCGACAGGCACCCCTTCCTCATTGGGAGGCCATCCCCAGCTGGGCCTCCACCGTCTTCCATGCCCAACGTCTCAGATCCTCCCACCGTTTCTGACAGTGGGCGCTCCACCTGCCGTAGACCCCCAGGGTCTGCACGTCCTTGGCAATGGCATGCCATATACCCTTGTTTTGATGGGTGCTCACCTGCAGAGAAATACACACAGGGAAAGGTCCCAGTTAGACCGTCATGCCTGTTACACTCATGGTCCGCCATACCCCTTCCCATCGCCATTTGCACATATAGGGCCCTGCACACAACCTGCCCACCTCCCAGGGGCCATCCACCACCCCCTTACATGAGGCCTTCACACACACCACTCCATGCATTTATGCCCCATGCATCGTGCTCACAGTGTACTCACCTATTGGTATGGAGGCCCATACAGCAGTTGGTACTGGGGTAGGACCCCATCCACCAGTTGCTCCAACTCAGCCGAGATGAATGCAGGGGCCCTTTCCCCAGTCACATGAGCCATGGTAGGTTCCAGACACAGGTCACAGCAGCACATGCAGTGTAGGTCCTCTCCTGTTGAAGTTCAAGTAGCAAGTGAGTGATCTGATTGAAAATGGCTGTCACATCCATGGTGGTGCATACCGCCACCACCGGCGTACATCACCATTGGCCACTGTACATCATAGGGGCCAATATTATCCAATGAGGAGTTGCACGGTGGTTCTCGACCACCTCCCGCAACGGCGCACAACGTCAGCGGAATTACCTCACTTCCACCTGTCCCTCCACACAGGACAGGCAGATGCATTTCAGGGGGGAGGGGAGGCCCTGGATTATAACTGCATCATAGTACACAATTGGACATACAGGACAAATGCCACATATATATTAAAAATGGACATCATGCATTGTACTGTTGAGGCTACGATGTACAGTTTGTGACCGGCTCCTCACTCTTTTGCCCCATAGATTGCTACCGCTGCGGATGAATAGGAGATGGAGACATACCCCCGTGTAGACAACCCTGGTGGACTTAGCAACAATGGAGGACAGGCACATCATCCTCACCTATAGACTTGACAGCGCCACAATCACAGAGCTGTGTGCCCAATTGGAGTCTGACCTGATATCTGCTATTCGTCACCCCACTGGGAACACCCCTCTTGTGCAAGTGCTATCTGTACTCTATTTCCTGGTGACAGGTTCTTTCCAAGTGACAGTGGGCTCGGCAGCAGGAATGTCACAGCCAATGTTCTCAATAGTGCTTACCAGAGTGTTGTCTGCCCTGATTAAACACATGTGCAGTTACATTGTTTTACCCCAGGTGGAGGATTTGGCCAATGTGAAGGCTGACTTCTCCTCAGTGGGACATATCCCCAACATCATTGGGGCAATTGATGGAACACATATTGCATTTGTCCCCCCTCCAGCAAAGTGAACAGGTATTCAGAAATCGAAAGAGTTTTCACTCCATGAAGGTCAGATGGTGTGTCTGGCGGACCAGTACATCTCCCATGTCAATGCTAAGTATCCTATGTTTATGCATGATTCCTTTATCCTGAGGAATAGCAGCATTCCAAATGTGATGGCCCAACTACAAAGGCACCGGGTGTGGCTAATAGGTGAGCCCTGGTTCCCACCCAGTAGATGTTGGTGTATGGGTATTGTGTGGGCCATATGGGATAGTGTGTGGCTAAATGCTGTTCCTCGATATTTGCAGGTGACTCTGGTTCCCCAACCTATCATGGCTACTGACCCCGGTGAAGAATCCCAGGACAAGGGCAGAGGAAAGTTACATTGAGGCACAGGGTGAACAAGAAGGATTATTGAATGTACCTTCGTCCTCCTGAAGTCCAGGTTTCTGTGCTTCCATCTAACAGGCATCCCTGTGCTACTCATCCAAGAAGGTCTGCCAGATAATGGTGGCATGCTGCATGTTCCACAACTTTGCCTTGAGATGCCATGTGCCTTTTCTGCAGGAGGAGGAGGCTGGAGAAGGCCGTGTGGCAGCAGTGGACCCGTCAGTGAGGATGAAGAGGCACAGGATTAGGATGAAGACAACAGAACTGCAGTGATTCGACAATACTTCAGTGACATTTTTTTGTTTCACCTTGTCACTGGTAGGCTGTTTTTTCACACTTCTATGCCCACTCACTGTACCCTTTGGCAACTCATTTTGCAGATGTTGGTGCCCCACTATTGCTCCTGGTGTGATCAATGCAGCCAACCACAGGTCTGTCCTATTGAATTGCAATTTTTTAACCTGGTTAAATGAATACATACTTAAATCGTTTGACATACTCCATACTTGTATTTGTTCAAAGGGTATTTATTGAAGTGATAAGGAGGAGTGGGGCAAGTGCATTGGGATGGGTTAATGATGGAGGAAAGTCCAGGGTAGAGTTCCAGTCTATTTGTAGCACAGGTGGATTGTCCATGTGGACATAGGAAGGGGAGCAATGGCAGTTCAAGGTGGACAGGGGGAGAGTGGGATCCAAGGGTGGCAATCAGGAGAGTCTCATTTCCTGGCGGGGGTCTTGGAAATAGTCTCTGGCTTCTGCCTGGATTGCAGGGAACGTTTGTGCAGTGGTTCTCCTTCTGTAGGGGGAGGGGTGCTGATGGCCTGTTGGTCCTGTGGCGTGGCCTCCTGTCCACTAGCGGCAGCGGAGGTGGAAGTCAGTTCAGATATCTGGCTAGTGGCGGGGTCCCGCTGTTGTGAAACTGCCGCCCTCATAATATTGGCCATGTCTGCCAGCACCTCTGCTATGGAGACCAGGGTGGTGTTAATGGCCTGAAAGTCCTCCCTGAACCCTGGTACTGTCTCTCCTGCAGCCGCCTGTTCTCCTGCACGTTGGCCAGGATCTGGCCCAGCATATCCTGGGAATGTTGGTATGCTCCCAGGATCTTGATGAGTACCCCCTGGAGAGTCGGTTCCCTGGGCCTGTCCTCCCCCTGGCACACAGCACACCTCCCAGTTTCCCTGTTGTCCTGTGCCTCTGTCCCCTGAACCTTGTGCCCACTGCCACTGACCCCAGGTCCCTGATTGTCATGGGTATGAGGGGTGCCCTGGGGTAACTGTAGTGGTGGACACACAGCTGATTGACATGTCCTGGGGACAGAGGTATGGGTATGCTGGGTGGGTGCTGTGGTCGTGTTTCCAGATGGGGGAGGCTCTGTGTTGGTGTGCAGCTGTGCCTGGGTAACCGACTGTCCGGAGGTCCCTGATGAGCCAGGTTGGTCATCCAGATCCAGGTGACCAGAGTCGCTGTCATCATTGTGGGCCTCTTCTGTTGGGGGACTGGATAGTGCAGGCACCTCTTCACCGCTGACATTGGCTGGGATACCTGTGAGTATGTAAATGCTGTGTTATTGTTTCTGTGTGTGACATATGTGCATGAGTGGGTTGCCCTCTTTGGTTGTATTCGTCCTGGAAGCTTTCATTTGTGTGAGTTGGTATGTGGTGGACTAGCTGATTCTCTCTAGTGTGCATGCTTTAGTGATAGGTGTCCATGCAGGGCTGTGAGTGATGTCCATGCATTGGTGGTGCATGCAGGGCTTGGCATCTGGGATGGGTGATATGTGATTGTGGGGTGTGTGGGAGGTGGTGGAGTGATGGGAGTGATGGGAGTTAGGGTGAGGTGGGGGTGATGGCATGCAGGTAGGGGGTGAGAATAGTATGGAGTTGACTTACCAGAGTTCAGTCCTCCTGCTACTCCTGCCAGGCCCTCAAGATGCATGATTGTCAAGATTTGCTCCTTCCATGTTGTTAGTTGTGGGGGAGCCGGTGGGGGTCCACCGCCAGTCCTCTGTACAGCAAGTTGATGTCTTTATGCAATGGAACGTACCTTACCCATAGATCATTCCACCTCTTCCTGATGTCATCCCTAGTTCTTGGGTGCAGTCCCACGGCATTGACCCTGTCCACGATCCTCCGCCATAGCTCCATCTACCTAGCAATTAATATCTGCTGCACCTGTGCTCCAAATAGCAGTGGCTCTCCTCTGATGATTTCCTCCACCATGACCCTTAGCTCCTCCACTGAGAATCAGGAGTGTCTTTGTGGTGCCATTGGTGTTGTGTGAGTAGTGTTGGGGTGTGTGATGTAAGGTGTGTGGGTGTGTATGGGTGATGGTGGTATGTGGCTCTGGACTTGTCTGTGGTCGTGGTGTCTGTCTCGTACAAATGGTCTGTATTCATAAAGGGTTGTGGGTACTGTGGGTGGGTGTTTTATAGTGGTGTGTGTATAGTTGTTAGGTGTGTGTTGTTTGGATTGTCCAATGTGGTGCTGTTTTCTTTGAGTGTGTGTATTTTGAGCGCGGTATGTACCGCCAATGGTTTCCCGCCATTGAATGTCCCCATGGTGATTTGTGGGTCATAGTGCGGTGGGCGTAGTTCTGTTGGCGTAACGGTGTGGGTTTTGATACCGCCAGTTTATCACTGACCTTTGGTGTGGCGGAATTGTGTGTGTGGCTGAATAGTGACAGATTGGTGTGTGTGTGTCATAATGTGGTCAATGGATATCCGCCGCAGCAGCGGTATGTTGGTGACAGTCATCGTGGCGGTAAGTGGGATTTACCAACAATGTCATAATGAGGGCCTGGGTCTTTTAGAACACACACTACCTGCACACACACATTAACCACGTGCTCACTGTTCCAGTTCCATGTTTCAACCCATGTGTTGTGTAAGTCTTGCACAGGCACATGCATTCTGATCATAATTTTATCATACACACACTTCTAGGTCAAGCTGATATTTGGACGGTGTGAGTGAAACACATTGTAGCAGATTTTAGAAGAGGTGACTGAGTGAGTAGGCCTCACTGCAGTGACCCAGGATTGAGTGGTCATGTTGACTACTACTGATAACTACACGGTATGCTGCATCTCCATGCTTTCTCTGTTTCACTCCTGGCAAAGGCAGTAGCTTACATCAACTATGAGGGTAGTTGGTTGTGTGGCCCCCCTGCTCTAACAGGTCTGAAGTCCATTACAAAGGCCTCTGTCAGGGCACACACACACACACATATTCCATGTTCCCCTATGGGAACATACTAGCATTAGTTATCCAGACAGCAATACAGTTGGGCACTCAGGCCAGGGGTTCACCTATCTTACCATGCAGGGTAAATATCCTACCCAAAACAGCATTGGGCCATATTTAAGGAAGGTGTGTATGTCCACAACCATTTGTGGTTGCTTTGTGACCTACATGCTTCATCGATTACCCATCTCTGTCTTTTTGATGTGATTTAATGGTGGGCAAACATCTCCCTTGTCTTACGTTTCTTAAAAATGCCACGTATTGCTACTGCAGCAGTATATTTTGTTTTTATTACGGGCCTGTGACTCTTCTTGTATGTCTCTTCAAAGCAAGGTAAATGTGTATTTTCCCATTTGTGGGCAATTGTAGTTCTAACATCAATCAACCTTACAAAGGTGTTATATGTATGCTGTTTTGTGGAACCCCCACACATGCATGAATGCATTCTTTACAAATTAGATTTTGGCATATGCACATGAGACTAGACCTTTCTCCATGATGAAAGATGGGATCTGCTGCAACATTTACTTCATCAAAGTGCTGCCATTCTGCATGTTAGACCATATGAGTGACACATTACAAATATTAAAAGGCCTCAATGACTTACCTTTAGGTAGATTTGTGATACATCAAACATTGAGTGCTGAATGAAACAGACTTTGATGCAGCAGAACACAGCGAGATAGCTTTCTGTGTGGTACTGCACTGCTTAAGAGAGGGAGGACAGGAATGACCCATATATATCTAGATACATGACAATCCTGACCTGTTCCTTTTATGCAGTGCACTGCATCACTTTGGCTTGCTGTGTTGATTTCTTCTTAGCTGGAGATATGACCTCATGTTCATCTACAGATCAGAAAACACGATTCATACATGTTAAGATTTACATCTAATTGAGAAGATGTGAGTGACTAGATATGTGTTCACAACGCAAGAGATGTGTTTCAAAAACATATTTATTGAACGAAAAGCTGACATATTTTCTGTCAGTATTACCATAATTTAGTATTATTATTCAAATAAAATTGCCACAGGAAGCGAGTACAAGAGTCTTCCGTCTGACATGTCCAAACAGTGGAACCAGGATTTTAAGACCCCAAACATCCTTTCAACAGCATTCCTTGCCGTTGTCAGAGCAGAGTTAAATCTTTTTTCAGCCTCCATCTGTGGATTGTTGAATGGAATCATGACCCATGGCTGCAACCCATATCCTTTGTCACCTGAAAAGTGGAACATTCCAACATTCAATTATTTTGTACATTGTTACTTACACATAACGTAACATGTATGCAGGCATACTCATGTACATTTCTTTCACTTTTAACATATGTGTCAGGTACCATTGAATGTTGCTTTACACATGTATGTTCAACTTCTATATGCCATTGCACATATTATCCATGTTGTGAAACATAGAACACATCAACATGTTGACTTTCACGTTTAGGCAGTAAATTATTATAAGTTCTTTTGAATGTTCTTATCAGCTCTGTGTTGTTTGCACTCAATATGTCTGCACAGTAGCAAACTTGAGATCAGAATATCTTGCATACATTCAGACCTATAGAGGTTGTGATAGTGCCAACATGTTTGATACTCACACATACATTTGTCCATTTGTCACCTAGGATGTCCTTGTGTACTTAATTTAGCATGGCTATTTGCTTGGTAAATTTAAGCAATTTCCAACATGTGACATGCATATTTCATGTGTTTTTTCAAACATCATCTAATGCTTTTTATATGGCAAGTTGTGGTGCTGAACTGAGGTTGAAACATAGGTATGGCAATGTAGGCCTTTACTCATATGAACAGCACAATGTAGATTAAGATAACCTTATACTACAAACCTTTCCACAAAAAGCTTTGGTTTTCACATGTATGTATGTGATTTTGCCTTGTAGGTGATTGAGTACTTATATGTCTTGATTCTGACATCACTGATGTATCAAGAGAGTGTTCAGTTTAGGATCCCAAGTACACTGTGATACCTTACCATGGTTGCATTTCCTTCTATGTTACTTCCTAATGTAGGACATATTTCACATCATATTGATTGACTGTGTCAGTTTTACATTGATGGACTGAGATGCAGGAAACGTAGGCAACATGAGCCATTAAATATTTTATGTATCACATTGATGACATAGGTCAATGTGGGTTATTATCTATATGTATGTATGGACCTAGAATGTAAAAATGGCTGAAACATATGTGAACTTTGTACTTTTTGTATTACATATGTACTTGGAGTTGACATTTACACATGATTTGAAGCTACACTTACAGTGCATGACATACATAGACTATGCAAATTCTTCTTCCATTTGTGGCTCTGATACTTTGGTCCTCCTACAGATTTGCTGCCATGTGTGACACATTTATTAAGGAACACACAATATGTTCAATACCCCTTATTTTTATGGAACATTAACTAATTACCCAGACTCGATACACCATTGAACTTAAACATATCACACACTTAACTAATATATATCCTTTCTACTCATACTGAATTTAACGGTGAACCACATGATTAGTGTGCTGATTTGATAAAAAGAGTAGAAAATGTGGTTCTGTCCACTCATACAGTCTGAGATGACACAATACTTGTCACTGTTAAATGTTTGCTACTTCCATTGCAGTGAGGGAATTACACAATGGGACATAATTATCTACATGTTGGAGTAAGCTATTCCCACTATGTGTGCATGACACGAGATCCATACACAAACCCAGAGATGACTATTATGTCATACATTACAACATCTTAAGGTATATTTCTGTTTTCCTTACCAATGAAAAGTCCATTGCCATTTACAGTCCTTAAGTTTAAACTGTCACAGATTAAGTAGGAATTTCTAGGCTGCCTGGAGAGACTGATTGGTGCTTTTAAAATGCTCAGTGTAGTTGCACAAAAGCATTTTTATGAGGTTTGGGCGAAACGGCATACTTTTTTACCAACATAATCTAGCAAGTCATGTGAAAATTCCTCATCAACATTATTTTCTTATTTGGCTAGACAAAAATAACTGCAATATAGTCAATAAAACACAGTAATGGAAAAGAACACCAAAAGGTTTCCAAGACCATCTTAATGACTGCCTATTAAGTCTGGAAGCAAAACCATACACGCATGTACGTGACTAGCAAAAGACTTGGGCCGGGATTTATCATACTTTCAAGCAGCCCAGCGCAGCAAGCCACCTTGCTGCGCTGAGTGAAAGGGAAAAGGCAGGAATACACTGTATTTAACATTATATGGCCAATTCCTGCCCTTTCCTTGCACTGGCACACTTTCAGTTACCTAAAACCTGTGCAGTCCACCTTGCATCATGGTGCACAGATGGAAACTTGCAGGCAGAATTGTTTTTCTGCAGAAAGGGACACCTTCCTCCACAAAAACAAAACTCATAGGAATTTTCCTCTCTCTATGCTTGCTGAAGAATGCAGCACACGTACAAAGAGGCAAGAGTTAGGATAAATAAAGATATGTCTTTATGATAGATTGGCAAATTATAGTTTGTGATGTCTGGTTAGTGAGTTAAAAAGAATGTGTAAAGAGGCCCACTAATAATAATTTGAAGGTTGTAGATACATTGTAAACAATTATACCTTTAGGATTTTCTAACTATAAGTAAGATTAAACCTTTTGTTTTTTCATTGAATTTTTTATTTTTTTATTTTTTTATTTTGAAGATGCACAATGTACAGAAACCAAAACAAAGAGAAGGCTGAATAAATACAATAAATATGTTGTATAAATACACATCATTACATATGTTTGTTTCATCAATCTGCAGCAGACAACAAGATCACTAAAAAGGGATTAGAGACCTTAAAATACAAATAAAGTGCAAGAGTTGAACATGATTAGATAGATAAATCCCCTACAAACATGACTCAGTTATTACCTAACCATTGTGCAAACGGGGCCCAGATAGCTTCACCCTCCGTTGGCGCGTGCAGCCCTTGCACGCATAAGATCCCATCTCTAGATAGAACATTGAGCACATCCGAGCCAGCCAATGGTTAAAAGTTGGTGGGGTCGACTCCAGCCAATCAGATGTAATACAGCAGGGGCCACAGACATAGCTAAAAACAAGAACCTCTGCGAATATTCTAGGTACACCACTCCATCAATTCCCAATAATACTAGTTGTGGCGTAATTACCACCTCCTGATAAATAAGCCTAGTTAAAAAATTGGCCATATCAGTAAAGAATTCATGTAGCCTGCTGCAACTAAAAAACATATGTACCAAGTCGGCCGATTCACTCTTGCATCTGGGACACACCACCCCCCTTGAACTGCCCCAATTGAATAGCTTAGCGGGGGTATAATATAGATGAAAAACAGTTTTATAATGTTGGGCTTGTGGCCCAGCGGCTAATGTAATTTGCTGTGCCATATCTAAAGAGGTCCGTAATGATACTTCAGAAACTCCAATATTCCGAGCCCACCTCTCCGCCTGTTTGCTCAAATCATCTGACATTAAATAAAAAAAAGAGGATAAAGCGAACAGACCCGCCATCTAATGGGGCTATGAAGAACCTCCATAACTGGGATTCTATCCCGCAGCTGCCCAGCTGCTGATCTAGAGTTTACCCCCAAAAAGTGTCTAATTTGCAAATATTTAAAAAAATCCTTAGTGTCCAATGAAAATTCATTTGTCAATTCTTCAAAAGATTTAAGGTGGGTGTTCCCATAGAGATCACCAATGCGCAGGACACCCAGCTGAGCCCACCTGGCACAGTATTCATCCTTAAAAATATCAGGAAGTACAGAAGAATTCGAAATTGGGGTATAAAAATTAATCTGGCCAATTCCATTTTTTTTTTAACATTGGACCACACCTTAAATGCAGCCCAGACAGTCTTGAACTTAACTTTTTTTAAATAACTAGGCTCCACTGTTCTCAGAAAAGCTGCATTGGCATATCTTCCCCAAATCATATTATATATAGTAGGACAGGTTTCGCCAAAATCTCTATTATCAGCCTGTTGGCTAATTAATGGTTGAATATACTGTAGTGCAGATACCCAGTAATAAAAAAGAAAGTGAGGGGCCGCCCACCCCCACTCTCTCTGGGTAACACTAAGTACTTATATGCCCGCCGTACTTTTTTAAAAGACCAAATAAAGCTACTCGCTAAATTCTCCATGTGTTTGAACCAGTCTTTGCTCATTTCCAGAGGGATAGTGCGGAAAAAATATAAGACCCTGGGTAAAAAATCATTTTAATAAGATTGCATCTACCAATAATCGTTAAATGTAAATTGTTCATATGATGCAACTCTTTCCTGGTTTTAGCTAAGACAGGGGCAAGATTACTCTCCACTATCTGGTCCAAATTGGCCAACAATCTGACACCTAGATAAGTCACTTGATTGGCCCTCCTGTTGTCTTCAATAATGGCCGACTCATTGCCCAGTATTTGGCATTTACTCCTATTTAATGCATAGCCCGAGATCTCGCCAAACTCCGCGGCTAGCTTCTCTATTTCTTCAATCGCCCTCCCTGGTTTAGGAGTAGTGACAGCTATATCATCAACATATGCAAAAAAAATTAAACCTGCCCTCTGCCATTACCATGGGCGAGATCAAAGTACTTTGCAATAACTTCCTAATAAAAGGGTCTATATAAAGTGCAAAAAGTAAAGGGGAGCAGGGACAACCCTGTCTGGTTCCTCTTGTAATATAGAAAGGTTCTGAGGTTGCCCCGGCTAGTTGAATTCGAGCAAGGGGCTTCTGATATAAGCCTTGTATAGCCCTGATAAAACCAGCCCCTATATTAACTTTGCCAAGCACTGTCCATAAATATTTCCAGCTCACCTGATCGAAAGCCTTTTCGGCATCTAATAATATTAATGACATAGGGGCCGCCATAACCTGAGATGCATCTAGCATGGTAATAACACGCCTAACATGTTCGGCGGTCCCCCGCCCAGGAATAAACCCATGTTGCCAAGGGGAAACAAGCCCACTAATAACTCGACTGAGCCTAACCGCGAGAATTTTGGCATACCATTTGGCATCCGCATTTATCAATGAAATAGGTCGGTAGGAGCCTGGTAAAAGTGGGTTCTTCTCTTTTTTTAAGAATATAACAATATTGGCCTCCAGCCATGAGCCCGGCACCCGCTCTCCAGCCTGCACTGACGTAAAGAGTGCCATAATATCATCCTTCAATTCCTCAAAAAACTTTTTAAAGAATTCTATTGGGATCATATCAGGGCCAGAAGCTTTCCCATTAGATAAAGCAGTTAAAGCCGAGATGATCTCATCCAACTCAATGGGGGCAGTCAGTTGACAGTCCTCATCTTGCGTTAACTTTGGACATGGAATATCACTCAAATACTGAGTAATCCTTTCATCTCTGTCATCCGAGAAGAGATTTTCCTGCTGGTACAATACAGAATAATATTCTTTAAACACCTGTAGTACCGAAGCATCTCCACACACAACCTGCCCCAGCCTATCTGTAATTGCCAAAATGGCGCTCCCAGCCACCTTCTGTCTAGTCTTATATGCAAGCACCTTACCCACCCTCTCACTAAACTCATAACATTCCTGCCTGCGAGTCTGGGCTTTGATAATGTCTTGATCTAGATACAGCTGAGTGATCTTGGCCTTCATGGCTGCAATCTTATCCAAAGTATCTTGTATTGGAGCATTGTTCCTTGCCAGCCCCACTATCTGACTCTCCAGAGAAGCCAATTGAATCTGGGCCGCAGACATAACTAGGTGGCATTGTTTCCCCCGCCTGAGGGCATAGCTCAGGGTTTCCCCACGGATAGCAGCCTTTAAAGCATCCCATACCATCCCCGGTGGGACCGTGTCCCTGTTAAAACCCAAAAATTCTGTTATCCATACTTTCATCCGTGACACATAAGCTGAGTCAAGCAGCAAACCCCGGTCAAAAGACCAGGGTTTTAAATGTCGCTCTTTACGCAAGTCCGGAAATTGTACTACCAAAGGATTATGGTCAGATATGACCCTAGGGAATTTTTCCACCAAAAGTCCTTCACATAGCGTTGGCGACAAAAAAAAATAGTCTAACCGGACAGACTTTCGGTGCGGATAAGAGAAGAAAGTGTACCCAGGATCCATAGGCATACAATGCTGCCATGCATCCACAATGCCATGAGTCTGCACCAGCGTTTGTAAGGCGCGAAACACCTTCGGTTTCCGTCCCAAATATGAATCCTGATTCTGTAAGGGGATATTAGTCTCAATATGTATATTAAAGTCCCCACATATAATAAGCGGTAAGGCCCAAAGCACAAGTTCAGTATTCAACATATTAATACGAGCCGGATCATCAAAATTGGAACCATAAATAGAGCACACAGTAAAATTCGATTGTCCCATAACATACATTCTATTATAACCCATTGGCCCATGTTATCAACCCTCTTCTTGACCACCTTAAGAAGATCTCGCCGTGCAAGTACTGCAACCCCTCTAGTGTTAGTTTCTTGAGTGGTGTACGCCACTAGTTGGAAACCAGGAAAGTCCAACAGATGCTTTTTAGTCGGGGTAACATGCGTCTCTTGCAAACAAATTATATCCGCCCTTAATGTTTTGAGCTCATAAATGTCAAGGCGTCTTTTCTTGGAATCGATTAGCCCACATATATTTAAGGTGGCCATCCGCAGAACATTACGGTCCCCCATTGAAGGCTCTAACAAATACACCCAAACTTACATCTTGTTTCGTCATACACCCAATAAACTCCTGTGCCTTCAAATACATATTTCTCTGCATCTCCCATGCAAAACCTACCCAACCCCAAACCACCCCTCCTGTCCCCACCCCCCCCACAGAGAAAAACCCTACCTCAACCCCCAACCCACCCCCCACCCTACCAAATGAGGCTTCCAGACTGTAGTCTGTAAGATGGACAAGCCCCCCCCCTATTTGAGGGCTCCTGCGGCGACCCCTAAATTAAACAAGTTCACTAGCAAAAGCTGTTTCCCCTAGAGACAAAACCCCCATAAGCCTACCATTTTAAGAAGAGAATCCCTCCTCCTTCTCTTCTCTTCCCGAGCTGCCCACCCCTATCACCCCCCTTTTCATTTTTCTTTTTTTGACCCTGTTCCTCTTTTTTTTCAAACGTTTTTTATGAACCACATGTAGACAATTAAGTCAAAGACTGCAAGTACTCCTTAGTTTTGATCTCGGATGAGAACACTCGTATTGACCCTTTATATATTGTCTTGAGTCGGGCCGGGGACAGTAGATAAGCTTCGGCTCCCTTCTCCTGGAAGGAGCTGATCAGTTGTCTCAAGCGCCAGCGCCTCTCTACCGTAGCATGACAGAAGTCGGGGTGGGAGAAAAAAGCACAACCCTCACAGCTAATCCTTGCATCAGGTCGGGCTTTCTCAAAAATTATTTGGCGCAGCAAGTAATTACCAAAGTAAACAATAAAGGCCCTAGGCTGTTGTTGGGCTGTTCCATTTGCTCCTGCTAGTTGTTGATTCCTCAGATGTAATGGAAACCGATGGGCTCTCTGTATCTCCTTCTCCCACTCCCATCCAATCTGCTCCGGGAAATGCTGCTTTAAGCAATCTGATTATAAAGGCCTTTGAATCTTGCCCTTCTACTCCTTCTTGTATCCCTATTAAGCGCAAGTTGTTGCGACGTTGCTGATTTTCAAAGTCCTCTACTTTCCACTGAATATCAGAGAGCTGAGTCTCATGCATAGCAGCTTGTTTTGTGACTGCCCCCAGGTCTGACTCCAGCAGGTCCGGCCGGCACTCAATAGCAGCAATCCGCTCCCCAATTTCAGAGCATATCTTCGCAACCTTGCTGACTGCCACTTGTAGCTGCTTCGTGGCCACCCTGGCTTTCTTGCTGTCCCTCTGCGTTTGCTTGTGCTGTGCCGTGATGGTCTGATAGATAAGATGCAAAGAAGGGGAGGGGGACACAGTCTCTGCATTCAGAGCGTTGACCTCTGACCGGGCTGGGGCCACCGAGAGATCATCCATACTGTGCAGTAGCTTTTGTGTTCCTGTATAATCCCAGGACATATCTCTCGTCCTACACGTCTTCTTCTTTTTTTTCCTCTTCTCACTAGACTCTCCAGCTTTGTCTGATCTAAGTACCTCACTCTGTCTTGGTCGACATTTAATTGCGGTACCCCTCAGCACAGAAATAGGAGTTAAAGGGGCTGTAGAGCTATCACATGTCTCTGAGTCTATGGAGGGGCTGGTGCTGGCCTCGTCCGAGTCTCGAGATTGATCCGACAGAGAAAAAAAATTCTCCCCAACTTCGCCCTGAACTAACGAGTCCTCCCTGCCCTGCCGGAAATCACGGATCGCCTCCAGAGTACAAGCCAGAGTTGGCGGGTCGGTACTTGGCAATAAGTATGCTGCTGCTGCTTGCTCGCAATATGCTTGCTCGCAATACCCTTTCCCTGTCACCAATTCCTGCGCAAGCCTTGCATTACCCTGATACCCCGGGGCATGTAACGGCTGGTCAGCCTCCCCTTCAGATGAAGCTGCAAGACCATTACCCCAACACAAGGAGCAGAAGCCTGTGAAAATCCCCCAGCAGTATAACTTACAGTTTTGTGTATATCCAGGGATCGACTGCCACCAACATCGACTTCCACCTGAGGCAAACCCCCACTATCTACAGAAGCCAGATGTCCTGGGCCAGTGCTGTCACCATCCACAGTCAGTGCTGCTGCATCTCGTGTAGATCCAAAATCAGAGTCCTTTATAGTGATACCGCCCCCATTAGGGGCTGAATTGTGAGGAATTTTAAACATCCGGGGTATAGTCACCCCTTTCTCCTTTTCGCCAATCGGTTTTGTGCCATTTTTCAACCTGTGCGTCTGCCCAAGGGCCGCGGAGCTCCCTGGAACTGGCTGTCTGCCCTCAAACGCACTCTCACAGCTGCTGGCATTTCCAAAGCTGCTGTTCCTGGATATCCCCCCCCCGAGCGGGGGGCTGAGAGTCCAAAGGTCGCCGATCCTGCGACCCTGGTTTTAGCCAGCTGCCGCGTGCGGCCTTCGGGGCCATCCGCCGCTGTTTGCCTCGTGGGGCTAGAAAGATAACAAAGGTCAAAACCACGAAACCGCAGCCATTATGGCCAAAATCACCGAGGTCGGCCAGGGAGCTCCTGCTGCTTCCGCGCGTAATGCCGCTTGACAGGTAATTACCGCAAGTGTAGGCGACCGTGCCCCAGTCAGAAACCGCCCGCATAATCCTTCCCGCGAGCGGGGGAAAACACAAAACGCCAAACAGGAGCCGGGGGAGAAGAAAACCTCCGACTGCTAGAGACTCGCGGCCGCCATCTTGCCTCGATCCATCGCCCGAAATATCTTTTTTCATTGAATTTCAATGAGTTTTTTTTAATCTTTAATAAAAATGTGTTACAAATTGTACAGTTCAGTGTCACAAGTGGAGAGTTGTTATGTGGAGTGTTGTACAGTACAATGGAGGAGAGTGTTGTAATGTCTATTGTTATAGACTGGATTAGTGTAGATTGGAATCTAGTGGAGTTGAGTAGAGAAGCATATTGTACAGTGTAGTAAAGTGTTATACAGTTTAGTGGTGTGGTCTCTCATATAGTTTAGTCAAGTGTCGTAGACTGGAGCAGTGAGTTGTATAGTGGAATATTGTGTTGAAGAGTAGAGTAGGGTGTCATAGACTGTCATAGAGTGGAGAAGATGTCATAGAGTGGAGTAGAGTGTTTTAGAATGGAGTAGGATAAATTAAAGTGTCATAAAGTAGAGAATCACCAAGTAGAATGTCATAGAGTACAGTGGAAGAGATTGTTGTACATTGAAGTGCCGTGCCATATAGTGGATTGGAGTGGCATATCGTACAGAGAAGTTGAGTGGTATGCTGTCGAGAGATAAACAGTGTAGAACACTGGCACAGAGTGGATGGGCATAGAGTGGAGTTGAGTGTTATACAGTGGCATAGAGTATAGTACAGCGTTGTAGAGTGGAGTTGCATACAGTGAAGTACAGTGTCGGACAGTGAGTGGCATGGAGCAGACCATAGTACTGTGGCGTAGAGTGAGATAAAGAGTAGTACAGTAGAGTTTATTGGAGTGGAGTTGTCACGACTCACGTGCTGCTTACACCTGGAATCCGCAGATCGAGTGGCCTGGGTCTTGAATGTTCGGCTTTAGCCCAGATAGGGGCGACTCTTTCTGGTAGCCACGGTGCTGTAGGCAATGGAAACGCCAAGAACAGACCGTGCCCTTCAGAAATAGCGCCAGTGGGAAAAAAAACCTGAAAAGTGGAAAAAACCTCCAAACAGATAGATTCCTGAAACAGGATCAAAAGAACAGGAATCAACAGAGGCAAAATATAGGAAATACACTGAATTGACGAGAACCAGCGCAGAAAGGCTAAGAATCAGGAGCGAAGACACCATCCAAACAGAAAGTGTTGCAGCGCAAGGAGAGAAAGAAACACAGCCCTTAAATACCACTAAACAGGAAACGACCAACAGGAAGTAAAAGGACACCATCTTAGATAGGGAAAAGTACATAGAACAGAATAGACTAGGAACAATAGAGAATAGGCAACAAGGAATGCTGGGAAGAAAAAGGTACTATGGGAAGGGGGAGAAAACATAAAGGAAGGTACAACCAGATGTCCCAGAAAAAGAAGAAAAGAAAAGAACAGGTAAGAGGGGTCAGAATGCCCGAAAAACGCAGTACACAGAAACAGAGCGAGGCCCCATGCCCAATTTGGGGCCTTGCAAAGCACACAGCAGACTGGGGGTGAGCCGCGTCTTGCAGACGCGTGGTGCAGCCCGAGCCGAATGTTTGGCTCGCGCCGCAGCATGCAGCGCCACAGGAGTACAGTGGAGTAGGATAGTGTAGAGTGGAGTAATGTGTCAAAGTAAAGTGGCAATTTGTAGACTAAAGTGACATGTGGTGCATTACAGTGGAGTGGTGAAGCATACAGTTGAGTAAAGTGTTATACAGTAGAGTATAGTGAGGTGTCACACAGTATTGGAAACTAGTGTAGAGTAGAGTTGCATGGTGTTTTTGATTTTTGTATAGTGGAGTAGTGTAAAGTACAGTGCAGTGTTGTAGAGTGTGGTACAGTTGATTGGCATACAGTGTCGTAGAGTACAATGGCACTGAGTGGCATAGAGTGGAGTGAAGTTCAATGGAGTAGTAAGGTGGAGTGTAATACTGTGTCAGAGTAGAGTGAATTAAAGTGGGGTGCAGTGGCATGAAAAGATTTGCATACAGTATTGTATAGTGGGCTAGAGTATTGTACAGTAAAGTGGGGTAGAGTGTTGTGCCGTGGCAGACAGTATGGTACAGTATTGTAAGGTGGAGTGAAGGGGTATAGACAGGAGTAATGTGTTGGGAACTGGCACACATTGCAATTCAGTGCTGTAGAATAGAATTGCATAGAGTACAATGGTATGGGGAAACAGTGGAGCGGCATAGAGTGGATTGTTGTATAGTAGCATGGAGTGAGGTAAAGCCACTCACAGTGGAGTAGAGTCAAGTGTAGTGGTGTAACGTAGTGTAGAGTAAAGTACAATAGAGTGTATTGGTGTGTTGTAGAGTAGCATGGCATGGGTTGGAGTGTACCGGTGTAGCCTAAGTACTAAACTGTCATAAGTTGGAGCGGGTTCTTGTACAGTGGAATGAAGGGGCAATGTAGTCCCATTTTCTCTCTCTTTGTACTTCTCCTTAGTATATTTCTTTATTGGTTATATGAATCTTTCTTTAGCAAGACCTAAAAAGTGGAGGAAGGCACCACTCTATCCCTATTCCACTATCAGCAAAAGCCGGCATGAAAGGAAAGTAGAAGGAAAGCAAAATTGAAATAAAAGGTGTGAGCCAAGTGGCATTGTGGAAGCACTCCACAGACACAGACCACCAATTCATTAGTTAAATATTTAGAAATAAATGCTTCTTAATAATGTATTCACAGTTTTAACTACTCAATATGAAACTCCTATGAATGTCAGCGTGGAAGCAAAAAGTGTAATTTTTGTAGAATCATGAAGATATAAAACTTTATTTGAGTTTCTCCAGGTTTATGTTGGGCCTTTGCATAAGATTCAACTAATCACTCCCAGAGTAATCTTTAGAAAGGCAGGCCTCCCATTGGCTTGAAATATTCCTCCAGACCCTCCATACCCTCAAGGGACCCAAACCACTCAAATATTGACTCTTTCTGGGCCAGGGCAGTAGGTGTTATATCAACGAAAATTGATCTGGCTGAGAGACGCCTGTCTCTGAGTCCTATTGGAACAGCCACCTCCTCTGTACTGGATGACACCGAGTCAGTGACATTGGAGAGGTATAAAAAAGTGTTGATTAGTGGAATAATGTGCTCTACTTTAGAGTGTAGGGATATAGAGTGGAGTATATAGTTAGATAGTGGTGTGTATGGAAATAGTGGAATACAATGTTGTAGAGTGCCATGAAGTGTGGTAGACTTTTGTACAGTGGAGTTATATAGAGTGGAGGTGAGAGTCATACACCGGAGTGGACTAAAGTGGATTGGCGTGCACTGTAGAGTGGTGTGCTGTGTCATACAGCGTTGAAAAATGTTTTACATACTTTTAGACATGCCCACACACATTCTTACAATGATCACAAAGACATGCAGACACGCACTCTCTTCACCATTCGTACACGCTTTCACTCACACGCATACAACCACACAAACAACACAACACACACAGGTGCATTCACACACACTCTTGCACACACTAAGACACACACAACACCCCCTACCATCCCACCCCCCTCCCCTGATGGAAGCCCGACTTACCTTGGTTGAGGAGGTCTTACGGCAGGGAATGGGAAGGGGCACTGCTACCACCAGCAGCGCCCCACCAGAGGAACACCGCCAGGCTATATTATTGGTCATAATACAGCTGGCGGCGTCCTACTGGTGACAACTTACCACCAACCATCAGTATGATCACTGACGGATTTCCACCCTTATTGTGGCGGAAGTCAGGCAGTGCTTATAATATGGTTGACAAATGGTAGCGGCTGTGCCGGTATGTTGGCGTCCGTCACCACGGCAGTAGGTGGATGTCACTGCCAATGTCATAATGATGACCATAGACTAGTGTCGCACAGTGGTGTTGCATGCAGTGTAATAGTGTACAGTGGAGTGGCTTAGAGTGGAGTATTGTGGAGTGGAGAGGCATAGAGTGGAGTGGTATAGAGTGGAATAGCATATAGTGGAGTGTCTATAGTGGCGTGGCTTTCAGATATATATGAAATGTAACTGCAATGTAGATTATGGTGTGCAGAGTAACACAAAACAGAAAATTGTGCTGCTTTGTGTTTCTCCAGACTTACCAATCCGATGCATGGCCACGCATGGTGACCTTGTGTGCCTTTGTAAATCTGACTTAAGTATTGCATTTCCCATGCAACACCATGAGTGACGCAAGGGTACCACAAACCAATGTTACAGCTAGACCTCAGTTATATTTTGGGCTATGACATACCATGATAACTTTGCAGTATACTGTGGTACATGGCAATGAAAAGCTAGTATGTAATTGGGCAACTGCATTTTTAAGAGAATGAAAAGGCAGCCATATTGTTTTTACTACACGTTGGCTGTGTTAAGTGTTAGGGCCTTAGATATAGGTAAGCAGTACATACCTACTTATTACCACCATATAAAGGTAGAAATAGGTAGAGAAATGTATTTAAATTTTTAAAATAAGTTTATGGTCATGGTAGTTTCACAAACTTTTTAGAAATTCCACAAAATTCCAGTGGTGACAGATTCTGCTAAGTTTATATGCCTTATAGCTTGAAAACTATGTACCCTACTTAACCGCAGTCCCCAAAAAGCATCATCTTTGAATTATAATGTAAAATTCTGATAAAGTTCTTGCAAATCTAGTCAGCTATTTTTGTGCTAGATTAAATACGATAGTCTACGGAAAATGCATTGGTAGAAAAAATGCATTTTTGAACCTCTCACTTTTATCTTTGCACTCCATTAAAAATTCACCACAAAACATAAATATTTTCAAAATGTAGAACATTCTATAGGTCTGGAAAGTTTTGTGGTGATTTGTCAATCAGGTGGAATGTTGTTAGGTAGCTAACATCCAAGAAAATCCTATTTCTGGGAATACTAAATATAAATACAGAATGGCAATCAGATTTAATGTGATTTCTTTCTTTTTACCTATTAGTAAAAGTTATAAATTAGTTCATTGGTTTACATAATCATGTCACCATATTTATGTCTTTTAGGCGTTCATTAGTAACTGTGAAACTTTACATATGAAATCTAGTTAATTGTTTGGGGCTTCCTAGCTACTTTTAGCAGGATTATGCTGAAGTGAATGAAAGCAAATCATTGTTGTTATAAAACTTAAGATTCATATTTTTTTCTAATGGTGAATTATTATGGCCCGTAAAGAAATCAGAGGATACATATTGAATGACTGTTGATTATCGACAACTAAATAAAGTGGCCCCGTCCTTGGCAACCACAGTCCCAGACATCATCACGTTAGTTGAACAGTTGAGCAAAGATGTGGGGGAATGGCATGCTGTAATTGATTTAGCAAATGCCTTTTTCTCGATTGACATTGATGACGCAAGTCAAGACCAATTTGCAATAAGCTGGGTGAACAGACTTTTCACATTCAGAAAGTTGCCCCAGGGGTATGAACATAGGCCCACCTTCTGCCATGGACTAATAGCCAGAGATTTAGCCAACTTCTCGGCAGGGAACACCCGACTTGCACATTACATTGATGACATCATGATCACTGGGGAAACCAAAGAACAGGTTTCAGACACACTGAAGAGATTAATTGAGTACTTACAGCAGAGGGGATGGGCTATTGACCCATAAACGTTCCAAGGCCCTGCACAAGAGGTCAGATTCCTGAGCGATATTTGGTCAGGGCCAGTAAAAAGAATACCACAAAAAGTGATTTATAAGGTACAGCAGCTAAAGGTTCCTACAACAAAAGCAGAAGCACAACGATTAATTGGTTTGATGGGATTCTGGAGACAACATATTCCTCACTTAAGATTAATACTGAGACCATTAGATCAAGTCACGCGAAAAAAGCATGCTTTTCAATGGGGACCTGAACAGCAAGAGGCCTTTAAGGGGGCAAAAGATGCATTACAGAACTATTTTGCGTTAGGTCCTATCACAGAACGAGACCCGTTTGAGCTGGAAATTATAGTACTGGATTATTTAGTGGTGTGGAGTCTATGGGAGAGACAAGGGAAAAAGAGGGTGCCACAAGGAATTTGGTCAAAGAGATTAACACCATCCATGAGCAATTACACCCCATTAGAGAAAGAACTAGCAGGAGCATACTGGGCATTAGTGGAAACAGAACACATAACTGGTAACCGGCCAGTTACCTTAAGAACACGGTCCCTTTACTTGGCTGGATATGAGAAGGAGGGGCTGGCGCTAAAGTAGGCAGGGCACAAGAGTCTACCATCGTAAAGTGGAAATGGTACCTCCAGCAGAGGGCAAAGCGGGGGCCAGCAGGAGTGTCGAAGTTACAAGAAGATATGCTAGGGGCAGTGGACTTGCAGGCAATGGCCCCCTGGCCAGAACTTAATGAAATGGAACCTTGACCATTTAAAACAGTCCCACCTTTTGAGCAACTTACTGAAGAAGAACGACAAAATGCATGGTTCACAGATGGCACAGCCCGGTACCATCAAGGAAAAAGACAATGGCAAACAGTTGCATTCCAGCCTGCTACAGAAACTCTGTTGTTGAGCAGAGGAGATAATGGATCAAGCCAGCTTGCAGAACTGCAGGTGGTAGCAGCAGTAATCGAACAGGCCCCCATCGGAGAGAAAACATTTGTGTACACTGACAGTTGGGCTACTTACCAAGGATAATAAGCTGGGCCCCAACTTGGCGCAAAGATGAATGGAAAATTAAAGGCACCCACATCTGGGGAGGCAAGCAGCTTTGAGAAGAGATGTGGAAGAAAGGGCAAAGGTGTCAAATCTATGTGGTATATGTGGATGCCCATTGCACATCGGACACCTCTCTTGCATCTCCATTCAACAATACTGCAGCTCAGATGGCCAAAATACAAACAGTGGTCATCAATGAGGAAGCTGAGGCTGCTTTAGCAAACTGGGCCCATGCAACATCAGAACACCTAGGAGAAAATGGCACTTATGTATGGACAAATTCCAGTTACTAAAGAACATGTGCAACAAGCAGTAAAGGAGTACCCCACATGCAACCAAATTAGACAAATGCCTCTGCAAAAGAAGCCTAGTGGACATATCAAAAGAAGGACTGCAGCTGCCACGGTGTGGCAATTAGACTATATCGGGCCACTACCAAAAGAAGGAGGAAAAAGCTACGTGTTGACCATGGTGGACACCTACTCTGGTCTCATGTTGGGTATGCCTTGTAAGTCTTCAGACCAGAAGTCCACTTTGCGAGGGCTAAACTACCTGATAGTACATTATGGGATACCTGATGAAATCCAAGCAGATAGAGGCACACACTTTTCAGGGAAAGCAGTGCAGGACTGGGCCCAAGAACAGGGAAATCAGTGGATATTACACCTTAGCTATTATCCACAAGCTGCAGGCATGATTGAGAGATATAATGGATTGTTGAAAGAGCAGCTAAAAAAGTTATCAGCACATCAGACTTTAAAAGGGTGGAGTAGTAATTTAGACAAAGCCTTATTTGAAATGAACAACACACCAGTTGGGCAGCAGACTCCTTTCATTCGGATGACAGGGCATGATAAAGAACCTACACCTACAATGATTGTCTGGAAAACAAACCCTCAAGCTTGATTACCTTTGCAAGCTACTCCTGGCACTACAGGACTGTATCTCTTTGCTCCAGAAGATGGAGAAGTACCTGTAGGACAGGTAAAAACCATACCCTTAGGAATAGGAGTGAGAGTACCACCAGGTATGGTAGGATTTCTCCTCGATCTAGCCTAGCCATCAAGGGAGTCATTACTTGGTGAGTTATTGACCCAGATTATAGAGGAGAAGTCAAAGTAGTATTGTTGAACCACGGAAATGCTGCTGAACCATATCAAGCGCATGACAGATTTGCACGATTGATTTGTGAACAAGCGTACACTCCCCATATAGAAGAGTGACCTGCCCCCCCGATAGTACCCAGAGAGGTGAGGGAGGATTTGGAAGCACAGGAAAGAAAGTGTGGGTGCATCATCCGGGGAAAAAGCGAGAAGCAGGAGATAACATGAGTCAAGGGGTGGGGAGCACTTATGTTGTACTTTTAAAGAGCTCTGATGTACCTGTGTTTGTACTTGCAGTGAGACTCACCCTGCGGTCATAAATTATGACATCTGAGTCAGTGATGTGGTTCCTGTTTGCAGTCATAATTGCAACTGGAAAAGCCATTTGTGTTCGACCGAACATAGCAGAGAATGTCGTTACGGACCTGCATGTCACTTGTGCACCACAAGCTGCTAATGTTACCGATGACAAGCGGAAGATTTCACTTTGCAACGTAAAAGTACCTGGAGGCAAGCGGTTGGCTGTCAAAGCTGTGACCTGGAAGGTAATAGGACAGCAAATCCGACATGGTAATGGACTAAACAAATTGCAAGGAACACCAGCAATAGTACAAGCTTTGAATTATACCTTGAACATGATATGCAAATATTGGGATACCATTGTGCCGTTTACGCCAGCACTGGCATATCCATGTAAACCCTATAATTGTTCTGACAAACAAAGTATTTTACCAGGACATATGGTGGTCGTTACAATGAATAATGGAACCAAAGGAGCTCGATATTCCAAACCACCAGCCTTCATGTTTTATGTAGCTGATAGACGCATGATTAGGAACCTAGGCAACGTTTCCATAGTTCGGTATAGGATAGGATCTAAGCAAGCTTTGCATGCAAGCATAATTAACCATACTGTATTACAGATAAATATTGCTAAAGGAAATTTCTCAAATTATGATCCGCTATGCACACCATGGACACTACCGATATGGTCATTGCCAAAGCTACGTATTAGAAGAGATCTAGGATCCTTGATAGCTGAAGCCACCGGAATAGGGGTAGGGGCCTTAAATTCATTTGATATTGTAGCCATAGGGAATAAGTTATCATCTATAGGATATATTACAGGCGAGGCCATAAAAGTCATTTCTAAATGGGGCCTACACACTCATAGGAGGTATGGAAAATCCCACGAGGTTTGTACCATGATTTGCAATGGCATAATTTCACATATGAGCAATTTGGAAAAAGCTTTCAAAACACACAGGCACAGTCCAACGGTATCCAACATATATTATGGCAAAGTATTGCTAATCAACAATATGCCGATTTTAAAGCAGAATAAGGAACGCTCCTAGGCGAGTATTGGAGACAACAATTGCATTTATCCGAGGAGATATGGGTAAAGCCCATACAGTTTCATTGTGAAGAAGAAACATGTTATGCTCATTTTGATGTAGCAAGAAGTGATCTTCCTCCTGAAATATGGTGCCCTTTTATATTGCTCCCCGTAGTGATAGGTAAAGAATGGTGGATACCTCATACTGACAAAAAGTGGATTGATCAGACAAACCACACCGTAGATCCCACCAGATGTGCATATTGGTCTAAGGGGTGGGTATGTACCCACACAGGACGGGTGCTAGATCCATCCCTTCACCCAATACCAGGAGAATGCGAATGGTTACCTTATCCTATTGATGGCACAGACTTATATCAGATAGGGACGGAAAGTATATGTTATGTTACTAATCATCCCTTACTCATTAACAGGTTTGTACAAACCACAGGGGAGCAAGTAATGTGTATGGGTAATATTACCAGCATTATTGACATAAGTACTCACATCCTATACCGGCCGACTAAGTTCAAAACAGCCACATTACAAATCCAAATGCGAGCACAGTTAGAATGGACCATCCCGCTTGTTGTTAAGCTACCCAGACTAGAGGCAATCATGCACTATGCACAAGTCACATTTGCTAAATTTGATATGGCAGCTAAATTCACCAAGGATACAGCCATACAGATGACCATAGACGCTAAACAGCTTATGAACACTGCTTCACGCATCCAGCAAGTAACTGAGCACCACTGGTATGAAATTTTCTTGGGCTAGTCACCAGGAGCTACAAAAACTCTAAATGTAATGTTGCAAGCAAAGCAACATTGAAATAAAAGGTCTGAGCCAAGTGGCATTGTGGAAGCACTCCATAGACACATATTAGTTAAATATTTAGAAATAAATGCTTCTTAATAATGTATTCACAGTTTTAACTACTCCATATGAAACTCCTATGAATTTCAGCGTGGAAGCAAAAAGTTAAGTTTTTGTAGAATCACGAAGATATAAAACTTTAGTTGAGTTTCTCCAGGTTTATGTTGGGCCTTCACATAAGATTCAACTAATCACTCCCAGAGTAATCTTTAGCCTCCCATTGGCTTGAAATATTCCTCCAGACCCTCCATACCCTCAAGGGACCCAAACCACACAACTATTGACTCTTTCTGGGCCAGGGCAGTAGGTGTTATATCAAAGAAAATTGATCTGGCTGAGAGACGCCTGTCTCTGAGTCTTATTGGAACAGCCACCTCCTCTGTACTGGATAACACTGAGTCAGTGACCTTGGAGAGGTATAAAAAAGTGTTGCATAGTGGAATAATGTGCTCTACTTTAGAGTGTAGGGATATAGAGTGGAGTATATAGTTGGATAGTGGTGCGTATGGGAATAGTGGAATACAATGTTGTAGAGTGCTATGAAGTGTGGTAGACTTTTGTACAGTGGAGTTATATAGAGTGGAGGAGGGAGTCATACACTGGAGTGGACTAAAGTGGATTGGCGTGCACTGTAGTGGTGTAGAGTGGATTAGTGGAGAGTGCAGTAGCATATACTGGTATAGCGTACAGTGGAATACAGTGCGGTGGAGTGTAGAAGAGTGGAGTGGCATAGACTGGAATAGCATAGAGTGGAGTGGTGTACAGTTGAGTGGCGTTGGCATAGAGTTGAGGAAACTGTTATAAATTGGAGTTGCATCTCATACAGTAAAGTGGTGTACTTTGTCATACAGCGTTGAAAAATGTTTTACACACTTTCAGACATGCCCACACACAGTATTACAATGATCACACTGACATGCAGACACGCACTCTCTTCACCATTCTTACACGCATTCACTCACACGCATACAACCACACAAACAACACAACACACACAGGTGCATTCACACACACTCTTGCACACACTCAGACACACACAACACCCCCTACCATCCCACCGCCTCCCCTGTTGGAAGCCCGACTTACCTTGGTCGAGGATGTCTTACGGCAGGGAATGGGAAGGGGCACTGCTACCACCAGCAGCGCCCCCCCAGAGGAACACCGCCAGGCTGTATTATTGGTCATAATACGGCTGGCGGCGTCCTACTGGTGACAGCTTACCACCAATCATCAGTATGATCACTGACAGATTTCCACTCTTATTGTGGCGGAAGTCAGGCAGTGCTTATAATATGGTGGACGGATGGTAGCAGCTGTGGCGGTATGTTGGTGTCCATCACCACGGCAGTAGGTGGTTTTCACTGCCAATGTCATAATGATGACCAAAGACTAATGTCGCACAGTGGTGTTGCATACAGTATAATAGTGTACAGTGGAGTGGCTTAGAGTGGAGTATTGTGGAGTGGAGAGGCATAGAGTGGAGTGGTATAGAGTGGAATAGCATATAGTGGAGTGGCTTTCAGATATATATGAAATGTAACTGCAATGTAGATTATGGTGTGCAGAGTAACACAAAACAGAAAATTGTGCTGCTTTGTGCTTACCAATCCGATGCAGGGCCACGCATGCTGGCCGTGTGTGCCTTTGTAAATCTGACTTAAGTATTGCATTTCCCATGCAACACCATGAGTGACGCAAGGGTACCACAAACCAATGTTACAGCTGGACCTCAGTTATATTTTGGACTATGACATACCATGATAACTTTGCAGTATACTGTGGTACATGGCAATGACAAGCCAGTATTTAATTGGGCAACTGCATTTTTAAGAGAATGAAAAGGCAGCCATATTGTTTTTACTACACGTTGGCTGTGTTAAGTGTTAGGGCCTTAGATATAGGTAAGCAGTACATACCTACTTATTACCACCATATAAAGGTAGAAATAGGTAGAGAAATGTATTTATATTTTTAAAATAAGTTTATGGCCATGGTAGTTTCACAAACGTTTTTGAAATTCCACAAAATTCCAGTGGTGACAGATTCTGCTACGTTTATATGCCTTATAGCTTGAAAAATATGTACCCAACTTAACTGCAGTACCCAAAAAGCATCATCTTTGAATTATAATGTATAATTTCTGATAAAGTTCTTGCAAATCTAGTCAGCTATTTTTGTGCCACATTAAATACGAAAGTCTATGGCAAATGCATTGGTAGAAAAAATGCATTTTTGAACCTCCCACTTTTATCTTTGCACTCATTAAGAATTCACCACAAAACGTAAATATTTTCAAAATGTAGAACATTCTATAGGTCTGGAAAGTTTTGTGGTGATTTGTCAATCAGGTGGAATGTTATTAGGTAGCTAACCTCCAAGAAAATCCTATTTCTGGGAATACTAAATATAACTACAGAATGCAATCAGATTTAATGTGATTTCTTTCTTTTGATCTATTTGTAAATGTTACATATTAGTTCATTGGTTTACATAATCATGTCACCATATTTATATCTTTTAGGTGTTCATTAGTAACTGTGAAACTTTACATATGAAATCTAGTTAATTTTTTTGGGCTTCATAGCTACTTTTAGCAGGACTATGCTGAAGTGAATGAAAGCAAATCATTGTTGTTATAAAAATTAAGATTAATATTTTTTTCTAATGGCAAATTATTATGTCCTCCACATAGTAGTTTGTGTAGCTCACTGCTAGGTCACTTTTCCATTTTGTCGCACACGAGTACATAAGGAAGATATTTTTTATTTGGCTTGCTGAGCATAGTTCTATTTTATGAACCAGAGAGCATGCAAAGAAACTTATGTACATTAAGAAGTATTCTATTTGCTATGCATTTCTTTATAGATTTCCATTGGCATTTAACCATAAATGGGTCTTTCAGTTGTTCATGTAGAAAATCTGAAACTTTACATATGCATTCTAGTTTATTCTTTGGGCTTCCCTGCTGCTTTTAGTAGGATTGTGCTACATACATACCAAAGGGAATGAAAGGCAATCAATTTTATAAAAATTGAGATTTTTTTTTTTTTCCCAGTGGCCAATTATCATGTTCTCCAAATAGCAGTTTGTGTGGCTCACTGCTAGGGCAATGTTTCATTTTGCTGCGCAACGGCGCAAAAAAACAATGGTTTTTGTTTGGCTGGTTGGGACAATTTTATTTTGTGATCCAGAGAGTAGACAAAGAAAACTTATGTGGATTAAGATATATTTTATTTGTTATGCATTTGTTTATAGGTTTACATTAGCCTGTGACCACAAATGGGTGTTTCAGTTGTTTATGTAGTAAATCTGAAATTTTAAATATGCAGTCTAGTTGTTTTTTGGTTCTCCTTACTACTTTTAGTAGTACTGTGCTACAAGCTATCACTAAGCTGAAAAAAACGTCTAACCTAAGAAAGATTTACTCTACTTACCTGCAGTACCCAAAAGAATCATTTGCACACCCTGCTACCTAATGCTGACAAATTTCAGCAAAATATGACTGTTTTCATGCTATGCAAAATACAAAAGTCTATGGAAAATGTATTGGAGGCCGACTAACATTTTGCCCCCATTTTTCACTTTTTGCTGGTGTTGTCCTTACACTGATGGTGCCCTGGGTACTGCTAACCAGTCCCAGGGCCTGTGCTCAGTTATAAAATAAATATGCAAATTAGGCTAATTATAATTGGCTATGTCAACCTACCTATAAGTCTCTAGTATATGGTAGGGCATGTAAGCTTAGTGACCCCAGCATAGATAGTGTACTCATAGGTGCACTGCTGAGGAGCCCAGGGTCATTTTAAAGGCAGGCCTGCCTTTGCTGGCTGATTTTAAATTAAATTTAAATGCAAATTTGACTTTGGAATTAAAAGTACTTCCAAAGTCTTAAACTACCTTATTTTCTACATATCAATCACCCCTAGGTTTTGCCCTATGTGCCCACAGAGTTGGGTGCTATGTAACAATAAGCCGGGACCTTATAACAATAGCTTTATAAGCCCTAGTGAGGTAAAACAGACAAATTATTTTTTCCCTCACTGTAGTGAATGGCCTCCATAGGCTAAAACGGGTAGACTTTATTTTAATCAACAAAGTTCCCTTAGGGGAGGAAGGGCTCCGGGGAGTGCTGATCAGACTGGCGACTTCGTCCCGCTGAAGAAAATCTTCCAAAAAACGACTAAGTCAGAAGGTAAACTTTTGACCGAGGCCTCCTGCTTGCTGTAGCCGAGCAGGGCTCTATCGCAGTCAGCCTTAAACTTTGACTTTGCCCCGGTCGAGGTGCAACCAGATACGCACTAATTCTTTAAATATTCATATCTCCAGTTCTCCTTATCCGATGTTATTCATTTTGATGTCATTATAAAGATAAAAATATAGGCCCTCATTACAACCCTGGCAGTTGGTGTTAAAGTGGTGGTAATACTGCCAACAGGCTGGCGGTAACTACCGCCAAATTATGACCATGGCAGAAAGCTCTCTGAGAGACAGGCAATGTACCACACCGACCGCCAGGACGGAAACAGCAGCCACCACGGCGGTAGCCACCTACAGCCAGGGGGAAGTCAATGTTCTGCCCACCATATGAAGACACTGCAATCTGCCACCTTTTCCGGGGCAGTACCAATGACATCAAAAGCCTGGTGGAAACTGAGCTCAGAAGTGAAAGGACTCACTATTGGAGACACAGGGAACAACCACGCTGCCATGGAGCCCAAACTGCAAGTCTTTCCCATGATCTTCTATGTTCTGCTCCACCACAAACACCAATGCCGGTGAAGACCACGACAGTGAGTACTGACGCCTAGCACATTAGAGAGGGAGGGAGGAAAAAGAGAGTGACACATACACGCACCACACACAGCCCCCCTACCAACATCATACATACAAGAAGCTGCAATACTAAAACATTTTTACCCCGTAGCTTGGATGAATAATGCAAGGAAAAAACGATTGTGAAAAAGTGAATGTAATGAGAGCAACACATCAAGAAAAATAAGTTAGGCAAACTAAAAGAAATATACATATGTACAGAAAAAGGGACACAGCCCAGTCCACAATGTTTGGAGGCCACATGGCCACCGGCCAAAGTCCAAGTCCACACATGTCACCTGCATCAACAATGAGAGAACACTGCAGAGGCATCAGTTGGTAAATAGGCAGGTACCTCAGGGGCCGGAGGACAGGGGAGCACCTCAGCCGGGAGATGGAACAAGACCACTGGTTCTGGAGCGGGCAACATGCCCTGTGCTTGGTCCTGGGGAGTGCAAGGCCACAGTCTCTCGAGTGGGTGACTTGCCCACTAGCTCTGGAGGGGGCAACATGCCCTGTGCCTGGTTCTGGGGAGTGTAAGGCCACAGTTTCTCGAGTGAGTGACTTGCTCACTTACTCTGGAGGGGACAACATGCCCTCTGCTTGGTCCTGGGGAGTGCAAGGCCACAGTCTCTCGAGTGAGTGACTTGCCCACTTGCTCTGGGGGGGTGCCAACATGCCCT
Source organism: Pleurodeles waltl (assembly GCF_031143425.1). Lineage (NCBI taxonomy): Eukaryota > Metazoa > Chordata > Amphibia > Caudata > Salamandridae > Pleurodeles > Pleurodeles waltl. The sequence goes on along the minus strand of NW_027150406.1, from coordinate 503,746 downwards.
GTGCTTGATCCTGGGGAGTGCAAGGCCACAGTCTCTCGAGTGGGTGACTTGTCCACTTGCTGTGGAGGGGACAACATGCCCTGTGCTTGGTCCTGGGGAGTGCAAGGCCACAGTCTCTCAGGTGGGTGTCTTGCCCTATGGCTCTGGAGGGGGCTTCGTGCCCTGTGCTCTTGATCCTAGGGAGTGCAAGGTCACAGTCCCTCAGGTGGGTGTCTTACCCACAGGATTTGCAGGGGGCAGGCCGCACAGCAGCCCATGGAAGAAGGATTACATACCGTCCACCGGTGGTGATGGCTGCTCAGTGGAGGTGGTGGTGCTGCTGGTGGGGGGAGGCTCATGCCCATCTCCCTGCAACCTCAGATGGCTGCTTACTGGAGGTGGTGCTGCTGCTGGGGGGGAGGCTCCTGCCCATACCCTGCAACCTCGGATGGCTGCACAACCATGGTTGGTGGTGGGGGCTCTGTCACAGTTACTGCCCCAGGCCCCTTGCCCTTCCTGCCTGCTGGTGCAGGTTCCTTGCTCTTCCTGGCAGCTAGGGCAGGCTCCCTTCCCTTCTTAGCAGCTGCTGCAGGCTCCTTTGCCTTCCTGACAGCTAGGGTAGGCTCCTTTCCCTTGAGGCTGCCTGGTGCAGGCTCCTTCACCTTCAGGACATGTGGCCTGGATCCTTTTCCACCATGAGTGGGTGTGGTGATGACTGGGCCCATGAACTGGGTGGCTGAGATGCTAAGCTGGGTTCTTCCTACCCTGCCCATATGTGCAGACCGAGGGGGATGGGGTAGGGAAGAGGTCAAGGTGGATAGGAAAAGCTTTTTAGACACATTGGGGTCGGAGGAATGGGAGGGGAGGAAGAAGGAGTGGTTGTTGGAGGTGTCTGTCTGCTGATTCTGGGTGCAGGTGCATGGGCTGGATGCTGTTGTGAGGTGGATGGCTGTTGGGTGTCTGAGTGCTTGCATTTGTGTACCTTAGGAGGGGAACAGACACAGTGGGAGAGGACACAGGGGACGTGTGCATGGCTGTTGTGGAGGTGTCTGGCAGTGAGGTGTGTGTTCTGCTTGGTGTGTTGATGATGCTGGTAGTGGATGATGATGTAGTGCATGCAGGTGTGAGTGTAGACGGAACTGAGAGGGAGGTGGAGGAGGAGGAAGAAGGGGAGACAGTGGAAATAGTGGATGTTGGTGTGTCTACATCTGGATGGTGTTTATGAGTGCCTGTGGGATGAAGTGCGGTGCTTGTGTTTGCCTATACCACTCTTGTGTGTTGTCTTGTGTGCATGCGCGTCTGCCTGTGTGCTTGGGATGGGTTGGGGTTGAGGAGAATGGGATTAGGAAGAGGAAGTTGGAGGGGGGAGTGTGGAAACAGGGACAATGGCTGCCATCCGAGATGAGGCCAGAGCCTGGATCGATCTCTGTTGGGCCACCAAGCCAGTGTGAATGCCCTCCAGGAATGCATTAGTCTGTTGCGTCTGGGCTGCCAGCCCCTGGATGGCATTCACAATGGTTGACTGCCCTACAGAGATGGGTCTCAGGAGGTCAATATCCTCATCACTCAGGGCAGCAAGGCTCAATGGGGCAATGCCTGAGGTGCCTGGGGCAAAGGAGATGCCCACCCTCCTCAGTCTCCGCCATGGTGCTCCCCTCATCCTCCGTCCCACTGGTGCCCTCAGCATCGGTGGACTCTGCCTCCTGGGTCCTAATGATGCTAATATACATAAGGACAGGGTGACAAAACAAAAAGGGGGGGAAGAGACAAAGGATACACTTGGTCAATGGCTGCACCAACACCACTGTTGGCGTGCACAGCACCCTCACACACAGGGAACAGCCCTACGCAATATGCCATAGCACTACCAGAGAAATAGTTAGCAGCCAAGTCAAGGGGAGGGGCACACACCGCCAAATGCAACACACCTGGGACCCATGCAGCACTGACCAGTAGTGGATGCCTACAAGCTAGGTTGCAAGATTTTCCCTTCTTAACCTTAGCCAACAGGGGACCTACACTGCAATGTCAGGCCTGGCCTAGGGGCACCCACTGACACACATCCCCCATCCGGATACCACCCTACCATGTACCAGTTGTAATGATGGGCACTGTACTCACCCCCTTGTGGCTGCTGTGATGCCCTCAAGTTCCCATCCAGCTCAGGATAGGCCACCACCAGTATGCGGGCCATCGGGGGGTCAGGGTTCGATGGGAACCCCTTCCTCATTGGGAGGCCATCCCCAGCTGGGCCTCTGCCGTCTTCCGTGCCCAGCGTCTCAGGTTCTCCCACTGTTTCCAAAAGTGGGTGCTCCGCCTACCGTAGACCCCCAGGGTCCGCATGTCCTTGGCAATGGCACGCCATATACCCTTCTTTTGATGGGCGCTGACCTGCAGAGGCAATAGACACAGGAAAATGGAATTAGTCAAACAGACCTGCATGTTACGGTTATGGCCCACCATACCCCTTCACATCACCATTTACACACACATGGCCCTGCACACAATTAATATGCCGCCCAGAGAACATCCACCTACTCCCCTTACACTAGGCCTTCTCACACACCACTCCATGCACTCATGCCACATGCATCGTGCCCACAGTGTACTCACCTGTTGGTCTGGAGGTCCATACAGCAGTCCATACTGGGGTAGGACCCTCTCCACCAGTCTCTCCAACTCCTCCGATGTGAAGGCTGGGGCCCTTTCCCCAGTCCCACGGACCATGGTAGGTTCCAGACACAGGTCACTGCAGAACATGCAGTGTAGGTCCTCTCCTGTTGAAGATCAGGTAGCAAGTGAGGGATGAGATAGAAAATGGCGTTCACATCCACAGCGATGCTTACTGTCACCTCCGGCGTAGATCACCAATGGCCACTGCACCCCTTAGGGCCTAATGTTAACCATTGAGGAGTTGCATGGCAGTTCCCAACTGCCTCCCGCAATGGCGCACAACTTCAGCGGAATTACCTCACTTCCAACAGTCCCTCCACACAGGACCGGTGGATGCCATTTCAGGGGTGGGCAGGACTTGGAAACTTGCTGCATTACTAGTGATATTAGGACATACTGGACAAAACACACTTACCCATTACAAGTTAACAGCATGCAAAGTTCTGCTATATCTCCATTGTTCAGTTTGTGACCGGCTCCTCACTCTTTTGCCCCATAGATTGCTACCGCTGAGGATGAATAGGAGATGGAGACATACCCCCGTGTACAGACCCCTGGTGGACTTGGCAACAATGGAGGACATCACCTACAGACTTGACAGGGCCAAAATCACAGATCTGTGTTCCCAATTGGAGCCTGACCTAATATCTGCTATCTGTCACCCCACTGGGATACCCACTCTTGTGCAAGTTCTATCAGTGCTCCATTTCCTGCCAACTGGTTATTTCCAAGTGACAGTGGGCTTGGCAGCAGGAATGTCACAGCCAGTGTTCTCAATAGTGCTAACAAGAGTGTTGTCTGCCCTGATTAAACACATGTGCAGCTATATTGTATTTCCCCAGGTTGAACATTTGGCCACAGTGAAGGCCGAATTCTATGCAATGTGACATATCCCCAACATAACTGGAGCGATTGATGGAACACATATTGCATTTATTCCCCCCATCAGAATGAACAGGTGTTCTGAAATTGTAAGAACTTCCACTCCATGATTATACACTTGGTGTGCTTGGCGGACCAGTATATGTCCCACGTCAATGCTAGTGTCCTGGGTCGGTGCATGATGCCTTTGCCCTAAGGAATAGCAGCATCCCTAATGTGATGTGCCAACTACCGAGGCACTGGGTGTGGCTATTAGGTGAGCCCTGGTTCCCACCCAGTATATTTTGGTGTATGGGTATGGTGTGGGCCATATGGGATAGTGTGTGGCTAAATGTTGTCCCTCAAAATTTGCAGGTGACTCTGGTTACCCCAACCTATCATGGCTGGTCACACCTGTGAAGAATGGCAGGACAAGGGCAGAAGAAAGTAATAATGAGGCCCAGGGGTGAACCAGAAGGATAATAGAAAATACTTTTGGCCTCCTGAAGGCCAGGTTTCGGTGCCTTCATCTATCATATGGATCCCTCCTACTCACCCAAGAAGGTCTGCCAGATAGTAATGGGATGTTGCATGTTGCACAACCTCGCCCTGAGATGCCATGTGCCTCTTATGCAGGAGGAGGAGGCTGGAGATGCCCGTGTGCCAGCAGTGGACCCTGTAGACAGTGAGGATGAGAACAACAGAACATCAGTGATCAGACAATACTTCCAATGACACACAGGTAAGACTGTGCTACTTCACATTTCATTTACCTTTGTTTGAATTTCTGTGACACTGGCATGTTGTTATTTCCCACTTCTATGCCCAGTTACTGTACCCTCTGGTGATTCATTTTGCAGATGTTGGTGACCTGACATAAACTCCTGGTGTGATTACAGCAGCCAGCTACTGGTCGTTAATCTATGCTCATTTTCTGTACAGTTGAATTGCAATGTCTGAACCTGTTTCAATGAATACATAATAGAGAGTATGACATACTCCAGACTTCTTTTTTTTCCAAGGGTGTTCATTGAAGGGCTAAAATATAGCGGGGCAAGTGCAATGGGCTGGGGTGATGATGGAGGACAGTCCATGGTATTGTTTCAGTCTCTTTGTAGCATAGGTGCATTGTCCATGGGGACATAGGAAGGGGAGCAATGGCAGTTCAAGGTGGACAGGGTGACTGAGTGGGACACAAGGGTGACAATCAGGAGAGTTTCATTTCCTGGCGGGGATCTTGGCAAGTGTCTCTGGCTTCTGTCTGGATTGCAGGGAACGTTTGTGGGGTGGTTCTCCTTCTGAAGGGGGAGGGGTGCTGATGGCCTGTGAGTCCTGTGGTGGGGCCTCCTGGCCACTAGCGGCAGCAGAGGTGGAAGGCTGTTCAGATGTCAGGCTAGTGGCAGTGGCCTGCTGTTGTGTGACTGCCTCCCTCATTATATTGCCCATGTCTGCCAGTACCCCTGCTATAGAGATCAGGGTGTTGATGATGTTGGCAAGTCCTCCCTGATCCCCTGTTACTGTCACTCCTGCAGCCACCTGTTCTCCTGCACTTTGTCCAGGATCTGGCCCATAGTGTCCTGGGAATGTTGATATGCTACCAGGATCTTTGCAAAAGCCTATTGGACGGTCGGTTCCCTGGGCCTGTCCTCCCCTGGCGCACAGCAGTCCTCCCAGTGTTTCTGTTGGCCTGTGCCTCTGACCCCTGAACCGTGTGCCCACTGACCCCTGGTCCCTGATTGTCTTAGGTATGAGGTGTGGCCTGGGGTCCCTGTAGGGGTGGACACACTGCTGATTGACAGAGGTATGGGTACGCTGGGTGGGTGCTGTGATGGAGTTTCCTGATGGGGGAGGCTCTGTGGTGGTGTGTGACTGGGCCTGGGTAACCGGCTGTCCAGAGGTCCCTGATGGGACAGGTTGGTCATCCAGATCCTGAACACCAGATTGCTGTCATCACTGTGGGCCTCTTCAGTTGGGGGCTGGATATTGCTGGCACCTCCTCTCTGGTAAAATTGGCTGGGATACCTGTGGGGATGTGAATGATGTGTTATGGTTTTTGTGTCAGACATATTGTGTGTCCTTGGCTTGCCCTCCTTGGTTGGATTTGCCCTGGCAGCTTTAACTTGTGTTTGCTGGTGTATGGTGGGATTGTTAGTTCACTAAGGTGTGCATGCTTTAGTGATAACTGTCTTTGCAGGGCTGTGAGTGGTATCCATGCATTTGTAGAGACTGCAGAGCTTGGCATTAGGATGGGTGAGATGTGATGGTGGGGTGCGTGGGAAGTGATGGAATGATGGGAGTGAGGGTGAGGGTGGGAGTATGTGATGGCATGCAGGTAGGGGGGTAGTAGTAGTAGAGAGTTGACTTACAAGAGTCCAGTCCTCCTCCTACTCGGCCAGGCCCTCAGGATTACCATGACTTGCTCCTCCCATGCTGTTAGTTGTGGGGGAGGACGTGGGGGTCCACCGCCAGTCGTCTGTACAGCGAGTTGGTGTCTTGCTGCAATGGAACATACCTTCCCCCGTAGGTCGTCCCACCTCTTCCTGATTTCATCCTTAGTTCTTGGGTGCTGTCCCACGGCATTGACCCTGTCCATGATTCTCCACCATAGCTTCATCTTCCTAGCTATCGATATCTGTTGCACCTGTGCTCCAAATAGCTGTGGCTCTACCCTGATGATTTCCTCCACCATGTCCCTTAGCTCCTTCTCTGTGAAGCGGGTGTGTCTTTGTGGTGCCATGGGTGTTGTGTGAGGTGTGTAGGTGAGGGTGTGTTGGGTAAAGTGTTGGGGTGTGTGATGTGGGGTGTGTGAGTGGTGTATAGGTGTGTATAATGTGTGGCTCTGGTTGTGTCTGTGGTCTTGATGTTTCTCTGGTTGCAATGGTTTGTAATGGTAAAGCGTTGTGTGTAATGTGGGTGTGTGTTTTATAGTGGTGCGGGTGTGGTGTGTGTATGGATGTCAGGTGTGTGTTGTTTGAATTGTCCAGTGTGGTGTTGTTTTGTTTGTATGTGTCCTTTTTGAGCGCAGCGGTATGTACAGCCAATGGTTTACCACCGTTGAATGTCTACTGTGGTGATTTGCGGGTTATAATGTGATTGGCGTAGTTATTTTGGCGTAACGGTGTAGGTTTTGATACCGCCAGTTTATCACTGACCTTTGGTGTGGCGGATTTGTGTATGTGGCTGAATACTGACGGATTGGTGCATGTGTGTCACATAATGGTGAACGGATATCCGTCGCGGCAGCGGTAAGTTGTTGGCAGTCAGCGTGGCAGTAAGTGGGATTTACCACCAATGTCATAATGAGGGCCATAATCTATTTTTATAAATTGGTGTTGGATTTTTATTGCATTTTGCTTATTTACTGTTTTGTGATTGTTAAATGCTTTACACACTTGTCTCCTAAGTTAAGCCTTGTCATTAGTTGCCAAGCTACCAAACGTTTAGCTGGGTTTGATTTAGAGAGACCTAAGTGGACATAAGCAGAGTTTAATGGCCTATTGCTGACTGTAGGTACTTACCTGCCTTTACCAATAATCCGCTTTCCAACACACCTCCTTGACAAAATGCAGCAAAACCTTCAGTACTTTTACAATGAAAAGGCAGGAGCAGGTCTGCAACATTTCAGGGGCGTTTGTGAAATTGGGGGCAAAGTTATGAAGGGACAAAATAAAAAAAAATCCCTACATTTGGTCTCTTTACAGACACTCTACAAGATAGTTATTATTACTATACAAAACCAACTTAAAATATACAATCATTAGAAATTAAAATGTTATAGTTTTAACAAAGGTATTAGTAGAATAAAGTAAGTGAAGTGGGGTAGAGTGGAGTGTTGTAGAGTGGAGTGCCGTAGAGTAGAATAGAGTGCCATGCAGTAGAGTAGGGTGCTATACAGTCAAGGGCAATAGATAGTAGTAGGGTTGAATGAAGTAGGTACAGTGACGTACAGTAGAGAGGCATACAGCAGAGGGCTGTAAAATGATGTAGGGAATTGTAGAGTGCTGTGCAATGAAGTAGAGTAGAGTGGCATAGAATAGCGTGGCATATAGTAGAATGGTGTATACTCAAGTGGAGTAGAGTGAAGTAGGGTAGAGTGAAATGGGGAGAGTGAAATAGTGTACAGTAGAGTTGCATAGAGTACAGTGGTGCAGAGTAGAGTATAGTGGCTTAGAGTGGAGTAGAGTACAATGGAGTAGAGTAGAGTGGATTACAGGGACTTAGGGCCAGATGTAGGTAGGTTAAAAATTGCGAATCGGAAATAGTGATTCAATGCGAATCGCTATTTCCGACTCGCAAAATCAAATTCATGAAATAATTGCGGTACCTATTTGCAAGTCGCATAGGTGTCGCACCGCAATTTGCGACCTCGCTTTTGTCACAAATTGCGACTGGCTCGCAAATTGCCTGCAGGTGCTGCACAACAGTTTGAAAAACCACTTCCTGGCTCTTGGTGATGACAGGAAGTCATCAAATATACCTGGGAGGAGGGAGGACCACACCCTTTCCAAACTGCTGTGCCACACCCAGGAGAGAGGAGCTGCTGCTACAATGGAGGAGACAGGCAGTGCTGGCAGAAGAAGGAAGGTGAAATTTTCACATAAAGAGCTGGAGGTGCTGACAGAAGAATGCTGCCTGCACCACGACCAACTATTTGGGAAGGTGGCCATGAGTGTCCCAGATACTCAAGAGAAAATGATATGGCAGCAGATCCAGGAAAGGATAAATGCCATAGGGGTGAGCCACCGCACCCTTGAGGAAATCAGGAAACGGTGGTATGACCTGCGCTCTAGGATGAAGGAGAGGGTTGCAGAGCGGCTGAGAGAGATGAGGGGCACCGGAGGAGGCCCATCCACCGTCCCACCACCCCCAGCCATGGAAGCAATGGTTGAGCAGACCCTGGAGCCAGAGGCCGTCATTGGCATGGGAGAAGTGGACAGTTCAGCACCAGGGACATCCAAAAGTGAGTACCATGAGATATGCTTTGACACCCACAAATGCAGTATACACACTCTCCCAGTACACAGCAGCAGGCATCACCAGAGTAGCTCCATTCCAGTCTAGAAACCTCTAGAATAGTGCATTATGGAAAATGTAGTACAGTAGTCAGAATATAGGCACATTTTTATTATGAGGCATAAAACAGATGTGAGAGACTGACAGTGTATCCCCTATGTCCCATAGGTCTCCCACAAGACACCAAGTTCACAAGGATGAATGATCATTTGGGGGATCTCACACAGGCCATCCACCAACTGGTGACTGAACTAGTGGCAGATCGACAATATGCAAGGCGCAGGGAGCGCCACACAGTGGCACGATTTGACCGCATGGCTGCATCCATTGGGCGTCTTGCAAACAATACAACAGGCCTCTCTAGACAGACAGTAAGCCTACAAGTGGAATTTGGGCACTTTGCTGGCGATGTGGCGTGTGGACTTGGCCGCATCAGCCACGCTGTGGACCTGATGGAAAGTAGGCAGGCAGCACGGGGAACAGGGGGGACCCCTCAGGACAGTGAGGAGAGGTCTACAATCAGTAGCGTGTCTGCCAGTGAGTCCTGTGTGCTACGGAGGGGTAGTGCACGGCAGGGGTCAGGGGACCCACAAGGGATGAGCCATGCTGCCCGCTCAAGGAGGAGGGTGTGAGCAACCTTACAGCATGGTTCATGAGGCACATGATGTATAAAGTGTCTTCATCACATTTGGACAATTACAGACTGTGACAGACAGCACTTTTCTTTCCCCATATAGTTTAGAAATAAAAAGGTTTTGTTTGTTTCACTACATAACTGGCCTTTGTGACATCAGTGAGTGTGGTGACAATTGCCACGTACCTGCCAAAGTATTGGGTTGCAATGTGGTTCCGTCTCTGTCTGCCTTGATTTGCAATGCTTCTATCCCAGGCTGTCGGTGTGGTAGCTCTTGTTCCTCATCCTCCAAATCAGTGTCTTCAGGGGTGAGATGTAACCCACGTCTGGTGGCAATGTTGTGTAGGATTGCACAGGCGGCGACAATCTTGAATGCTGTTTCTGGGGCATACTGGAGTGCACCTCCACTTTTCTGGAGGCACCTGAATCTTGCCTTTAACATGCCAAATGTCCTCTCGATGACAGTTCTGGTCCGCCGATGGGCACTGTTATAACGCCTCTCATTCTCATTGCCAGGTGTTAGGTACGGTGTAAGTATCCATGGTCTTAGAGCATATGCACTGTCACCTATCTGACAAAAATAAGCAATGTTAGCAGGGCATGAATGGTTTCCACAGTGACCTGTATGTAAGAAAGGCTTCAGGGTGTAGTCAGCAATACCTAATAGTAATCCGTCTCCAAACTCCCCACGTTCTAGGCGTTGGTGTATCCGACTGTGGCTGAATATGTATGAGTCATGTGTACTCCCTGGAAATTTAGCAACAATATCAGTAATGACATTATGGGCATCACATACCACCTGGATGCTTAGTGAGTGGGTACATTTCCTATTGCGGAACACATATTCCAGATTTGCAGGAGGGCAGATTTGTATATGTGTCCCGTCCACACACCCTATAACATGTGGGAAGTTGGCAATTCTGGAGAAGTCCAACTTGGTGCTGTTAATTTCTGCCTCCTTCCTGGGAGGTATATATATCTGGACATGTGTGTGAGTATGGCATCTAGAAATGATCTGAAGAATCGTGAGAGTGAACTCTGGGATACCCCACCTGCCACAGCAATCACCCCCTGATAGCTACCCGAGGCCAAGAGGTGCAGTGAGCATAGCACTTGCACATGTGTAGGGATGGCGCTGCTGCGCATTGTCTTTTGTTCAAGCTGCGGATTAAGTAGTTAAATTAATTCTAAAAATGCTGCACTGCTCAGTCTATATTTGTCATAAATCTCCTCCTCAGTTTGTTGAAATAGTGTCTGCCTGGTTCGGTATATCCTCTCCTGTCTCTGCCTCCTCCTCCTCCTCTGCTGGGCGGCATGGACTCTCCTCCTCCATGCTATCACATACAGATCAGCCATTTTGAATAACCCAGATGCCTTCTGGGTCTCCTTTTATACTTTGGTTCTGGTTACCACCTGCTCTGAATCAGTGGTAATCTGGATGTGCAAAATGGGCTTTTTGCGACTCGTCGCAATTTGCGACTGGCTTTTGCATATGGTTTGCGACTCGCAATTTGCGACTTCCTATTTCCTGGTCGCAAATTTTGCGAGTCGGTAATGGCTCGCATCGCTATTTGCACTTCGGAAATGGGATTTTTGTATCCCATTTCTGTTTTTGCGAGGTCGTAAATAGCGATTCGGGCCATTTGCGACTCGCAAATGTTTGCTACATGTGGCCCTCAGAGTGGCTCAGAATGTCAAACAGTAGAGTGGCAAAGTGTAGATTGGTGTACAGTAAAGTAGCAGAGAGAACAGTGTTGTAGAGTAGATTTGTGTAGAGTAGAGCACATTGGTGTAGAGTGAAGGGGTAGAGTGGAGTAGAGAAGAGTAGCATGGAGCAGAGTAGCATACATTAGAGGGGCTTAGAGTGCAGTGGCACAGAGTAGAGTGAAGTGGAATAATGTAAAGTGACTTGAATGAAGGATAGTACAGTGGAGATGAGTGGCATTGAATAGAGTGTAGCACAGTTACTCTGAGTTGCATACAGTATATAAGCATAGAGTACAGTGGCATAGAGTAGAATGGCATAGAGTAAAGTATCATGGATAAGGTGATATAGTGTAAAGTGGGGTACGTTGAAGTGGGATAGAGTACAGTGGTGCAGAGTAGAGTTCAGTGGCATAGTGTGCAGTGACATACAGTAGAGTAGCATAGAGTAGAGTACAATGGCAGAGTAGAGTTCAGTGGCATAGAGTGGTGTAGAGTACTGAGGCGCAGAATGCAGTGGTGTAGAATAGACTGGTGTACAATAGAGTGACACAGGGTGAATTGGTGTAGAATGAAGTGGGGTAGAGTGAAGTTGGGTAGAGTAGAGTGGCAAAGAGTACAGTGTAGTAGAGTAAAGTGGTGCTGAGTGCAGTGGTGCACAGTATAGTGAAGTGATGTAGAGTGGAGTACAGTGGAGTGGAGTACAGTGGCAGACAGTGGAGTGAAGCTGGGTGACTTGGAGTGGCATCAAATGCAGTGGCATAGAATATAGTGGTGCACAGGAGAGTAGAGTGGCATAGAGTGCAGTGGAGTAAAGTGCAGTATTGTAGAGTAGAGTGTAGTATATTGAAATAGGGTACAGTGAAGTGGGTAGAGTACAGCAGCATAGTGGAGAGTGGCGTAGAGTAGTGTGACATAGACTGAAGTGGGGTAAAGTGCAGTGGGGTAGGATGAAGTGGGACAGAGTGAAGTGGGGTAGAATTGAGTGGCATAGAGTTGAGTGGCATAGAATAGAGTGGCATAGAATGCAGTAGTGCAGTGTACAATGTAGTGGCATAGGGTGCAGTGGGTAAGAGTGGAGTAGAGTGGTGTAGAGTGTAGTGTAGTACTGTCCCTTTCAGTGGCTTATAGTAGAGTGGCAGAGAGTAGAGTGAAGTGGGTTATTGTGAAATGTGGTAGATTGAAGTGGGGTATAATGAAGTGGTGTAGTGTAGAGTGTCACAGAGTAGAATGCCATAGAGTAGAGCTGTGTAAAGTAGAGTGGTATACAGTATAGTGGGATTTTGTGGAGTGGAATGTGATAGAGTAGGGTGGGGTAGAGTACAATTCGAAAGAGTGGAGTGGCATAGACTGCACTTGCACAGAGTAGAGTGCAGTGGCTTAGAGTGAAGGTGAATACAGTGGAGTACAGTAGGGTAGGGTGGAGTGGAGTACAGTGGCTTTGAATGGTATAGAGCAGAGTGGTGCAGATCAGAGTGGAGTTCAGGGACATAGAGTGAAGTGACATGCAGTACAGTGGGTCAGAGTGGAGTGGAATATAGTGAAGAAGCATAGAGTAAAGCTGTTCAGACTACAGTAGAAAGGCATATAGTGCAGTGTATGCAGTGGTGTGGAGTAGTATATAGTGGAGAAGAGTAGAGTGGAGTAGAGCGACATAGCATGGAGTAGAGTAGATTGGCTTTCAGTAGGGAAGAGTAGAGTGGCATACAATAGAGAGGTTTACAGTGAAGTGGGTAGAATGAAGTGGGGTAGAGTAAAGTGTAGTAGAGTAGATTTACATACAGTAGAGTGGTGCAGAGTAGCATGTCATAGAGTAGACTGGCATACAGGGAAGTGGAGTCAACTGAAGTGCAGTAGAGTAGAGTGTCATAGAGTGAAGTGACAAAGAGTGGTGTGGATTTGCATAGAATGGAGTAGAGTGGCACAGTGTGGAGGGGAGTACAGTGACTTGGAGTGTCATAGAATAAAGTGGTGTACAGTAGAGTGGTGAAGGGTAGAGTGGTGTACATTAGAGTGATATTGTGTGTAGTGGAGCAGAATAGATTGCCATGCAGTGGTGCTGTGTGGGGTGGAGTGGTGTGACGTACAGTAGAGTGGCATAGAGGAGAGTGGTGCAAAGTAGAGTAGAGTTGCATAAGGTGCAGTGATGTAGTGTAGGGTACAATGGCACAGAGTGCAGTAGCACACAGCACAGTTGCATACAGTGCACTGGTGTACTGTGCAGTGCATACAGTGCAGTAGCATAGAGTGTAGTGGCATAGATTGCTGTAGCATAGACTGAATTGGTTTAAAGTGAAGTAGTGTACACTGGAGTGGCATTCATTATGGTGGCATAGACTGAAGTAGTGTACCTTGCAGTGAGATACACTGTAGTGGCATAGAATGAAATACAAAGGCAGAAATACATTTTTGACCACATATTGGCTGTGCGGTGGATTTCTAACTCAGATATAGTTTATTAATATGTTTTTAAGCTATATTAAGATTTGAGGCAATTTAGCATAGTCTGTACTGGAAGATAACATTATTTATGTTGCTTTATTTATTTTATGATTTTTCAAAGTACCTCAGTACTCACCTGGAAAGTACTGCAATACTTAGAAATGAAGGGTACTTTATATAACTCACTACACCATTGTATTGTAGAGTGCAATGGCATACAGTGCACTGATGTAGAGTGTAGTGGCATACAGTGGAGTGGCATGTAGGAGAGAGGTGTAGTCTGTTATACAATGCACTCCTGTACTTGCATTCCTTTATTTTTTTAACATTTGGATGTACTGCACTACTTTCAAGAGTGTACCACAGTATGCTGAAAATGTTTGCCAACTTTAGAGAGCATAATCACCCACCAACCTTGACGGAAGTAGAAATGGGGGATGTTTTGCAAGACCTTAGAGACTCATGCACTAGTTCTTGAGAATCTACAGGAACCATTAAAAAAATATAGAGCCAGATTTGCAAGGCCCTAGTGCCACTGTAGCGTCACTTTTTGTGATGCTTTGGTGGAGGTAACCATGTCTCCATATTTAAAAGGAGGTGTAACATCAATTTTTTTAGCTTTACGCCTCCTTGTGATTATGGGCCTCTCTGACACAGTTTTCTGTGGCAGAGGGGTGTGCAATGGGTGCTGCAGTGGGCATTCCAACTCAACACCCAGTGCTTTTGATGCTGCCCCAGATTTACAAGAATTTATAAATCGGAAGCAACGTCAAAATCTAACGCTATCCCAGGAGTGGCATTAGCCTGGCACAACAAGGAGGAAAACATTTATTCCTTCTTGTTTTTTGCTTTTTCTATTTGTGCTGCATTCTGTTGTACACTTAGAAGAAGCAAAATGCCATGAATGATTGTTTATGTGCAAGTAGAGACACCTTCTTGCACATAAACAATCACACCCCTCAATGCAGAAACCTTGCACCATGGTGTAAGGACGCCTGAGTTGTAGCAGGCTGTTCAATTTAGCACTGGTGCATAGGGGACTGCAGGGATGCAGGGGTGCGCTGTATTCTTGTACACAAGGCCTCATATTGCAGTGCTGCTAATTTTGGCACAGCACTGCACTGCATCAGTTTCTTGTAAATCTGGCCTAAAGTATCGAAGGTCCCTCAAAATAATTTAGGGCAACTGACAGATATTCAAAATTAAAAATGATTGATCACAGGCATCAGAAAGGCTACAACTGGTTGCTCCTAAAGGATTTCAAGACAAAAACATGCCCAGATAAACTAACTACTACACATAGTGAAGAACCATTCCTCAAGAATGATAACACAATGACAGGAGAATGATAATTTATGCTACAGAAATAACATGCTAAGACTAAAACAAGGACAGACGTAGACGATGGATGCCATTTTTAAATTGTGCCCTTCACCATTACTGCAGATGTATACCATACATGGTGAATATCATAACATAATAATACCTTTAGTGCTTGCACTGCTTACTAATAAGCAAAGTGATGGATTCTAACAAATACAATCCCCAGAAAAATATAATTGACTTTGAACAAGCAATGGTAATCACAATAATAAAACTCAACCCACACATAGCCACACAGGGCTGTTCCTACCATTTCAACCTAAGTATTTGGAGGCAACTCCATAAAACTACACATGGGGCCTGATTCACAAACTGCTCTTTGCAGTATGTTTTGTAGTTTTGCCGATAAAACAAGAAACACATAATATAAATATCTAAAAACGATGGTATATTACACAAAACACATTAAGGCATTCCACAGTACACTGTAAAAACTCAAACCGAAACTTAATGCAAAACTCATAAACCCTAACAAAATACTACTGTCATCGAACTTTATTAAACACAGCCACATCCCTTCTATCTACAAAACCCAAAAAGTAATATTACGGTTGTCTTACCTGATCCATAGAGCATCAGCAAGGAACCATGGCTGACAGAAACCAGGAACTACTCAAAATGACAATAATAGGTAGCAGTGAAAAAAGTGTTTTTGTTAGAAATAAATATTTAGAAAATGTTTAACAATGCTAAATAAAATACTCTGCGTATTCAAAATATTACTTTTTAATGTATATCTATCTATCTATCTATCTATCTATCTATCTATCTATCTATCTATATATACATATATTAAAAAGTACTATAAAATGTATTATTAGTTTATAATAGTTAATATATATTTTAAATATACATATGTTTACAGGGATGTTCAGTAAATGCTAATTAGAAAATGAAATATATTTACTAACAAAATAGTATTTAAAATGTGTTAAAAAGTAGAATATATTACAATGTAAACACTACCTATAAAATGTCTGTGCGCAAGTATTTCCGGAACGAGCTGAATGAGGCTGTGTGTGCAGCAGGGAGGGAGGTGCCCTGCACTTAATTCAGCATAATTCTGGCTGATAAACAGAAGTATGCGCACTCCTGAATTGCAAATGCTCAAAATGGATAACCATGCATGTTTCGGCCATACAGCTTTGCTCACGGGAAGTGACTACAAGAGCCAAATTGTGTTGGGTCCATATTATCATTTGGTTATATTGTGTATGGAAATAAGGGCGCATTTTATTTAGTCACAAGTGCGTTGGCTTGATGTTTCCAATGTGAGTAAACTACAAGAGTATGTTAGTTGGAGATCCTGACTCCTCTACAATGCAAGTTAGGACCCTGTGTTAAGTCCATTCTGCTTGGCTGCTGCCAGTCAATCTGGATAGCTCTAGAGCCAAGGAAATAGTCCTGGGTCGATCTGCCCAGCCTATGTGTCATCAAATAATGTTACAGTGGTTCATTGACCAGCAGCTTTTTAAAAAACATATGTGGTAGAGGGAAGGTAAATCCCCTGAACAATGCAAATTTGACTTGTGATTCACTTCTTACCGAGGACAAAAAAAATGTGCAGCCCTACTACTCCGTATCTAAAACCTCAGTTTCAATGACTGCTTTATCTGGAGTCCTAAATTATTGAAAAATTGATTCTGTCTCTACATGACTTACATCTCTTGGGACCTTCTCAGAGTAATACGTTTTCAATGAGAAGGAGAAAAAAACAAGAAATATGTTTTTGTTGTAGATCCGTGTAAATGCAACTGTAATAATTGATATGATCTATATGGAAACCAATGTTTTTTTCTCTTAACTACTATTTTAGAAAATATGGTTTGATAATTTTCATTTTATGCTTTACCTGTTTCTCTCTGCTTTTTAGGGTCGAGCCTGCGTTGCATGCGCTCGCACATGCTTATCACAGCGAGACTCTTTTGTATTTAGAAAAGGGCTTGGAGCCCTGTCAACTTCACGTCAGTGTATTTTATTGGTTTGTGGGCTTCCCTAATAAAATCTGCTTGCTTTCATTAGTCGAAGGCACGCATATAGCATGCCTTTTCCGGTGGCTAGCCCTCCTCGAGCGCAGCAACCAAGTACAGAGGCGAGGCTCGCTGTTTTCCATCGGACTCGTGGACTTTTTTTTCTCTAATTTACGAGCGCGATCTCGCTTGGCAGAAGTCGAGCGCTTTACATACTTGATTTCACTTTTTTGGGTTATGTACATAAATGCACTTTTGCCCGATAGGTGAAAAGTCGGGTTAAGAGTTTACAACGCGATCAGCTCTAACATGAGCAAACGCGAGACCCGTTGCATTGTAAATGCTTGTTATAATTTGCCATGAATTCAGCTCACTCTGCAGTCAGCAATCAGATACAAACTGATTGCACGCTGTTGACAACTACTTGACATGAGGAAAAGAGAACGTCATTCTCTTGACTTAAAATCCATGTCTCCCAGTGAGACTCTGAGAATGTTGACAGATATATTAAACACTGGACCAGATAAGGCAACGTATTGAGAGGCATTCTAGGATGTAGGTAGAAAGATCGAAGACAATGGGCACATCCAAATATCTGCTTTCAATTTTGAAGGGAAAAGACAATCTACTGAGATTAAAGCTCTTTTAATAAAGTCAGTGGCCATATCATGGTGCACAGAGCTTTCAAAACACAGATTGAAAACCTTTAAGTGCCTACAGTGTGCAAAGAGAATTCATCATTTAATTAGTTAATTCTCAGTATCAGGGCTTAATTTTCAGAGACTATAACTTGCAACAGTAATGAGGGTTTGCAACTGCATGTTTTCTGAGGTGTGTTCTCTGAAATAAAACATTAAGGCCCTCATTATAACCCTGGTGGTAAAGTCCGCTTACTGCCGTGCCGACGGCCGCTAACATACTGTGTCCACGGTGGAAGTCCGCTACGGGTATTATGACCCACACTTAGAAATCCTCCACAATACAGACACCCACACAAGTCCGCCACACCAAAGGTCAGTGATAAATTGGTGATAGCAAAACCCACACCATTACGACAACATGAATACGCCCACACTATCACGACCCACGAATCAACACAGCGGTCATTCAACCACGGTAAACCACTGGCGATACACACCGCTGCGCTCAAAATACACACACATTTACAAAACACAACCACATTGGACAATTCAAAATACACACACCTGATACACATACACACACCACACCCACACACCCAATCCAATATAAAACACAAACCCACATTACCCACAGCCCCTTACAATGAAAAAGTTCGAAGAAGCAGAGAGAGAGGTGTGCTTGGCGGACCAGTACATGTCCCACATCAATGCTGAGTGTCCTGGGTCGGTGCATGATGCCTTTGTCCTAAGGAATAGCAGCCTCCCTAATCTGATGTCCCAACTACAGAGGCCCAGGGTGTGGCTAATAGGTGAGCCCTGGTTCCCACCCAGTATATTTTGGTGTATGGGTATGGTGTGGGCCATATGGGATAGTGTGTTGCTAAATGTTGCCCCTCAAAATTTACAGGTGACTCTGGTTACCCCAACCTATCATGGCTGGTCACACCTGTGAGGAATGCCAGGACAAGGGCATAAGAAAGTAATATTGAGGCCCAGGGGTGAACCAGAAGGATAATAGAAAAGACCTTTGGCCTCCTGAAGGCCAGGTTTCGGTGCCTCCATCTATCATGTAGATCCCTGCTACTCACTGTAGGAGGCTGGACTGGCTTGTAGTGAGTACCAAGGGGTACTTACACCTTGCACCAGGCCCAGGTATCCCTTATTAGTGTATAGGGTGTCTAGCAGCTTAGGCTGATAGATAATGGTAGCTTAGGCTGAACTAGGAGACGAGTGAAGCTCCTACAGTACCACTAGTGTCATATGCACAATATCATAAGAAAACACAATACACAGATATACTAAAAATAAAGGTACTTTATTTTTATGACAATATGCCAAAGTATCTCAGTGAGTACCCTCAGTATGAGGATAGCAAATATACACAAGAGATATGTACACAAAACCAAAAATATGCAGTATAGTATTAGAAAACAGTACAAACAATGTATAGTTACAATAGGATGCAATGGGGACACATAGGGATAGGGGCAACACAAACCATATACTCCAAAAGTGGAATGCGAACCACGAATGGACCCCAAACCTATGTGACCTTGTAGAGGGTCGCTGGGACTGTAAGAAAACAGTGAGGGTGAGAAAAATAGCCCACCCCAAGACCCTGAAAAGTGAGTGCAAAGTGCACTAAAGTTCCCCAAAGAGCACATAAGTCGTGATAGGGGAATTCTGCAGGAAAGACCAAAACCAGCAATGCAACAATGATGGATTTCCAGACGAGGGTACCTGTGGAACAAGGGGACCAAGTCCAAAAGTCATGACCAAGTCTAGAGTGGGCAGATGCCCAGGAAATGCCAGCTGTGGGTGCAAAGAAGCTGCTACTAGGCAGTAGAAGCTGAGGATTCTGCAGGAACAACAAAGGCTAGAAACTTCTCCTTTGGAGGATGGATGTCCCACGCCGTGGAGAGTCGTGCAGAAGTGTTTTCCTGAAGAAAGACCGCCAACAAGCCTTGCTAGCTGCAAGTCGTGCGGTTGGGGTTTTTGGATACTGCTGTGGCCCAGGAGGGACCAGGATGTAGCCAATTGCGTCAGGGAACAGAGGCGGTGCCCAGCAGGACGAAGAGCCCTCTCAGAAGCAGGCAGCACCCGCAGAAGTGCCAGAACAGGCACTACAAAGAGGAGTGAAACAGTACTCACCCAAAGTTGCACAAAGGAGTCCCACGCCGCTGGAGGACAACTCAGGAGGTCGTGCAATTCAGGTTAGAGTGCCGTGGACCCAGGCTTGGCTGTGCACAAAGGATTTCCGCCGGAAGTGCACAGAGGCCGGAGTAGCTGCAAAAGACGTGGTTCCCAGCAATGCAGTCTGGCGTGGGGAGGCAAGGACTTACCTCCACCAAACTTGGACTGAAGAGTCACTGGACTGTGGGAGTCACTTGGACAGAGTTGCTGGATTCAAGGGACCTCGCTCGTCATGCTGAGAGGAGACCCAGGGGACCGGTGATGCAGTTCTTTGGTGCCTGCGGTAGCAGGGGGAAGATTCCGTCGACCCACGGGAGATTTCTTCGGAGCTTCTAGTGCAGAGAGGAGGCAGACTACTCCCACAGCATGCACCGCCAGGAAAACAGTCGAGAAGGCGGCAGGATCAGCGTTACAGAATTGCAGTAGTCGTCTTTGCTACTTTGTTGCAGTTTTGCAGGCTTCCAGCGCGGTCAGCAGTCGATTCCTTGGCAGAAGGTGAAGAAAGAGATGCAGAGGAACTCTGATGAGCTCTTGCATTCGTTATCTAAGGAAATCCCCAAAGCAGAGACCCTAAATAGCCAGAAAAGAGGGTTTGGCTACTTAGGAGAGAAGATAGGCTAGCAACACCTGAAGGAGCCTATCAGAAGGAGTCTCTGACGTCACCTGCTGGCCCTGGCCACTCAGAGCAGTCCAGTGTGCCAGCAGCACCTCCGGAGGAGCTCTGGGCACCTCCCAGGGGAGGTGCAGGTCAGGGGAGTGGTCACTCCCCTTTCCTTTGTCCAGTTTCGCGCCAGAGCCGGGCTGAAGGATCCCTGAACCGGTGTAGACTGGCTTATGCAGAAATGGGCACCATCTGTGCCCATGAAAGCATTTCCAGAGGCTGGGGGAGGCTACTCCTCCCCTGCCTGAACACCTTTTTCCGAAGGGAGAGGGTGTAACACCCTCTCTCTGAGGAAGTCCTTTGTTCTGCCTTCCTGGGCCAAGCCTGGCTGGACCCCAGGAGGGCAGAAACCTGTCTGAGGGGTTGGCAGCAGCAGCAGCTGCAGTGAAACCCCCCTGAAAAGGCAGTTTGGCAGTACCCGGGTCTGTGCTACAGACCCGTGGGATCATGGGATTGTACCAACAATGCCAGGATGGCATAGAGGGGGCAATTCCATGATCTTAGACATGTTACATGGCCATATTCGGAGTTAACATTGTGAAGCTACACATAGGTAGTGACCTATATGTAGTGCACGCGTGTAATGGTGTCCCCGCACTCACAAAGTCCGGGGAATTGGCCCTGAACAATGTGGGGGTACCTTGGCTAGTGCCAGGGTGCCCACACACTAAGTAACTTAGCACCCAACCTTTACCAGGTAAAGGTTAGACATATAGGTGACTTATAAGTTACTTAAGTGCAGTGTAAAATGGCTGTGAAATAACGTGGACGTTATTTCACTCAGGCTGCAGTGGTAGGCCTGTGTAAGAATTGTCAGAGCTCCCTAAGGGTGGCAAAAGAAATGCTGCAGCCCATAGGGATCTCCTGGAACCCCAATACCCTGGGTACCTCAGTACCATATACTAGGGAATTATAAGGGTGTTCCAGTATGCCAATGTAAATTGGTGAAATTGGTCACTAGCCTGTTAGTGACAATTTGTAAAGAGAGAGCATAACCACTGAGGTTCTGGTTAGCAGAGCCTCAGTGAGACAGTTAGGCATCACACAGGGAACACATACCTATAGGTCACAAACTTATGAGCACTGGGGTCCTGACTAGTAGGGTCCCAGTGACATATAACAAACATACTGAAAACATAGGGTTTTCACTATGAGCACTGGGCCCTGGCTAGCAGGATCCCAGTGAGACAGTGTAAACACCCTGACATACACTCACAAACATGCCAAAAGTGGGGGTTACAAGGCTAGAAAGAGGTTACTTTCTCACACAACCCCCCCCAAACGAAGGACAACAAGGCTAACCTTGGCCAGTTGAGACTTTATTGTCTAAGTGGTGATAATTAGAGAGTAGCTCTGCAATAGACTGGTTACTCCCTTTATCATCCACTATATGGTTACTTCTCTGTGGGGATGTAAACCCCTGTTTGAAGTTTTTTAGCTAAGCAACAATGTGAAGATGTATTTTTAGAGTTTCTATTAGTAAGTTTTAGTTTAGAGCAGTGGGAATTGTCCACTGAACCTATTTGTAATGATGGAAATGCCAGACAGGGATGCTGCTTCAGAAAAGCCATAGCTGGGCAAAAACTGTGTCCATATGGCTGGAAGAGAGAACAGGGATGCTGTTTCTCTTGGGTTGGAGCAGGACAGGGATGCTGTCCTATGAGCTCCACACTAGGGCAGGGATGCTGTCCTAAGTGTTGTTAGGCAGTGCAGGGTTTCTGCACTAAAGTTTCTCTGGGAGGGTTGGAGGGGTGCTCCATGTTAACCAAAATGGTGCTATTTTTGTCACCAATGTTAGTTATCCCACAGAGAGGTACTACTACCTCAGGGAGTACAGCTTTGCCAGCTGATGATTCCCTTGGAACAGGTGCCACCCCAGGAGAGGTTTCTCCTACCACAGGAATTATATCCTGATTGGCAGGGTGGTTAGGGGATACTGTGATACCCTTTTTTCCTGTTGTTGGAGAGGGATCCTGAGTTTTCAGGCCTTCTCTCCTTTGCTTCTTCATTTCAGTAGAAATGAGAGGGAACAATTCCTCTGGGATGCCCAGCATGGCTGCATGGGCATAAAACTCTACATCAGCCCAACCTGAGACCTCTAGGTCATTACCTAAGAGACAGTCTACAGGTAAGCTAGGTGATACCACCACCTGCTTAGGGCCAGTAACTCCACCCCACCTAAACAGAATTATAGCTAAGGGAAGAAACTTAGTGGAGTTATGGACATCAATAATTTTATACTGTTGTCCAATGATGTGTTGTTCAGGAGCCACTAGGTTTTCAGTCACCAAAGTGATACTGGCACCTGTGTCCCTGTAGGCCAAGGCCTCAACACCATTTATTGAAACTGTCTGCCTGTACTTATCCATTGTAAGGGGACAAGCAGCCAGTGTGGCAAGGCCAATGCCACTAGGTGTGACAGAAACTGTCTTGGGACTGACTACCCCAGTTTCTATTATGGACCCAAGAGTGAACCCAACTACACCCTTAACTTGACTGTTGCCAGCAGTCCCACCACTAGTATCACTACTGCTAGGGGCACTAGAGCTTGATGTATTAGTGGTGGTAGACTCAGGGGGTTTACCTGGACATGACTTATCCCCTGGCCTATGGCCTCTGTTTTTACACACAAAGCACCAAGGCTTTTTAATGTGTGCAGGTTGAGAAGAAGAGGAAGAATTTGTTTTATCCCCACCCTCTGAAGAGTGTTTAAGATTTGAAGTGGGATCTTTAGTTTTACCCTTATCCCCATGCTTATCTTGAGCTTTTTCACCACATTTCTTCTTGCCATCCTTGTCACCACCTGTATGAACTTTTCTGTTCACTCTTGTTCTGACCCATTTGTCTGCCTTCTTTCCCAATTCTTGGGGAGAGGTCAGATCTGAGTCCACTAGATACTGGTGCAACAAATCAGACACACAATTATTAAGAATATGCTCTCTCAGGATTAAGTTATACAGGCTTTCATAATCAGTAACTTTACTGCCATGTAACCACCCCTCCAAGGCCTTCACTGAATGGCCAACAAAGTCTACCCAGTCTTGTGAAGACTCCTTTTTGGTTTCTCTGAACTTCATCCTGTACTGTTCAGTGGTTAAGCCATAACCATCTAGGAGTGCATTCTTAAGAACTGCAAAATTATTGGCATCACTTTCTTTCACAGTAAGGAGCCTATCCCTACCCTTTCCACTAAATGATAGCCATAGGATAGCAGCCCACTGCCTTTGAGGGACATCTTGTACAACACAGGCCCTCTCAAGTGCAGCAAACCACTTGTTAATGTCATCCCCCTCCTTATAAGGGGGAACTATCTTGTGCAGATTCCTGGAATCATGCTCTTTTGCAGGATGACTATGGGGAATACTGCTGCTGCCACCATGGGTTTCTAAACCCAATTTCTGTCTTTCTCTTTCCACTTCTAAGGACTGCCTATCCAAATCCAGCTGTTGCTTCTTGAGCTTCAGTCTGGTTTGTTCCACTCTCAATCTATTGAGCTCCCTTTCTAACACTCTGTCATCAGGGTGGGTGGGTGGGACATTCCTTGAAACAGAAGTATGGTGAGAATGAACAGAATGAGACCTGTCCCTAACAGATGGCACCCTAACAGCTTGGCTAACAGAAACATCACTTCTACTATGATGAGAAGGAATACTCTTGCTATGATGTGAGACAACACTATCAGTATGGTGTGACTCTACATCATTATCAGCTATGCTAGGTTGTCTGATGATGGGCAGGCTAGGAAGTTTCCTTTCTAAATCTTTTGCTATGGGTGCCCCAGGGTCAGATTGTTAGCCATCAGCTAATTTCTCAACAGAAGTGGCACCTCTGGCCTTATCCTGTTCAACAAGCATATTAACCAACAGTTCTCTAGAGGGATTCTTCCTTACACTTAAACCTCTTTCTATGCAGAGACTCCTTGCTCCTTTCCAGCTAAGGTGATCATAAGCAAGTTTGGACAGATCAACAGTTTGGCCTGTGCCAGACATTTTAGAAAGTGTTTAAGGGATAGAAAAAGTGAGAAAAAAGTTTTTCAGAAATTTTGGAAAGACAGAAAAAAACACTTTAAAAACTTTTAAAGAACTTTTTAGAAAGTTTAGAGGTACTTTTCAGCACTTTAGAAAAGAAGTGAGAAAAGAAAAGCAAACCTTTTTGGTTAGGTGTACATACACTGAACTTGTTTTGTATATTTGTCTCTTATGAAAAGTACAATGACAAAAGTGGTAAGTAGTTACAAAGTACTTATCCCACTGCTGCACAACCAATGTAGGAGGCTGGACTGGCTTGTAGTGAGTACCAAGGGGTACTTACACCTTGCAACAGGACCAGGTATCCCTTATTAGTGTATAGGGTGTCTAGCAGCTTAGGCTGATAGATAATGGTAGCTTAGCATAGCAGCTTAGTCTGAACTAGGAGACGAGTGAAGCTCCTACAGTACCACTAGTGTCATATGCACAATATCATAAGAAAACACAATACACAGATATACTCAAAATAAAGGTACTTTATTTTTATGACAATATGCCAAAGTATCTCAGTGAGTACCCTCAGTATGAGGATAGCAAATATACACAAGATATATGTACACAATACCAAAAATATGCAGTATAGTATTAGAAAACAGTGCAAACAATGTATAGTTACAATAGGATGCAATGGGGACACATAGGGATAGGGGCAACACAAACCATATACTCCAAAAGTGGAATACGAACCACGAATGGACCCCAAACCTATGTGACCTTGTAGAGGGTCACTGGGACTGTAAGAAAACAGTGAGGGTTAGAAAAATAGCCCACCCCAAGACCCTGAAAAGTGAGTGCAAAGTGGACTAAAGTTCCTCAAAGAGCACAGAAGTCATGATAGGGGAATTCTGCAGGAAAGACCAAAACCAGCAATGCAACAATGATGGATTTCCAGACGAGGGTACCTGTGGAACAAGGGGACCAAGTCCAAAAGTCACGACCAAGTCGAGAGTGGGCAGATGCCCAGGAAATGCCAGCTGTGGGTGCAAAGAAGCTGCTACTAGGCAGTAGAAGCTGAGGATTCTGCAGGAACGACAAGGGCTAGAAACTTCCCCTTTAGAGGATGGATGTCCCACGCCATGGAGAGTCGTGCAGAAGTGTTTTCCTGAAGAAAGACTGCCAACAAGCCTTGCTAGCTGCAAGTTGTGCAGTTAGGGTTTATGGATGCTGCTGTGGCCCAGGAGGGACCAGGATATCGCCAATTGCGTCAGGGGACAGAGGGGGCGCCCAGCAGGATGAGGAGCCCTCTCAGAAGCAGGCAGCACCCGCAGAAGTGCTGGAACAGGCACTACAAAGAGGAGTGAAACGGTGCTCACCCGAAGTTGCACAAAGGAGTCCCACGCCGCCGGAGGACAACTCAGGAGGTCGTGCAATGCAGGTTAGAGTGCCGTGGAAGCAGGCTTGGATGTGCACAAAGAATTTCCACCGGAAGTGCACAGAGGCCGGAGTAGCTGCAAAAGACGCGGTTCCCAGCAATGCAGTCTGGCGTGGGGAGGCAAGAACTTACCTCCACCAAACTTGGACTGAAGAGTCACTGGACTGTGGGAGTCACTTGGACAGAGTTGCTGGATTCAAGGGACCTCGCTCGTCGTGCTGAGAGGAGACCCAGGGGACCGGTGATGCAGTTCTTTAGTGCCTGCGGTAGCAGGGGGAAGATTCCGTCGACCCACGGGAGATTTCTTCAGAGCTTCTAGTGCAGGAGGCAGACTACCCCCACAGCATGCACCACCAGCAAAACAGTCGAGAAGGCGGCAGGATCAGCATTACAGAGTTGCAGTAGTCGTCTTCGCTACTTTGTTGCAGTTTTGCAGGCTTCCAGCACGGTCAGCAGTCGATTCCTTGGCAGAAGGTGAAGAGAGAGATGCAGAGGAACTCTGATGAGCTCTTGCATTCGTTATCTAAGGAAATCCCAAAAGCAGAGACCCTAAATAGCCAGAAAAGAGGGTTTGGCTACTTAGGAGAGAAGATAGGCTAGCAACACCTGAAGGAGCCTATCAGAAGGAGTCTCTGACGTCACCTGCTGGCCCTGGCCATTCAGAGCAGTCCAGTGTGCCAGCGGCACCTCTGTTTCCAAGATGGCAGAGGTCTGGAGCACACTGGAGGAGCTCTGGGCACCTCCCAGGGGAGGTGCAGGTCAGGGGAGTGGTCACTCCCCTTTCCTTTGTCCAGTTTCGCGCCAGAGCAGGGCTGAGGGGTCCCTGAACCGGTGTAGACTGGCTTATGCAGAAATGGGCACCATCTGTGCCCATGAAAGCATTTCCAGAGGTTGGGGGAGGCTACTCCTCCCCTGCCTGAACACCTTTTTCCAAAGGGAGAGGGTGTAACACCCTCTCTCTGAGGAAGTCCTTTGTTCCGCCTTCCTGGGCCAAGCCTGGCTGGACCCCAGGAGGGCAGAAACCTGTCTGAGGGGTTGGCAGCAGCTGCAGTGAAACCCCTGAAAAGGCAGTTTGGCAGTACCCGGGTCTGTGCTACAGACCCGTGGGATCATGGGATTGTACCAACAATGCCAGGATGGCATAGAGGGGGCAATTCCATGATCTTAGACATGTTACATGGCCATATTCGGAGTTACCATTGTGAAGCTACACATAGGTAGTGACCTATATGTAGTGCACGCGTGTAATGGTATCCCCGCACTCACAAAGTCCGGGGAATTGGCCCTGAACAATGTGGGGGCACCTTGGCTAGTGCCAGGGTGCCCACACACTAAGTAACGTAGCACCCAACCTTTACCAGGTAAAGGTTAGACATATAGGTGACTTATAAGTTACTTAAGTGCAGTGTAAAATGGCTGTGAAATAACGTGGACGTTATTTCACTCAGGCTGCAGTGGCAGGCCTGTGTAAGAATTGTCAGAGCGCCCTATGGGTGGCAAAAGAAATGCTGCAGCCCATAGGGATCTCCTGGAACCCCAATACCCTGGGTACCTCAGTACCATATACTAGGGAATTATAAGGGTGTTCCAGTATGCCAATGTAAATTGGTGAAATTGGTCACTAGCCTGTTAGTGACAATTTGTAAAGAGAGAGCATAACCACTGAGGTTCTGGTTAGCAGAGCCTCAGTGAGACAGTTAGGCATCACACAGGGAACACATACCTATAGGTCACAAACTTATGAGCACTGGGGTCCTGACTAGTAGGGTCCCAGTGACACATACCAAACATACTGAAAACATAGGGTTTTCACTATGAGCACTGGGCCCTGGCTAGCAGGATCCCAGTGAGACAGTGAAAACACCCTGATATACACTCACAAACAGGCCAAAAGTGGGGGTAACAAGGCTAGAAAGAGGCTACTTTCTCACACTCACCCAAGAAGGTCTGCCAGATAGTAGTGGCATGCTGCATGTTGCACAACCTTGCCCTGAGATGTCATGTGCCTCTTCTGCAGGAGGAGGAGGCTGGAGATGGTGTGTGACAGCAGTGGACCCTGTGGACAGTGAGGATGAGGAGGCAGAGGATGAGGATGGGAACAACAGAACATCAGTGATCAGACAATACTTCCAATGAGAACACAGGTAAGACTGTGTTACTTCACATTTCATTTACCTTTGTTTGAATTTCTGTGGCACTGGCATGTTGTTCTTTCCCACTTCTATGCCCACTTACTGTACCCTCTGGCGATTCATTTTGCAGATGTTGGTGACCTGACATACACTCCTGGTGTGATTACAGCAGCCAGCTACAGGTCGTTAATGTATGCTCATTTTCTGTACAGTTGAATTGCAATGTTTGTACCTGTTTCAATGAACACATAATAGAGAATATGACATACTCCAGACTTCTTTTTTTCCAAGGGTGTTCATTGAAAGGCTAAAATATAGAGGGGCAAGTGCAATGGGCTGGGGTGATGATGGAGGACAGTCCAGGGTATTGTTCCAGTCTGTTTGTAGCACAGGGGCCTTGTCCATGGGGACATAGGAAGGAGAGCAATGGCACTTCAAGGTGGACAGGGTGACTGAGTGGGACACAAGGGTGACAATCAGGAGAGTGTCATTTCCTGGCGGGGGTCCTGGCAAGTGTCTCTGGCTTCTGTCTGGATTGCAGGGAACGTTTGCGGGGTGGTTCTTCTTCTGCAGGGGAAGGGGTGCTGATGGCCTGTGATTCCTGTGGCGGGGCCTCCTGGCCACTAGTGGCAGCAGAGGTGGAAGGCTGTTCAGATATCTGGCTAGTGGCAGTGGCCTGCTGTTGTGTGACTGCCTCCCTCATTATATTGCCCATGTCTGCCAGTACCCCTGCTATAGAGATCAGGGTGTTGTTGATGGCCTGCAAGACCTCCCTGATCCCCTGGTACGGTCACTCCTGCAGCTACCTGTTCTCCTGCACTTTGTCCAGGATCTGGCCCATAGTGTCCTGGGAATGTTGATATGCTCCCAGGGTGTCTGCAAGTGCCTCCTGGAGAGTCGGTTCCCTGGGCCTGTCCTCCCCCTGGTGAACAGCAGTCCTCCAAGTGTTTCTGTTGGCCTGTGCCTCTGTCCCCTGAACCGTGTGCCCACTGACCCCAGGTCCCTGATTGTATTAGGTATGAGGTGTGGCCTGGGGTCCCTGTAGAGGTGGACACACTGCTGATTGTCGTTTCCTGGGGACAGAGGTATGGGTACGCTGGGTGGGTGCTGTGGTGGTGTTTCCTGATGGGGGACGCTCTGTGGTGGTGTGTGACTGGGCCTGGGTAACCGGCTGTCCAGAGGTCCCTGATGGGACAAGTTGGTTATCCAGATCCTGAACACCAGATTGCTGTCATCAATGTGGGCCTCTTCAGTTGGGGACTGGATATTGCTGGCACCTCCTCTCAGATTAAATTTGCCATGGCAGCTTTAACTTGTGTTTGTTGGTGTATGGTGGGATTGTTAGTTCACTATGGTGTGCATGCTTTAGTGATAAGTGTATTTGCAGGGCTGCGAGTGGTATCTATGCATTGGTAGAGAATGCGGGGCTTGGCATTGGGATGGGTGAGATGTGATCGTGGGGTGTGTGGGAAGTGATGGAATGATGGGAGTGAGGCTGAGGGTGGGAGTATGTGATGGCATGCAGGTAGGGGGGTAGTAGTGGTAGAGAGTTGACTTACCACAGTCCAGTCCTCTTCCTACTCCGACCAGGCCCATGGGATACAGGATTACCAAAACTTGCTCCTCCCATGCTGTTAGTTGTGGGGGAGGACGTGGGGGTCCACTGCCAGTCCTCTGTACAGCGATTTGGTGTCTTGCTGCAATGGAACATACCTTCCCCCGTAGGTCATCCCACCTCTTCCTGATGTCATCCTTAGTTCTTGGGTACTGTCCCACGGCATTGACCGTGTCCATGATTCTCCACCATAGCACCATCTTCCTAGCTATCAATATCTGTTGCAACTGTGCTCCAAGTAGCTGTGGCTCTACCCTGATGATTTCCTCCACCATGTCCCTTAGCTCCTTCTCTGTGAAGCGGGCTTGTCTTTGTGGTGCCATGGGTGTTGTGTGAGGTGTGTATGTGAGGGTATGTTGGATAAAGTGTTGGGGTGTGTGATGTGGGGTGCGTGAGTGGTGTATAGGTGTGTATAATGTGTGGCTCTGGTTGTGTCTGTGGTCTTGATGTTTCTCTGGTTGCAATGGTTTGTAATGGTAAAGGGTTGTGTGTAATGTGGGTGGGTGTTTTGTAGTGGTGTGGGGGTGGTGTGTTTATGGATGTCAGATGTGTGTTGTTTAAATTGTCCAGTGTGGTGTTGTTTTGTTTGTATGTGTCTTTTTTGAGCGCAGTGGTTTGTACAGCCAATGGTTTACCACTGTTGAATGTCTACCGTGGTGATTCACTGGTTATAATGTGATGGGCGTAGTTATGTTGGCGTAACGGTGTGGGTTTTGATACCGCCAGTTTATCACAGACCTTTGGTGTGGCGGATTTGTGTATGTGGCTGAATACTGACGGATTGGTGTATGTGTGTCATAATATGGTGAACTGATATCTGTCGCGGCGGCGGTAAGTTGGTAGGACTCAGCGTGGCGGTAAGTGGGATTTACCGCCAATATCATAATGAGGGCCATAATCTATTTTTATAAATTGGTGTTGGATTTTTATTGCATTTTGCTTATTTACTGTTTTATGATTGTTAAATGCTTTACACACTTGTCTCCTAAGTTAAGCCTTGTCGTTCGTTGCCAAGCTACCAGAAGTTGAGCTGGGTTTAATTTAGTGAGACCTATGTGGACATAAGCAGAGGTTAATGGCCTGTTGCTAAGTGTGGGTACTTACCTGCCCTTACCAATAATCCGCTTTCCAACACACCTCCTTGATAAAACACAGCAAAACCTTCAGTACTTTTACAATGAAAAGGCAGAAGCAGGTCTGCAACATTTCAGGGCCATTTGTGAAACTGGTGCAAAGTTATGAAGGGACAAAAATAAAAATAAAAACCCTACATCTGGTCACTCTACAGACACTCTACAAGATATGTATTATTACTATACAAAACCAACTTAAAATATACAATCATTAGAAATTAAAATGTTATAGTTTTAACAAAGGTATTATTAGAATAAAGTGAGGTGCATTAGAGCGGCGTACAGTGAAGTAGGGTAGAGTGGAGTGTGGTAGAGTGGAGTGCCGTAGAGTAGAATAGGATAGAGTGTCATGCAGTAGAGTAGGCTGCCATAGAGTCAAGGGCAATAGATTGAAGTAGGGTTAAATGAAGTGGGTAGAGTACAGTGATGTACAGTAGAGTGGCATACAGCAGAGGGCTGTAAAATGAAGTAGGGAACTGTAGAATGCTGTGCAATGAAGTAGAGTAGAGTGGCATAGAATAGCGTGGCACATAGTAGAATGGTGTATACTCAAGTGGATTAGAGTGAAGTAGGGTAGAATGAAACGGGGAGAGTGAAATAGTGTACAGTAGAGTTGCATAGAGTGCAGTGTTGCAGAGTAGAGTATAGTGGCTTAGAGTGGAGTAGAGTACAATGGAGTAGAGTAGAGTGGATCACAGGGACTTAGAGTGGCTTAGAATGGCATACAGTAGACTGGCATAGTGTAGATTGGTGTACAGTAAAGTAGCAGAGAGAACAGTGTCGTAGAGAATAGTGGGGTAGAGTAGATTTGTGTAGAGTAGAGCACATTGGTGTAGAGTGAAGGGGTAGAGTGGAGTAGAGAAGAGTAGCATGGAGCTGAGTAGCATACATTAGAGGGGCTTAGAGTGCAGTGACGCAGAGTAGAGTGAAGTGGCATAACGTAAAGTGCGTAGAGTGAAGGATAGTACAGTGGAGTTGAGTGGCATCGAATGGAGTGTAGCACAATTACTCGGAGTCGCATATAGTAGATAAGCATAGAGTACAGTGGCATAGAGTAGAATGGCATAGAGTAAAGTTTCATAGATATAGTGACATAGAGTAAAGTGGGGTACATTGAAGTGGGATAGAGTACAGTGGTGCAGACTAGAGTTCAGTGGCATAGTGTGCAGTGACATACAGTAGATTAGTATAGAGTAGAGTACAATGGCAGAGTAGAGTTGAGTGGCATAGAGTGGTGTAGAGTACTGAGCCGTAGAATGCAGTGGTGTAGAATAGAGTAGTGTACAATAGAGTGGCACAGGGTGAAGTGGTGTAGAGTGAAGTGGGGTAGAGTGAAGTTGGGTAGAGTAGAGTGGCAAAGAGTACAGTGTAGTAGAGTAAAGTGGTGCTGAGTGCAGTAGTGCACAGTATAGTAAAGTGGTGTAGAGTGGAGTACAGTAGAGTGGAGTACAGTGGCAGACAGTGGAGTGAAGTTGAGTGACTTGGAGTGGCATCAAATGCAGTGGCATAGAATATAGTGGTGCACAGTAGAGTAGAGTGGCATAGAGTGCAGTGGAGTAAAGTGCAGTACCGTAGAGTAGAGTGTAGTAGATTGAAGTAGGGTACAGTGCAGTGGGGTACAGTACAACAGCATAGTGTAGAGTGGGGTAAAGTAGTGTGGCATAGAGTGAAGTGGGGTAAAGTGCAGTGGGGTAGGATGAAGTGGGACAGAGTGAAGTGGGGTAGAATTGAGTGGCATAGAGTTGAGTGGCATAGAATAGAGTGGCATAGAATGCAGTAGTGCAGTGTACAATGTAGTGGCATAGGGTGCAGTGGATTAGAGTGGAGTAGAGTGGTGTAGAGTGTAGTGCAGTACAGTCCCTTTTAGTGGCTTATAGTAGAGTGGCAGAGAGTAGAGTGAAGTGGGTTATTGTGAAATGTGGTAGATTGAAGTGGGGTATAATGAAGTGGTGTAGTGTAGAGTGTCACAGAGTAGAATGCCATAGAGTAGAGGTGTGTAAAGTAGAGTGGTATACAGTAGAGTGGGATTGTGTGGAGTGGAATGTGGTAGAGTATAGTGGGGTAGAGTACAATGGCAAAGAGTGGAGTGGCATAGAGTGCAGTGGCACAGAGTAGAGTGCAGTGGCTTAGCATGAAGGAGAATACAGTGGAGTACAGTAGGGTAGGGTGGAGTGGTGTACAGTGGCTTTGAATGGTATAAAGTAGAGTGGTGCAGATTGGAGTGGAGTAGAGTGCAGTGACATAGAGTGAAGTGACATGAAGTACAGTGGGTCAGAGTAAAGTGGAATATAGTGAAGAAGCATAGAGTAGAGCTATTCAGACTACAGTAGAAAGGCGTATAGTGCAGTGTATGCAGTGGTGTGGAGTAGTATATCGTGGAGTAGAGTAGAGTGGAGTAGAGCGACATAGCATGGAGTAGAGTAGATTGGCTTTCAGTGGGGAAGAGTAGAGTGGCATACAATAGAGTGGTGTGCAGTAAAGTGGGTAGAGTGAAGTGGGGTATAGTAAAGTGAAGTAGGGTAGACTGGCATAGAGTAGAGTGGTGCAGAGTAGCATGTCATAGAGTAGACTGGCATACAGGGAAGTGGAGTCAATTGAAGTGTGGTAGAGTAGAGTGTCATAGAGTAAAGTGACAAAGAGTCGTGTGGATTTGCATAGAATGGAGTAGAGTGGCACAGAGTGGAGGGAGTACAGTGACTTGGAGTGTCATAGAATAAAGTGGTGTACAGTAGAGTAGTGAAGTGTAGAGTGGTGTACAGTAGAGTGACATTGTGTGTAGTGGAGCAAAATAGAGTGCCATGCAGTGGTGCTGTGTGGGGTGGAGTGGCATGACGTACAGTAGAGTGGCATAGAGTAGAGTAGTGCAAAGTAGAGTAGAGTGGCATAAGGTGCAGTGATGTAGTGTAGGGTACAATGGCACAGAGTGCAGTAGCACACAGCACAGTCGCATAGAGTGCACTGGTGTACTGTGCAGTGCATACAGTGCAGTAGCATAGAGTATAGTGGCATAGATTGCTGTAGCATAGACTGACATGGTTTAAAGTGAAGTAGTGTACACTGGAGTGCCATACATTGTGGTGGCATAGAATGAAGTGGTGTACCTTGCAGTGAGATACACTGTAGTGGCATAGAATGAAATACAAAGGCAGAAATACATTTTTGACCACATATTGGCTGTGCGGTGGATTTCTAACTCAGATATAGTTTATTAATATGCTTTTAAGCTATATTAAGATTTGAGGCAATTTAGCATAGTCTGTACTGGAAGATAACATTATTTATATTGTTTTATTTATTTTATAATTTTTCAAAGTACCTCAGTACTCACCTGGAAAGTACTGCAATACTTAGAAATGAAGGGTACATTATATAACTCACTACACCATTGTACTGTAGAGTGCAATGGCATACACTGCACTGATGTACAGTGTAGTGACATACAGTGGAGTGGCATGTAGGAGAGAGGTGTAGTCTGTTATACAATGCACTCCTGTACTTGCATTCCTTATTTTTTTAACACTTGGATGTACTGCACTACTTTCAAGAGAGTACCACATTATCCTGAAAATGTTTGCCAACTTTAGAGAGCATAATCACCCACCAACCTTGACGGAAGTAGAAATGGGGGATGTTTTGCAAGACCTTAGAGACTCATGCACCAGTTCTTGAGAATCTACAGGAACCATTAAAAAAATATAGAGCCAGATTTACAAGGCCCTAATGCTACCGTAGCGTCACTTTTTGTGATGCTTGGGTGGAGCTAACCACGTCTCCATATTTAAAAGGAGGTGGAACATAAATTTTTGTGGCTTTAAGCCTCCTTGTGAATATGGGCCTCTCTGACGCAGTTTTCTGTGGCAGAGGGGTGTGCAATGGGTGCTGTTGTGGGCATTCCAACTCAACACCTATTGCTTTTGACGCTGCCCCAGATTTACAAGAATTTATAAATCTGAAGCAACGTCAAAATCTATTGCTATCCCAGGGATGGCGTTAGCATGGCACAACGAGAAGGCCAACTTTTATTCCTTCTTGTTTCTTGCTTTTTCTATGTGTGCTGTATTCTGCGGTACTCAGAAGAATCAAAATGCCATGAATGATTGTTTATGTGCAAGTAGAGACACCTTCTTGCACATACACAATTACACCCCTCAATGCAGAAACCTTGCACCATGGTGTAAGGACACCTGTGTTGTAGCAGGCTGTTCAATTTAGCACTGGTGCATAGGGGACTGCAGGGATAAAGGGGTGCGCTGTATTCTTATACATAAGGCCTCATATTGCAGTGCTGCTAATTTTGGCGCAGC
This sequence comes from Pleurodeles waltl, assembly GCF_031143425.1. Lineage (NCBI taxonomy): Eukaryota > Metazoa > Chordata > Amphibia > Caudata > Salamandridae > Pleurodeles > Pleurodeles waltl. Next base: position 469,008 of record NW_027150406.1, on the reverse strand, counting down.
ACTGCACCAGTTTCTTGTAAATCTGGCCTAAAGTATCGAAGGTCCCTCAACATAATTTAGTACAACTGACAGATATTCCAAAATTAAAAATGATTGATCCCATACATCAGAAAGGCTACAACAGGTTGCTCCTAAAGGATTTCAAGACAAAAAGATTTACAGTAATCTAAGTACTACACATAGTGAAGAACCCTTCCTCAGGAATTTGTAGAATGATAACCCAATGACAGGAGAATGATGATTTATGCTACAGAAATAACATGCTAAGACTAAAACAAGGACAGACGTAGACGATGGATGTCATTTTAAAATTGTGCCTTCACCATTACTGCATATGTATACCATACATGGTGAATATCATAACATAATAATACCTTTAGTGCATGCACTGCTTACTAACAAGCAAAGTGATGGATTCTAACAAATACAATCCCCAGAAAAATATAATTGACTTTGAACAAGCAATGGTAACCACAATAATAAAACTCAACCCACACATGGCTACACAGGGCTGTTCCTACCATTTCAACCTAAGTATTTGGAGGCAACTCCATAAAACTACACATGGGGCCTGATTCACAAACTGCTCTTCGCAGTATGTTTTGTAGTTTTGCCTATAAAACAAGAAACACATAATATAAATATCTAACAACGATGGTATATTACACAAAACACATTAAGGCATTCCACAGTACACTGTAAAAACTCAAACTGAAACCTAATGCAAAACTCATAAACCCTAACAAAATACTACTGTCATCGAACTTTATTAAACACAGCCACATCCCTTCTATCTACAAAACTCAAAAAGTAATATTACGGTTGTCTTGCCTGATCCATAGAACATCAGCAAGGAACCATGACTGACAGAAACCAGGAACTACTCAAAATGACAATAATAGGTAGCAGTGAAAAAAGTTTTTTTGTTAGAAATAAATATTTAGAAATTGTTTAACAATGCTAGAAAAAATATTCTGCGTATTCAAAATATTACTTTTTAATGTATATCTATCTATCTATCTATCTATCTATCTATCTATCTATCTATCTATCTATCTATCTATCTATCTATCTATCTATCGATCTATCTATCTATATATCTATATATGTATATACATATATTTAAAAAAGTACTATAAAATTTATTATTAGTTTAGAATAGTTAATATATATTTTAAATATACATATGTTTACAGGGATGTTCAATAAATGCTAATTAGAAAATGAAATATATTTACTAGCAAAATAGTGTTAAAATGTGTGAAAAAGTACAACATATTTCAATGTAAATACTACCTATAAAATGTCTGTGCGCAAGTATTTCCGGAACAGGCTAAATGAGACTGTGTGTGCAGCAGGGAGGGAGGTGCCCTGCACTTAATTCATCATAATTCTGGCTGATAAACAGAAGTATGCGCACTCCTGAATTGCAAATGCTCAAAATGGATAACCATGCATGTTTCGGCCATACAGCTTTGCTCACGGGAAGTGACTACAAGAGCCAAATTGTGTTGGGTCCATATTACTATTTGGTTATATTGTGTATGTAAATAAGGGCGAATTTTATTTAGTCACAAGTGCATTGGCTTGATGTTTCCAATGTGAGTAAACTACAAGAGTATGTTAGTTGGAGTTCCTGACTCCTCTACAATGCAAGTTAGGACCCTGTGTTAAGTCCATTCTGCTTGGCTGCTGGCAGCCAATCTGGATAGCTCTGGAGCCAAGGAAATAGTCCTGGGTCGATCTGCCCAGCCTATGTGCCATCAAATAATGTTACAGTGGTTCATTGACCAGCAGCTTTTTAAATACCATATGTGGTAGAGGGAAGGTAAATCCCCTGAACAATGCAAATTTGACTTGTGATTCACTTCTTACAGAGGACAAAAAAAATGTGCAGCCCTACTACTCCGTATCTAAAACCTCAGTTTCAATGACTGCTTTATCTGGAGTCCTAAATTATTGCAAAATTGATTCTGCCTCTACATGACTTACATCTCTTAGGACCTTCTTAGAGTAATACGTTTTCAATGAGAAGGTGAAAAAAACAAGAAATATATTTTTGTTGTGGATCCGTGTATATTTGTATATGCAACTGTACATTTTGATATGATCTATATGGAAACCAATGTTTTTTTCTCTTAACAAACTACTATTTTAGAAAATATGGTTTGATAATTTTCATTTTATGCTTTACCTGTTTCTCTCTGCGTTTTATAATTTGCCATGAATTCAGCTCCCTCTGCAGTCAGCAATCAGATACAATCTGATTGCACGCTGTTGACAACTACTTGACATGAGGAAAAGAGTACGTCATTCTCTTGACTTAAAATCCATGTCTCCCAGTGAGACTCTGAGAATGTTGACAGATATATTAAGCACTGGACCAGATAAGGCAACGTATTGAGAGGCATTCTAGGATGTAGGTAGAAAGATCGAAGACAATGGGCACATCCAAACCTCTGCTTTCAATTTTGAAGGGAAAAGACAATCTACTGAGATTAAAGCTCTTTTAATAAAGTCAGTGGCCATATCATGGTGGACAGAGCTTTCAAAGCACAGATTGAAAGCCTTTAAGTGCCTACAGTGTGCAAAGTGAATTCATCATTTAATTCGATAGTTCTCCGAATGAGGGCTTGATTTTCAGAGACTATAACTTGCAACAGTAATGAGGGTTAGCAACTGTATGTTTTCTGAGGTGTGTTCTCTGAAATAAAACATTAAGGCCCTCATTATAACCCTGACGATAAAGTCCGCTTACCGCCGTGCCGACGGCCGCTAACATACCGTGTCCACGGCGGAAATCCGCTATGGGTATTATGACCCACACTTAGAAATCCTCCACAATACAGACACCCACACAAGACTGCCACACCAAAGGTCAGCGGTAAATTGGTGATAGCAAACCCCACACTGTTACGCCAACATGAATACGCCCACACTATTATGACCCACGAATCAACGCAGTGGTCATTCAACCAGGGTAAACCACTGGCGATACACACCGCCGCGCTCAAATTACACACACATTTACAAAACACAACCACATTGAACAATTCAAAATACACACACCTGAGACACATACACACACCACACCCACACACCCAATCCAATATAAAACACACACCCACATTACCCACAACCCCTTACAACGAAAAAGTTAGAAGAAGCAGAGAGAGAGGTGTGCTTGGCGGACCAGTATATGTCCCACATCAATGCTAAGTGTCCTGGGTCAGTGCATGATGCCTTTGTCCTAAGGAATAGCAGCATCCCTAATGTGATGTCCAACTACAGAGGCACAGGGTGTGGCTAATAGGTTAGCCCTGGTTCCCACCCAGTATATTTTGGTGTATGGGTATGGTGTGGGCCATATGGGATAGTGTGTGGCTAAATGTTGTCCCTCAAAATTTGCAGGTGACTCTGGTTACCCCACCCTATCATGGCTGGTCACACCTGTGAGGAATGCCAGGACAAGGGCAGAAGAAAGTAATAATGAGGCCCAGGGGTGAACCAGAAGGATAATAGAAAAGACCTTTGGCCCCTGAAGGCCAGGTTTCGGTGCCTCCATCTATCATGTGGATCCCTGCTACTCACCCAAGAAGGTCTGCCAGATAGTAGTGGCATGCTGCATGTTGCACAACCTTACCCTGAGATGCCATGCGCCTCTTCTGCAGGAGGAGGAGGAGGCTGGAGATGCCTGTGTGCCAGAAGTGGACCCTGTGGACAGTGAGGATGAGGAGGCAGAGGATGAGGATGAGAACAACAGAACATCAGTGATCAGACAATACTTCCAATGACACACAGGTAAGACTGTGTTACTTCACATTTCATTTACCTTTCTTTGAATTTCTGTGGCACTGGCATGTTGTTATTTCCCAATTCTATGCCCACTTACTGTACCCTCTGGTGATTCATTTTGCATATGTTGGTGACCTGACATACCCTCCTGGTGTGATTGCAGCAGCCAGCTACAGGTTGTTAATCTATGCTCATTTTCTGTACAGTTGAATTGCAATGTTTGTACCTGTTTCAATGAATACATAATAGAGAATATGACATACTCCAGACTTCTTTTTTTCCAAGGGTGTTCATTGAAGGGCTAAAACATAGAGGGGCAAGTGCAATGGGCTGGGGTGATGATGGAGGACAGTCCAGGGTATTGTTCCAGTCTCTTTGTAGCACAGGTGCATTGTCCATGGGGACATAGGAAGGGGAGCAATGGCAGTTCAAGGTGGACAGGGTGACTGAGTGGGACACAAGGGTGACAATCAGGAGAGTGTCATTTCCTGGGGGGGTCTTGGCAAGTGTCTCTGGCTTCTGTCTGGATTGCAGTGAACATTTGCGGGGTGGTTCACCTTCTGCGGGGGAGTGGTGCTGATGGCCTGTGAGTCCTGTGGCGGGGCCTCCTGGCCACGAGCGGCAGCAGAGGTGGAAGGCTGTTCAGATGTCTGGCTAGTGGCAATGGCCTGCTGTTGTGTGACTGCCTCCCTCATTATATTGCCCATGTCTGCCAGTACCCCTGCTATAGAGATCAGGGTGTTGTTGATGGCCTGCAAGTCCTCCCTGATCCCCTGGTACTGTCACGCCTGCAGCCACCTGTTCTCCTGCACTTTTCCAGGATCTGGCCCATAGTGTCCTGGGAATGTTGATATGCTCTCAGGATCTCTGCAAGTGCCTCCTGGAGAGTCGGTTCCCTGGGCATGTCCTCCCCCTAGCACACATCAGTCCTCCTAGTTTTTCTGTTGGCCTGTGCCTCTGTCCCCTGAACCATGTGCCCACTGACCCCCTGTCTCTGATTGTCTTAGGTATGAGGTGTGGCGTGGGGTCCCCGTAGAGGTGGACACACTACTGATTGTCATGTACTGGGGAGAGAGGTATGGGTATGCTGGGTGTGTGCTGTGGTGGTGTTTCCTGATGGGGGAGGCTCTGTGGTGGTGTGTGACTGGGCCTGGGTAATCGGCTGTCCAGAGGTCTCTGATGGGACAGGTTGGTCATCCAGATCCTGAACACCAGATTGCTGTCATCAATGTGGGCCTCTTCAGTTGGGGGCTGGATATTGCTGGCACCTACTCTCTGGTGAAATTGGCTGGGATACCTGTGGGGATATAAATGATGTGTTATGGTTTTTGTGTCAGACATATTGTGTATCCTTGGCTTGCCCTTCTTGGTTGGATTTGCCCTGGCAGCTTTAACTTGTGTTTGTTGGTGTATGGTGGGATTGTTAGTTCACTATGGTGTGCATGCTTTAGTGATAAGTGTCTTTGCAGGGCTGTGAGTGGTATCCATGCATTGGTAGAGAATGCAGGGCTTGGCATTGGGATGGGTGAGATGTGATGGTGGGGTGTGTGGGAAGTGATGGAATGATGAGAGTGAAGGTGAGGGTGGGAGTATGTGATGGCATGCAGGTAGGGGGGTAGTAGTAGTAGAGAGTTGACTTACCAGAGTCCAGTCCTCCTCCTACTCCGGCCAGGCCCTCAGGATACAGGATTACCAAGACTTGCTCCGAGCTGGTGTCTTGCTGCAATGGAACATACCTTCCCCCGTAGGTCGTCCCACCTCTTCCTGATGTCATCCTTAGTTCATGGGTGCTGTCTCACGGCATTTACCCTGTCCATGAAACTCCGCCATAGCTCCATCTTCCTAGCTATCAATATCTGTTGCACCTGTGCTCCAAATAGCTGTGGCTCTACCCTGATGATTTCCTCCACCATGTCCCTTAGCTCCTTCTCTGTGAAGCAGGTGTGTCTTTGTGGTGCCATGGGTGTTGTGTGAGGTGTGTAGGTGAGGGTGTGTTGGGTAAAGTGTTGGGGTGTGTGATGTGGGGTGCGTGAGTGGTGTATAGGTGTGTATAGTGTGTGGCTCTGGTTGTGTCTGTGGTCTTGATGTTTCTCTGGTTGCAATGGTTTGTAATGGTAAAGGGTTGTGTTTAATGTGGATGTGTGTTTTATAGTGGTGTGGGTGTGTGGGTGTGGTGTGTGTATGGATGTCATGTGTGTGTTGTTTGAATGGTCCAGTGTGATGTTGTTTTGTTTGTATGAGCCTTTTTGAGCACAGCGGTTTGTACAGCCAATGGTTTACCACCGTTGAATGTCTACTGTGGTGATTCGTGGGTTATAATGTGATGGGCGTAGTTATGTTGGCGTAATGGTGTGGGTTTTGATACCGCCAGTTTGTCACTGACCTTTGGTGCGGTGGATTTCTGTATGTGGCTGAATACTGACGGATTGGTACATGTGTGTCATAATATGGTGCACGGATATCAGTCGTGGCGGCGGTAAGTTGGCAACAGTCAGCGTGGCGGTAAGTGGGATTTACTGCCAATGTCAGAATGAGGGCCATAATCTATTTCTATATATTGGTGTTCGATTTTTATTGCATTTTGCTTATTTACTGTTTTGTGATTGTTAAATGCTTTACACACTTGTCTCCTAAGTTAAGCCTTGTCGTTCGTTGCCAAGCTACCAAAAGTTGAGCTTTCCAACACACCTCCTTGACAAAACACAGCAAAACCTTCAGTGCTTTTACAATGAAAAGGCAGGAGCAGGTCTGCAACATTTCAGGGGCGTTTGTGAAACTGTTGCAAAGTTGTGAAGGGACGAAAATAAAAAAAATCCCTCCATCTGGTCACTCTACAGACACTCTACACAATAGTTATTATTACTACACAAAACCAACTTAAAATATACAATCATTAGAAATTAAAATGTTATAGTTTTAACAAAGGCATTAGTAGAATAAAGTGAGGTGTATTAGAGCAGCGTACAGTGAAGTGGGGAAGAGTGGAGTGTGGTAGAGTGGAGTGCCGTAGAATAGAATAGAGTGCCATGCAGTAGAGTAGGGTGCCATACAGTCAAGGGCTATAGATTGAAGTAGGGTTGAATGAAGTGGGTAGAGTACAGTGACGTACAGAAGAGTGGCTTACAGCAGAGGGCTGTAAAATGAAGTAGGGAACTGTAGAGTGGTCTGCAATGAAGTAGAGTAGAGTGGCATAGAACAGCATGGCACATAGTAGAATGGTGTATACTCAAGTGGAGTAGAGTGAAGTAGGCTAGAGTGAAATGGGGAGAATGAAATAGTGTACAGTAGAGTTGCATAGAGTGCAGTGGTGCAGAGTAGAGTATAGTGGCTTAGAGTGGAGTAGAGTACAATGAAGTAGAGTAGAGTGGATTACAGGGACTTAGAGTGGCTTAGAATGGCATACAGTAGAGTGGCATAGTTTAGATTGGTGTACAGTAAAGTAGCAGAGAGAACAGTGTCGTAGAGTATAGTGGTGTAGAGTAGATTTGTGTAGAGTAGAGCACATTGGTGTAGAGTGAAGGGGTAGAGTGGAGTAGAGAAGAGTAGCATGGAGCAGAGTAGCATACATTAGAGGGGCTTAGAGTGCAGTGGCACAGAGTAGAGTGAAGTGGCATAACGTAAAGTGACGTAGAGTGAAAGATAGAACTGTGGAGTTGAGTGGCATTGAATGGAGTGTAGCACAGTTACTCGGAGTCGCATACAGTAGATAAGCATAGAGTACAGTGGCATAGAGTAGAATGGCATAGAGTAAAGTATCATAGATATAGTGATATAGAGTAAAGTGGGATATATTGAAGTGGGATAGAGTACAGTGGTGCAGAGTAGAGTTCAGTGGAATAGTGTGCAGTGACATACAGTAGAGTAGTATAGAGTAGAGTACAATGGCAGAGTAGAGTTGAGTGCAATAGAGTGGTATAGAGTACTGAGACGTAGAATGCAGTGGTGTAGAATAGAATGGTGTACAATAGAGTGGCACAGGGTGAAGTGGTGTAGAGTGAAGTGGGGTAGAGTGAAGTTGGGTAGAATAGAGTGGCAAAGAGTATAGTGTAGTAGAGTAAAGTGGTGCTGAGTGCAGTGGTGCACAGTATAGAGAAGTGGTGTAGAGTGGAGTACAGTGGAGTGGAGTACAGTGGCAGAGAGAGGAGTGAAGTTGAGTGTCTTGGAGTGGCATCAAATGCAGTGGCATAGAATATAGTGGTGCACAGTAGAGTAGAGTGGCATAGAGTGCAGTGGAGTAAAGTGCAGTACCGTAGAGTAGAGTGTAGTAGGGTAGAGTGAAGTAGGGTAGAGTACAACAGCATAGTGTAGATGGGGTAGAGTAGTGTGGCATAGAGTGAAGTGGGGTAAAGTGCAGTGGGGTAGGATGAAGTGGGACAGAGTGAAGTGGGGTAGAATTGAGTGGCACAGAGTTGAGTGGCATAGAATAGAGTGGCATAGAATGCAGTAGTGCAGTGTACAATGTAGTAGCATAGGGTACAGTGGGTTAGAGTGGAGTAGAGTGGTGTAGAGTGTAGTGCAGTACAGTCCCTTTCAGCGGCTTATAGTAGAGTGGCAAAGAGTAGAGTGAAGTGGGTTATTGTGAAATGTGGTAGATTGAAGTGGGGTATAATGAAGTGGTGTAGTATAGAGTGTCACAGAGTAGAATGCCATAAAGTAGAGGTGAGTAAAGTAGAGTGGTATACAGTAGAGTGGGATTGTGTGGAGTGGAATGTGGTCGAGTATAGTGGGGTAGAGTACAATGGCAAAGAGTGGAGTGGCATAGAGTGCAGTGGCACAGAGTAGAGTGCAGTGGCTTAGAGTGAAGGAGAATACAGTGGAGTACAGTAGAGTAGGGTGGCTTTGAATGGTATAAAGTAGAGTGGAGCAGATTAGAGTGGAGTAGAGTGCAGTGACATAGAGTGAAGTGACATTCAGTACAGTGGGTCAGAGTAGAGTGGAATATAGTGAAGAGGCATAGAGTAGAGCTGTTCAGACTACACTAGAAAGGCGTATAGTGCAGTGTATGCAGTGGTGTGGAGTAGTACATAGTGGAGTAGAGTAGATTGGAGTAGAGCTACATATCATGGAGTAGCATAGATTGGCTTTCAGTAGGGAAGAGTAGAGTGGCATACAATAGAGTGGTGTGCAGTGAAGTGGGTAGAGTGAAGTGGGGAAGAGTAAAGTGTAGTAGAGTAGATTGGCATACAGTAGAGTGGTGCAGAGCAGCATGTCATAGAGTAGACTGGCATACAGGGAAGTGGAGTCAACTGAAGTGCGGTAGAGTAAAGTGTCACACGGTTGGAGAGGAGTACAGTGACTTGGAGTGTCATAGAATAAAGTGGTGTACAGTAGAGTTGTGAAAGGTAGAGTGGTGTACAGTAGAGTGACATTGTGTGTAGTGGAGCAGAATAGAGTGCCATGCAGTGGTGCTGTGTGGGTTGGAGTGGCATGGCGTACAGTAGAGTGGCATAGAGTAGAGTGGTGCAAAGTAGAGTGGCATAAGGTGCAGTGATGTAGTGTACGGTACAATGGCACAGAGTGCAGTAGCACACAGCACAGTTGCATACAGTGCACTGGTGTACTGTGCAGTGGATACAGTGCAGTAGCCTAGAATGTAGTGGCATAGATTGCTGTAGCATAGACTGAAGTGGTTTAAAGTGAAGTAGTGTGCAGTGGAGTGAGATACACTATAGTGGCATAGAGTGAAATACAAAGGCAGAAATACATTTTTGCCCACATATTGGCTGTGTGGTGGATTTCTAACGCAGATATAGTTTATTAATATGTTTTTAAGCTGTATTAAGATGTGAGGCAATTTAACATAGTCTGTACTGGAATATAACATTATTTATATTGGTTTATTTATTTTATAATTTTTCAAAGTACCTCATTACTCACCTGGAAAGTACTGCAATGCTTAGAAATGAAGGGTACATTAGATAACTCACTACACCATTGTACTGTAGAGTGCAATGGCATACAGTGCACTGATGTACAGTGTAGTGGCATACAGTGAAGTGGCATGCAGAAGAGGGGTGTAGTCTGTTATACAATGCACTCCTGTACTTGCATTCCTTACTTTTTTTAACATTTGGATATACTGCACTACTTTCAAGAGAGTACGACAGTATCCGGAAAATGTTTGCCAACTTTAGAGAGCATAATCACCCACCAAACTTGACGGAAGTAGAAATGGGGGATATTTTGCAAGACCTTAAAGACTCATGCACTAGTTCTTGAGAATCTACAGGAACCATTAAAAAAATATAGAGCCAGATTTACAAGGCCCTAGTGCCACCGTAGCATCACTTTTTGTGATGCTTTGGTGGAGCTAACCATGTCTCCAAATCTAAAAGGAGGTGTAACATCAACTTTTGTAGCTTTACGCCTCCTTGTGAATATGGGCCTCTCTCACGAAGTTTTCTGTGGCAGAAGGGTGTGCAATGGGTGCTGCGGTGGGCATTCCAACTCAACACCTATTGCTTTTGACGCTGCCCCAAATTTACAAGAATTTATAAATCTGAAGCACCGTCAAAATCTAACGCTACCCCAGGGGTGGCGTTTGCATGGCACAACTAGTAGGAAAAGTTTTATTTCTTCTTGTTTTTTGCTTTTTCTATGTGTGCTGTATTCTGCGGTACACTTAGAAGAAGCAAAATGCCATGAATGATTGTTTATGTGCAAGTAGAGACACCTTCTTGCAAATAAACAATCACACCCCTCAGTGCAGAAACCTTGCACCATGGTGTAAGGACGCCTGTGTTGTAGGAGGCTGTTCAATTTAGCACTGGTGCATAGGGGACTGCAGGGATGCAGATGTGTGCTGTATTCTTGTACATAAGGCCTCATATTGCAGTGCTGCTAATTTTGGCACAGCACTGCACTAGCTTCTTGTAAATCTGGCCTAAAGTATCGAAGGTCCCTCAACACAATTTAGGGCAACTGACAGATATTCCAAAATTAAAAATGATCAGAGCTGCCAGTGTGCTGCCTACAGTTGGGAAGCACCACCCGATTCCGCCACCTGCCAAGGTCAAGAAGGGGCCAGCAGGCAGCAGGGGAAAGTCGCACCACCCACCCAGCAAGGCCTCATGTAAACACAAAGAGGACAGTGCCAAGGTCCCAGCAGCGACTAGTAAGGTGGGGAAGGGACACAAAACAAAGTCCAAGTCACCTCAGGGGACGAAGCCTCATGGTGAGGGGCTGGTGACCACCATTTTCCCAGAGATGCCAGCGACCTGTACCACGTCCACCGCTGCAACGACTGCCACCTGCACCGCCACCTGCACTGCCACCTGCACTGCCACCTGCACTGCTGCCTGCACCGCCACCTGCACCGCCGCTGCCACAACGTCAGTCAGCAGCATCCTCCCAAGGATCAGCCTTCCGAGGCTGCCGGGACAGTCTGGTGTCTCCCTCCACCACTACAAACACCTGCACCATAGGCAGCACCAGCAGCATCTCTGCCCCAGCCACCGCCACCGTCACATGCACCACCATCTGCACCGCGACGTGCCCTGCTGGTCCCACTACATCGGACGTCAGCAGCATCACCAGTGGGCAGCCGCCCGAGGCTGCAGGTGAGGTCCTGGACACACCACATGAGGCACCACCACCAGCACAGGCACTACCAGCAGTTTGCAGCCTAAGTCGCCGAAGGATGGAGAGTGGGTCTGCCTCCAGGGAGTATCATGCTACCTGTTCCATGCACATCTTGTGGCTCAGACACCCAGGTGAGAGAATGGGAACTGCCACACCCCAGGTGCAGCATCACTGGACACAATGCCCCCTCCAGAACCAGGGAGATTTGCATCCACTCCCCTAGTCCTTGGCAGGATGATGCAGACTGGGTACAATGCCCCCTCCAGAACCAGGGGAGAAAGACATCCACTTGAGAAACTGTGGCTTTGAACTCCCCAGGACCAAGCAATGAGCAAACCACCCACGAGAGAGACTGTGGCTTTGAACTCCCCAGGACCAAGCAGTTGGCAAACCACCCACTTGAGAGACTGTGGCTTTGAACTCCCCAGGACCAATCAGTGGGCAAACCACCCACTAGAGAGACTGTGGCTTTGCACTTCCTAGGAGCAGACAGTGGGTAAAGCACCCACTTGAGAGACTGCGGCTTTGCACTCCCAGGACCAAGCAGTGGGCAAACCACCCACTAGAGAGACTGTGGCTTTGAACTCCACAGGACCAAGCAGTGGGCAAACCACCCACTTGAGACACTGTGGCCTTGCACTCTCCAGGACATCACTGTGGGCATGTAGCCCCCTCGAGGAGCAGTGGTGTTGTACCATCTTCCGGCTGAGGTGCCCACCCCTCCCCTTCCCCGTGAGGTGCCTGTGTTTTTTTGACCTGATGCCCCTGCAATGTTCTCTCCATTTTGAGGCAGGTGTCATGTGTGGACTTCGCCCATGTTTTTTGGGACCACTGGTCCACGGACATTTATAAGGGACAGTGTACGGCCTTGTGTACATATTGTAAATATTTGTATATACTGATTATTTAAAAATCTATATCTGAATGTTCCAATATGACACTGGTTAAACTCATTTCCTTTTGTCCTTGCGTTCTTCCAGGGGGTGACGGGGTGTATCAGTAATGTTGTTGATGTGTTAGTGTGTATGGTGTTGTGGGTGATGGTGGGGGTGTTGCGTGCCGCGTGTGTGTGTCACCCTCTTTTCCCTCCCCTCTACTGTGTGCTAGGTGCAGTACTCACCGTCGTCACCACCACCCCCCTTCTTTCTACTTCCTGGTGTATGAGAAGATACACCAACATGGGAAGGATCTGCAATTCGGGCTCCATGGCATCTTGGTTCTTCGTGGAGTGTCGGAAGGTGAGTAGTTCCCCTTCGATGTTCTGTTTCCGCCATGCTTTTGATGTCTTTGGTACCACCCCAGGAAAGCTGGCAGATTGGCCTCTCATGATAGGGTGGGCGGTAGATTGTCTTCCGCCTGTCTGTTGGCGGTGACCGCCGTGGTGTTTGTTGCTACCGCTCTGGCGGTCGGAGTGTTAAAGGGGCTGTCTATGTTGGTGGTTTGCGCCGTGGTCCTAATCTAATTTTTTTTACCGCCGGCCTGTTGGTGGTGTTACCGCCGCTTTAACACCGAAAGCCAGGGTGGTAATGAAGGCCTATGTCACTCCACTGTAAGTCACTCCACTCTGCACAATTCCATGGTATGCCACTATGTTCTATGGCATTCCTTTCTAAGTTATTCCACTGTATGCCCCTTCCCTCTACTCTGTTCTCCTGTATGGTCTAGACTACTCTACCCTACTTTGCTGTATGTGAATCCATACAACACCATGCCACTGTATGCTATTCCACTCCACGCCACTCCACTATATGCCACTCTTCTGTATGCAATTCCACCGTGGTACAGCCTTTCTATGACACTTCCCTCTATGCTATTGGACTGTATGCCCGTACACTGTACACTGCTCCTCTGTAAGTAACTCCATTGCACTCAACTCCACTCTACCCACTCCAGTCTATGCTGCTGCACTATATGCCAATTCACTGACACTTCACTGTGTGATAATCCACTATATGCTATCCACTCTACATCATTCTACTGTACACCACACCAATCTACACTGCTCCACTTTCTGCCACTCCACTCTATATTGCTCCACTTTACACTACCACACTGTTTGAAACTACTGTGCTATACCACTCTAACCTACTCCACTGTTTACTACTTCAGTCTATGCCACTGCACTGCACACCACTCCGCTCTACGGTAAGAGCTACTGTATGTTCTTCCACTCAACGCCACTCCACTGTACAACAAACCACTCTACACCATTCCACTCTACACTATTCCCTTGTATGCCTCTCCACTGTATGCTACTCTACTCTGCCACTCTACCCTACCACATTCCACTCAATACTATTCCACTCTATAACACTCCTTTGTACGCCACTCTTCTGTACTGTATACAACTTCACTCTACAACACTTTACTACACTCTGTCACTATATGACATTCTACTTCACTCTACACCCATCCACGGTATGCTATTGTTTTTCATTATATGACACTCTAAGAAGAAGCCACTCCACTCGTACCTACAACACATCACTCTGCTAAATGACACAAATGTTTGTGGTACACTGGCACTCCACTATACAACACAGTACCACAGTCAACTGTATGACACTGCACTCTGCAACACTCTACTATGAACACCACAGTGTACAATACATTTTGCCTCTCTAATGATTGAAATCTCTACAACACTAAACTCTACAACACTTTACTGCACTATACCGCATTCTATGCCACTACATTGTACAACACTCTTCTCCACTATATGCCACTGTAAGACACTATACCTGACAACACTCCACTCCACGACACTCCATTCCATGACACTGCAGTCAATGTCACTCCACTGTATGACCCTCAATTGTAGTGTACAACATGCCACTCCACTCTAAGATACTCCACTGTACAACACACCACACCACCCTACAGTATAACACTTTACTCTAATATATGCAATGCCAGTCCACTCTTTTCACTCCACTTCACTATATTCCACTCTACAACACTACATTACACTCTGTGGCACTAAACTGTATGACCCTATCCTCCACTATACTCTTTGACACTCCACTTAACTATATATAACTGAATGACTCTGGACACTACAATATGAAGAACATTATTATTAAATAACCCCATTTTAATTCAATGACAAAACCAAAGAATAACAATAAGTTAAAGTTAGGAAAACTTTCTTTATTTTTTCTATACACACCCAACTTAAATATTAAAAATTCTAAAGTTAATAACTTATATTTCTAATGTATGCACCACCTTAAATTTACTACATCAAAGAGCTCTGTACACAATCTTGTCACTTCACTCATGACACTACATTAACTATAACTTGCCACTCTATCATGCAGTGTTGTTACCAATGCTATCTTTTCACATGCTGTAATTCAATTTTGTGAGTGCCCCAGTGCCCACTTAGGGTAACCACAGTATTTTTAGATGTTGTGGGCCACGAGGAGTCCCCAGGCCCCTGGCCCCTGCTGGTACTCCAGACAGCACCTAGAGAGGGTGCTGGCAGGAACTGGCAATTTCTTGTTAAGTGGGTGCCCTGGCATCCACCTGAATCACCTACAACTCCCTTAAGGTCAGCAGCTGCAGAAGGGAGCCCCATGACCCCCACCTGCCAATGCTGGTAGGTGCCCCAGTGGCCACCTAGGGTACTGTAGGAAAGTACCATCTTGCCTGGCATGTTACCCCAATTTGTACTTGTGTGTGTGTTTGTTTTTGCCTGTGTCACTGGGATCCTGCTAGCCAGGACCCCAGTGCTCATAACTTGTGCCCTATATGTGTGCCCTGAGTGGTGCCTAACTGTATCACTGAGGCTCTGCTAACTAGAACCTCAGTGTTTATGCTCTCTCTGCTTTTAAGGTTGTCACTGCAGGCTAGTGACTAATTTTACCAATTCTGATTGGCACACTGGAACACCCTTATAATTCCCTAGTATATGGTACCTGGGTACCCAGGGTATTGGAGTTCCAGGAGATCCCTATGGGCTGCAGCATTTCTTTTGCCACCCATAGGGAGCTGAGACTATTCTTACACAGGACTGCCACTGCAGCCTGAGTGAAATAACGTCCACATTATTTCACAGCCATTTTACACTGCACTTAAGTACCTTATAAGTCACCTATATGTCTAACCCTCACTTAGTGAAGGTTAGGTGCAAAGTTACTAAGTGTGAGGGCACCCTGGCACTAGCCAAGGTGCCCCCACATTGTTCAGGGTTATTTCCCCGGGGACACCATTACACACGTAAACGACATATAGGTCAATACCTATGAGTAGCTTCACAATGGTAACTCCGAACATGGCCATGTAACATGTCTAAGATCATGGAATTGACCCCCAAGCCAAATTTGGTATTGAGTAGCCAATCCCATGCTTCCCCGGGGCTTCAGCATGGACCCGGGTACTGCCAAGCTAGCTCTCTGGGGTTTTCTTTGCCCCTACTGCTGCTGCCAACCCTCAGACAGGTTTCTGTCCCCCTGGGGCCTGGGCAGCCCAGTCCCAGGAAGGCAGAAGAAAGGATTTCCTCTGAGAGGGGGTGTTACACCCTCCCCCTTTGGAAAGAGGTGTTAAGGGCCTGAGATGAGTAGCCTCTCCTGGCCTCTGGGAATGCTTTGAAGGGCACAGATGGTGCCCACTTTGCATAAATCAGTCTACACTGGTTCAGGGAGCCCCCAGTGACCACTCCCATGTCCACCACCACCCCAGGGGTGGTGCCCAGAGCTCCTCCAGTGGGTCCCAGACCTCTGCCATCTTGAATGCAGAGGTGTGAGGGCACAATGGAGACCTCTGAGTGGCCAGTGCCAGCAGGTGACATCAGAGACCCCTCCGGATAGGCTCTTACCTGCTTAGGTAGCCAATCCTCCTCTGTGGACCCTTAGAGTCTCTCCTGTGGGTTCTTCTTCAGATAACGAATGCAAGAGGTCACCAGAGTTCCTCTGCACTTCTCTCTTCGACTTCTGCCAAGGATCGACTGCTGACTGCTCCAGGACGCCTGCAAAACCACAACAAAGTAGCAAGAAGACTACCGGCAACATTGTAGCCTCTAATCCTGTCGGCTTTCTCAACTGTTTCCTGGTGGTGCATTCTCTGAGGGCTGTCTGCCTTCACCCTGCACTGGAAGCCAAGAAGAAATCTCCAGTGGGTCGACGGAATCTTCCCCCTGCTACCGCAGGCACCAAACGTCTGCATCACCGGTCCTCTGGGTCCCCTCTCATCTTGACGAGCATGGTCCCTGGAACACAGGAGCTATATTCAAGTGACCCCAACTGTCCAGTGGTCCTTCTGTCCAAATTTGGTGGAGGCAAGTCCTTGCCTCCCCACACCAAACAGTAATCCTGTGTACTGTGTGAACTGCAGCTACTAGGGCTTCTGTGCACTTTTTCAAGACTTTCTTTGTGCACAGCACAACCCATGTCCCCAGCACTCTGTCCTGCATTGCCCAACTCACTGAGTTGACCTCTGACTTCGTGGGACCCTCTTTTGTTGTGCTGAGATGACCGCCGTGCTCAGATTTCTTGAATGCTTGTTCAGGTACTTCTGTGGGTGCTGCCTGCTTCTGCATGGACTCTCTTTGTTGCTGAGCGCCGCCTCTGTCGACTCCTCCAAGGGGCGACCTCCTGGTCCTTCCTGGGCCCTGGCAGCACCCAAAACCTTCTACCACAACTATTGCAGCTAGCAAGGTTTGTTTGTGGTCTTTCTGCATCCTTCAGCACGCCGTGGGACATCTTCTGACCAAAAGAGAAGTTCCTGGCACCTTCCGTTGTTGCAGAATCTTTGGTTTCTTCCACCCAGAGGCAGCCCTTTTGCACATTCATCCGGCGTTTAGTGGGCCCCTGCCCTCCCTGGACACTTGCGTGACTCTTGGACTTGGTCCCCTTCCTTTACAGGTCCTCAGGTCCAGGAATCCGTCTTCAGTGCTTTGCAGTCAGTTGTTGTCTTTGCAGAATCCCTTATCTCGACTTTACTGTCTTTCTGGGGTAGTAGGGTAACGTTACTCCTACTTTTCAGATGTTGGGGTGGGGTATCTTGGACACCCTTAGTGTTTTCGTACACTCCAGGTGACCCTCTACACACTACACTAGGTCTGGGGTCCATTTGTGGTTCGCATTCCACTTTTAGAGTATATGGTTTGTGTTGTCCCTAAGCCTATTTAATAAAGTTCAATGGCAGTAGTATTTTGTTGTGGTTTATGAGTTTTGCATTAGGTTTCAGTTTGAGTTTTTACAGTGTACTGTGGAATGCCTTAATGTGTTTTGTGTAATATAGCATCGTTTTTAGATATTTATATTATGTGTTTCTTGTTTTATAGGCAAAACTACAAAACATACTGCAAAGAGCAGTTTGTGAATCAGGCCCCATGTGTAGTTTTATAGAGTTGCCTCCAAGTACTTAGGTTGAAATGGTAGGAACAGCCCTGTGTGGCTATGTGTGCGTTGAGTTTTGTTATTGTGGTTACCATTGCATGCTCAAAGTCAATTATATTTTTCTGGGGATTGTATTTGTTAGAATCCATCACTTTGCTTATTAGTAAGCAGTGCATGCACTAAAGGTATTATTATGTTTTGATATTTACCATGTATGGTTCACATCTGCAGTAATGGTGAAGGGCACAATTTAAAAATGGCATCCAACGTCTACGTCTGTCCTTGTTTTAGTCTTAGCATGTTACTTCTGTAGCATAAATTATCATTCTCCTGTCATTGGGATATTATTCTTGACGAAGGGTTCTTCACTATGTGTAGTAGTTAGATTATCTGGAAATGTTTTTGTCTTGAAATCCTTTAGGAGCAACCTGTTGTAGCCTTTCTGATTTGGTGGCAGAAATGCTGAGATGCTGAGATGCTGGGCTGGGATCCAGACATCCTGGCCCTAGGGGAAAGACGGGGGGAGGTGTAGGGAAGAGGTTAATGTTAGCTAGGAAAAGTTTTTAGACACACTGGGACGGGAAGATGGATGGGGAATGGAGGAAGAGGTAGTGGTTGTAGGAGGTGTACGTCTGCTGAGTTTGGGTGAAGGTGCATAGGCTGGAAGCTGTTGTGAGGTGGATGGCTGTTGAGTGGGTGTGTGCCTGCCTTTGTTTACTTTGGGAGGAGGGCTCACAGACACACTGGGAGAGGACACAGGGGACGTGCGAATGGTTGTGGGGGCGGTGATTGTTCGAGAGCGGTGTGCTGTGATGGGCGTGCTTGTGATGGAGGCAGTGGCTGATGATGTAGTGCATTCAGGTGTATTGTAAGTGTATTGTATCGTAATCGTATTTATATAGCGCTTACTACCCCTGATGAGGCGTCAAAGCGCTTTTCGATGAGTAGCACGCTACTCTGGAACCCAACAAGAATTAGTGATGGATTAGTATCGTTAAATAATGAGTACAGTTTTAGTATTATTATGAGTTAATTTGAGCCGCGGATATGAGAGTTTGTTAGCTAGATTGACTGGAGTAATGGAGGGGTGGAGGAGGAAAGAAATCCAGAAGTGTTAATTGGGAGTATACCCTTCATTTACTCAACCCAAAGGCTTGGGATGAGTAAAGGGGGGTGGAGGGGGGAAGAGTATGTGGAAGGGTTAGGGAGAGCATGGTAGCAGGGTGAGATAAATGCAGGAGAATTTAGTAGGGTTGTGTGGGAGGTCACAGTAGTAGAGTGAGGTTTGGTGAGTTAAATGTGGAAGCGGAGGGAAGAGCTTAGGCAGAGTTATTTAGGAGATGAAAGTAGTAGAAGGGATTTGGGATGAGTCAGAGTGAGAATGGAGGATAGTTTGATAGAGACATGACATATGATGATGAGCAGATAAGTGTGACAAGATGAGAGCAGGAATTCATAGATATCTAGTATAACAACCCACCCAGGAGCCATACAATGATCCACGAACATGCCAAGCACAGAAACAACATATACACATACATACATATATATATATATATATATATATACACACACACATACACATGAATACATACACATATGCACATTCAATACATAATTAGAACCCTGGGTAAAAAATACTTAGTCAAACAGGTTTAAAGAGTGTGTGTGTGTATTTTATTGTTATGACATAGTAGCAATACATATATTCTAAAGAAACTATAAATAAATAGAAATATACATATAATCTGAAAAAATATTTATCAACATAGGCATATGCAGTTCATAGTTGTTTGAAAATGGTGGTTATGAAGGAAAGAGCCAACTCTTGAGTAGTTTTCTGAAGACAAGAAAGTTATCTGTGGCTCTTATAGTTGGGGGTAATGAATTCCATAGTTTGGCTGCTTGGACGGAGAAGGATGTACCACCTATAGTCTTTTTCTTGTATGGTGGTGTTCTAAGGCAGGGTGCCAATCTTGAGCTGAGGGTTCTTTGTTGGATGTATTTGGTAATTTTCTTTCTGATAAAAAGCGGTCCTGTTCCATGTATAGCTTTGTGGGTGATACAAAGCAGCTTGAAAGTGCATCTTCTGGCAATGGGTAACCAGTTTAGTGCTCTCAAGGCAAGGGAGAAGTGGGCTTGCGGCTTTATATGTAATAGTAGCCTGGCTGCGGAATTCTGGATACGTTGTAGTTTTTTGATAACAGATAGAGATGATCCATGGTAGAGGCTACTGGCATAATCCAGTTTGGATAGTACAAGCGAGATAGTAGCTTGCACCTTGTGTGGAAATCCAAGGTGGGGGAAGATGCGTCGTAAAGTCTTCAAGGTGATGAAGCTTGTGCATGCTAATTTGTCCACTTGGGCATTCATAGTTAACTTGGAATCCATGGTGATTCCTAGGTTTTTAACTTCCTTGTATAATCGAAGAGGTGGTCCGAGATCATCAGGACAGATGCACAGAGGGTCATAATTTTTCCAGTCACCACATATGAGTATTTCTGTTTTGGTGGTATTTAGTTTGAGATGGCTCCAGGTCATCCACTGATCAATGGCTCTGAGGCAACTGAAGATTTGTGAGTTTTCAATGTTTTTGGGGCATTCTAATTTAAGTAGTATTTGTGTGTCATCTGCATAGTTGTAGCATGTGAGATGGAAATCATTGATCAGTTCTGGTAAAGATATCATGTAGATGGTGAAAAGCAAAGGTGAGATGATTGACCCTACGGGGACCCCTGCTTTTGTGAGGTAGGGTTCGGATGAGAAGGGGGGCGAGTGGATGATATTAGATCTTTTTTGAAGATAGGAAGTAACCCAGTCGAGAGCAATCCCTTGTATGCCGGCTTCGTGGAGTCTTTGAGTTAGGGTGTCATGGTCAACCGTATCAAAGGCAGCTGAGAGGTCCAAGAGAAGTAGTGCAGCAACTCCATTTCGGTCGACTGTGTTTTTAAGATCGTCCCAGATTGCCATTAGTACCGATTCAGTGCTTCTTCCTGGGTGGAATCCAGTTTGGAAGTCTGAAAGGATAGAATTGTCTTCAATGAATTGTGACATCTGGGCAAATGCTGTTATTTCTATCAATTTGCCCAGGAAAGGTCCATTTGTGAGTGGTCTGTAGTTGTTGGGGTCTTGCGGGTCTAGGTTTGTTTTCTTTAATAAAGTTCGTATGTATGCCTTGTTCAGGTCTACAGGAAAAGTTCCTGAAGTTAAAGAGTTGTTGATGATTCTTCTTACAGGTGTGGCAGCAGAAGTAGATAGAAGAATGTTCTTGAAGATTTGTGGTGGGCAAGGGTCAGAAGGGCAACCAGAAGGTCTGTTTGCTTTGACCAAATCCATAAATTCATCCTGGGATATTTGTTTGAAGGTCTGTAGAGGTTGGGTTGGTTTATTCTTAAAGGGTATTTTAGGAAAGGGGTTGGTGCTGATGGTTTTCTTCTGTTTTAAATAGGAGTCCAATGTGTCTGCCTTGGTTGTATAGTGAGTTGCCAATTTGTTTGTGAAAGGTGTGAATGGAGATGATACTGGGAGGGAGGTGGAGGACGTGGAGGAGGGGGACACAGTGGAGGAAGTGGATGTTGGTATGTGCGCATGGGTATGGTGCTTGTGTGAGTGCCTGTGTAATGATATGTGGTACTTATGTTTTCCTGAGCCACTTTTGTGTGTTGATGTGTGCCTGCTGGTCTGAAGGTGTGCTTGGGATAGGGTGAGGTAGAGGGGATTAGGTCTGGGTAGTGGAAGTTGGAAGGGGGAGGCTGGACACAGGGACAATGACTGTCATCAGTGCTGAGGCCAGAGCCTGAAATGCTCTCTGTTGGGCCGCCACGCCAGAAGAATGCCCTCCAGATATGCATTTGTTTGTTGCAAATGTCTCTCAACACTCCGGATGGCATTCAGAATGGTTAACTGGCCAACAGTGAGGGATCTCAAGAGGTCAATAGCCTCCTCACTGCGGGCAGCAAGGCTGACTGGGGCAGGGCCTGAGGTGCCTGGGGCGAAGGAGATGCCCACCCTCCTGGGTGAGCGGGCACGGGAAACACGCTGAGGCACTGCTGGGAGGGCGGTGCTGGTAGGGGGTGGTGGCTGTACCTGTTGTTGGGGTGGGCACAGAGGTGTCCGTCACCACCAGGGAGCTTCCATCAGAGGAGGAGTCGCTGTCACTGGTATACGCTCCTGTCCCTGTCGTGGAGCCCCCCTCGCCCTCCATCCCACTGGTGCCTTCACCCTCTGTGGATTCACACTCATGCGCCATGTGGGATGCAGCTCCCTCCGTAGCCAGTGCCTCTGCTCCTCCGCCAGGTGATGCTAATACACACAAGGACAGGGTGACAAAACAAAAAGGGGGGGAATGACAGAGGACACACATGGTCAATGCCAGCAACACCACTATCGTTGGAGGACACAACACACACTGAGCTGCCCTATGCACTAGACCTTGCCTAACCACTCACTATGGTAGTCACCAGCCCATGGGGTACAATGCCTAATGCCAGCACCTGCACACCTGACACCCACAAGACCCTGCACACTAGTGGTTGCCCAATTTTACCATTGGGGTAGTAGTGCTTCTGAGCGTGCAAACAAGGGACCTACACTAGCATTATCGCCCTGGCCTAGGGGCACCCACAGCCCAAATCCCCCACCCAGCTAGTTCCTAAAGTGCGCAAAGTCAGCTTTCTGAAACTGTACTCACCCCCTTGTGGCTGCTGTGATGCCCTCAAGCACCCATCCAACTCCAAATAGGCCACCGCCAGGATGAAGAACATCAGGGGGGTCATGGTGCGACATGGTGCGACAGGCACTCCTTCCACATTGGGAGGCCAGCCCCAGCTGGGCCTCTGCCGTCCTCTTGCTCCAGCGGCGCAGGTCCTCCCATCTCTTGCGGCAGTGGGTGCTCCACCTGTGATAGACCCCCAGGGTCCGCACCTCCTTGGCGATGGCACGCCAAGTACCCTTCTTCTGGTGGGCGCTGACCTAGGGGGTTATTACAACTTTGGAGGAGGTGTTAATCCGTCCCAAAAGTGACGGTAAAGTGACGGATATACCACCAGCCGTATTACGAGTCCATTATATCCTATGGAACTCGTAATACGGCTGGTGGTATATCCATCACTTTTGGGACGGATTAACACCTCCTCCAAAGTTGTAATAACCCCCCTAGAGGGTAAACAGAGTGGAAAAATGTGATTCATCACCCGTCAGAACCATCACACTCATTGCTCACCAGTTCCCACTCATGCCCTGACGCACATACACTGACCACCTCACATGCAGCACTCAGGCCACCCCCCAACATGTGGCTTACATCCACACCACTCCGAACAGGCATT
This sequence comes from Pleurodeles waltl, assembly GCF_031143425.1. NCBI lineage: Eukaryota > Metazoa > Chordata > Amphibia > Caudata > Salamandridae > Pleurodeles > Pleurodeles waltl. The sequence continues at coordinate 445,964 of NW_027150406.1, read as the reverse complement.
GCTCACGCATCATGCTCACAGTGTACTCACCTGTTTGTCTGGAGGACAGTAGAGTATCGTTTACTGGGAGAGGACCCCATCCACCAGTTTGTCCAACTCCTCCACAGTGAAGGCAGGGGCCCTTTCCCCAGACACTGTAGCCATTGTCGCTTCCAGACTCAGGTCACAACAGCACTTGCAGTGTAGGTCTTCTCCTGTTGATGGTCAGGTATCAAGTGAGTGAATGGGTAGAAAATGGCTGTGACGTCCGTGGCGGGACGTACTGTCAACGACGGCATACATTGCAATTGGCTCCTAGGACCCATAGGGCCCAATGATAACCAATGCAGAGTTGCATGGCAGTCTTCAACCGCCTACCGCGACGCTGGACAATGCCATCGCAGTTCCCCCATTTCCCCTTGTCTCTCCTCGCAAGTCAGTCAGCCGCCATTTCAGGTGAGCACTTGGCATGGCACCTACCTGCGTCACAGCACATATTGACACATATACTGATTCACGACTTGACACACGGCTTCTGTAACATTAATTTTGACACAGTTGTGCTATATATGTGGTAAATGACCTTCTGCTCACCGTTCTCCTCCATAGGATCCAACTGCTGAGGCAGCATTTGAGATGGCGGCATCCTCTCGTGTACAGACCCCTGGTGGACCTGTCGATAATGGAGGACAGACACATTATAATTACATACAGACTTGATCGTGCCACAGTCCAAGAACTGTGTCCTCAATTGGAGCCAGACCTGATGTCAGCTATCCGTCAGCCCACAGGTATCCCCCCTCTTGTGCAGGTCCTGTGAGGGCTCCATTTCCTGGCAAGTGGCTCCTTCCAGAGTACAGTGGCCATGGCATCAGGGATGTCTCAGTCAATGTTCTCAAACATGTTGAGCAGGGTGTTGTCTACCCTGCTGGAACATATGTGCAGCTACATAGTGTTCCCCCAGATGGAGGATTTGGCCACAGTGAAAGCTGACTTCTATGCCCTGGGACCTATCCCCAACATCATTGGTGCCATTAATGGTACACATGTAGCATTTGTCCCTCCCCCGGAGAAATGAACAAGTGTATAGAAATAGAAAAAGCTATCCTTCGATGAAGGTGCAAATGGTGAGTTTGGCGGACCAGTACATCTCCCATGTCAATGCCAAGTATCCTGGCTCTGTGCATGACGCCTATATCTTGCGCAATAGCAGTATCCCTTATGTGATGGGCCAACTCCAGAGGCACAGGGTGTGGCTAATAGATGAGCCCAAGGTTCCCACGCAGTATGAGTAGGTGTCTGGGTATGGGGTTGTCCCTAAGGGTCAGTGTGTGTCTCACAACTGTCCCTCGATATTTGCAGGTGACTCTGGTTACCCCAACCTGTCATGGCTACTGACCCCAGTGAGGAATCCCAGGACAAGGGCAGAGGAACGCTACAATGAGGCACATGGGCGAACTAGGCGGATTATTGAGAGGACATTCGGCCTCCTGAAAGCCAGATTCCGGTGCCTCCATCTGACAGGTGGCTCCCTGTACTACTCACCGAAGAAGGTGTGCCAGATCATCGTGGCTTGCTGCATGTTGCACAACCTGGCATTGAGACGCCAGGTGCCTTTTCTGCAGGAGGATGAGCCTTGTAATGGTCGTGTGGCAGCAGTGGAGCCTGTGGACAGTGAGGAAGAGGAGGCAGAGGAAGAAGATGTTGACAACAGGACAAACATCATCCTGCAGTACTTCCAGTGACACACAGGTAAGAGACTGTAACTCCTCTTCACATATCAGTTTACTTTAGGACATTGACACCTCTGTCTATGGACACTGACTGTTCCCTTTGGATTTCTTTTTTTCAGATCTTTGTACCCCATTCTGCCTTCTGCTATGTGTGCTGCTGTCCAACAATTGTCATACATTGGTATGAGTATATTAACATATACCTTGCAATGCTTTGCTAATGGTGTAGTAATACATTTGTGAATCATCAGACTGACTCCAGATTAGTATTTGATTAAAGGGTGTTTATTTAGGTGCTAATGAGTACTGGGATATGTGAAAGGGCCTGGGGTGATGGTGGAGGAAGGTCCATGGTAGAGTCCGGTCTCTTGGTATCACAGGTGCAATGTCCAAGGGGGCATAGGAAGTGGAGCAATGTCAGTTCAAGGTGGACAGGGAAATAGAGTGGGACAGAAGGCTGACAATCAGAAGGGTCCTATTTCCTGGTGAGGGTCTTGGCAATGTTCTCTGTCTTCTGCCTGGATCACAGGGACCGTTTGCGGGATGGTTATCCTTCTGCAGGGGGTGGGTGCTGGTGACCTGTTGTTCCTATGGTTGTGCCTCCTGTCCACTAGCGCCGGCGAAGGTGGAAGACTGTTCCTCGGTTTGGATAGTGTCAGGGGCCCTTTGTTGAGCCACTGCCTCCCTCATGGTCTTGCCCATATCAGCCAGCACCCCTGCTATGGTGACCAGGATGGTGTAGATTTTGGTAGGTCATCCCTGATCCCCATGTACTGTCCCTCCTGCAGCCGCTGGGTCTCCTGAATCTTGGCCAGTACTGTGCCCATGGCCTCCTGGGAATGGTGGTATGCTCCCATGATGTTTGAGAGTGCCTTGTGGAGGGTCAATTCCCTGGGCCTGTCCTCCCCCTGTCACATAGCAGTCCTCCCAGCTTCCCTGTTGTCCTGTGCCTCTGTCCCCTGAAATGTGTGCCCATTGCCACTGACCCCAGGTCCCTGATCATCCTGGGTTAGTGGGGTTGCCTGGGGTCCCTGAAGTGGTGGACACACTGCTGATTGACATGTCCTGGGGACAATGGCGTGGACCCACTTGGTGGGTGCTGTGGTGGTGTTTCCTGAGGGGGGAGGCTCGATGGTGGGTTGGGACTGTGGCAGGGGAACCGACTGTCCAGAGGTCCCAGATGTGCCAGGCTGGTCATCCTGATCCAGGCGTGCAGGGCTGCTGTCATCACTGTGGGCCTCTTCTGTGGGAAGACCGGATGTAGCTGGCACCTCCTGTCCGGTGACGTTGGGTAGGGGTCCTGTTGGGATGCAAATGCATTATTATTGTATCTGTGTGTGCCATCTTGTGCAATGGGTTTGTTTCCCTTATAGAATTGTGCTTTCCCTGTTGCCTTAGCCTTGTGTGATAGCTTATTGTGTGGTGTGGGTTAGTATCTCTAGTGTGCATGCTGTGATGATGGGTGTCCATGCAGGTCTGTGATGGGGGTCCATGCGTTGGTGTCACATGCAGGGCTTGGTATTGGGATGTGTTGGGTGTGATAGTGGGGTATATGTGAGGTGGTGGAGTGATGGGGTGAGGGTAGGGGTAGGAGTTATTGACGGCATGCAGGTAGGGTGTGTGGGATACAATAGTAAAGATTTGACTTACCAGAGTCCAGTCCTCCTGCTATGCCTGCGAGGCCCTCAGGATGCATGATCGCCAAGACTTGCTCCTCCCATGTTGTTAGTTGTGGGGGAGGAGGTGGGTGTCCACGGCCAGTCCTCTGTACAGCAATCTGGTGTCTTGATACCACGGAACGCACCTTCCCCCGTAGGTCATTCCACCTCTTCTTGATGTCATCCCTGGTTCTTGGATGCTGTCCTATGGCATTGACCCTGTCCACGATTCTCCCCCATAGCTCCATCTTCCTTGCAATGGATGTCTGCTGCACCTGTGATCCGAATAACTGTGGCTCTACCCGGATGATTTCCTCCACCATGACCCTTAGCTCCTCCTCAGAAAACCTGGGGTGTCTTTGAGGTGCCATGATGTGGTGTGAGTGATATGTGTGAGGTGATGTGTGGGGTGATGTGTTGTGATGTATAATGTGATATACGTAGATGGTGTATGGGTGACGGTGTTCTCTGCATCTGAGTGAAGGTGGGCTCTTTGCTTTTCCCTCTCTGTTTGTTCAATTTTTTTTATTGAAAAGGTTGTGGGTAATGTGTGTGTGTGTATTTATAGTGGTATAAGTGTGAGGGTGTGGTGTGTGTATGTGTGTCAGGTGTGTGTATTTCTAATTGTCCAATGTGGTGTGTTTTCTAAGTGTGTGTATATGTACCGCCAATGGTTTACCGCAGTTGAATGATCGCTGCGTTGATACGTGGGTCGTGATACTGTGGGCGTGTTGCTGTTGGCGTGATGGTGTGGGTTTTGCTATCATCAGTTTATCACTGACCTTTTGTGTGGCGGACTTGTGTGGGTGTCTGTATTGTGGCAGAATTCTCTGTGAAGGTCATAATACGCGTGGCGGTTTATTGCCGCGGTCACGGTATGTTGGGGCCCGTCAGCACAGCGGTAGGCGGAATTTACCGCCAAGGTTGTAATGAGGGCCATAGAGTGGAATAGCATTGAGTGGAGTGGCATAGAGTGGAGTGCCATTCAGTGGAGTGGTGCAGAGTGGAGTATCATACAGTGAAATAATATACAGTGGAATAGCGTAGTGTGGAGTGGTGCACAGTGTAGTGGAGTGGAGTGGAATATTGTAGAGTGGAGTAGTGTACAGTGGAGTGGATATCAATGGCTTGTTTAAGACTGGAGTGAGGTACAGTTGAGTGGCACAGAGTGGAGTGACATAGAGTGGAGCAGCTAACGGATGTACAGGAATTATGTTAGGAACGTACAATATGGTGTGCAAATTAATGCAAGAGAGCAATTTGCTCTCCCTTGTGTTTCTCCACATTTAGAAAGCAGTGCAGGGTTGAGCATGGCAGCTTTGTGCTGGTTTATAAACGTGACTTAAGAATTGCATTGCCAATTTGAGACCATGCAGAATGCAACAGTAATGCAATACAATAATACATCTAGGCCCTAGTTATATATTGTCCCAGGATATACAGAAGTAACTTTGTAGTTTGTTTTGGGTTAGGGCTTTAAATATAGGTAAATATTAGGTTGTCTTATTGTTCACTACCTATTAACAATTTATTACAGTTTATTAGGTAGGGAAATTTGGTTTTGATTTTTCTATAAACTTGTAAAGACATTTATGGAATACCCCAATAGTACATAGGAAGTACCATGTGTTTTTAAGAAATGTACCTATTTTCAAAATTATTTTCAAGCTACATGGATAATTTCTCTGTATTTCTGTGGCACTTCGTACACTTTTTTCATAAAGAATTACATTTGTAAAACAATTAACAATACACTGTGTTACACAATATTTGTGAAATATATGTTAATACAGTGTTTTTCATTATTTTTTACATATTAACATTTTTGAAATTTTCTTTAAATACTGCAGTACCTTATTGGTATTATTCTCTTAACAAAATGTATAGAAACTATAGGTATTTTTTCCCTACCAATCACCATTTTCATTAAGTGGGACTAGGTAGGGTAACACTATAAAATTGAAAACCTATTGCTAAACCCTAACTCAGAATACAGTGAAAGTGGCATTAAAAAAACGACTGCCTTTAACTTATGTAAAGGCAGTCATTAGTCAATCACATAATGACTTGTCATCACAATGTACAGCTGTAGTTTTGCAAAATTTCTTGAAATTTTGCAAAACTACTGTAGTCAAAGATATCCCTAGGTTTAAATACCTTATAACTTTAAAAATAGCTACCTTACTTACCTCTACTGACCAAAAGGACTATATGCACCTCATAATGTACAATCCTGACACTGTTCATGGAAATCTGTTCAGCAATTTGCCTGCTATGCGTGAGTACAAAGTCTATGGAAAATACATTAGTGTAACATTTTTTAGATCCCGTCTTTTTTTTTTGCACTCCCTTGACAAATTCTGCAACACTTTCCATCATCCAACAATGTAGAAAACCCGCACTTCTTGCAAAAGTCCAAGCAAGGACACACAAAGACAATACAGGGTGCTTGCAGTGATACTTTTGCCCTGATGTATACTTTTTGGTGCAAAACTGCACCAGCGCAGTTTTTCACCAAAATGTTTAGCTCCGGCTTGCACCATTTCTGAGCACCACCATATTTATGGAATGGTGCAAGCTGGTGCAAAGGGTAGGCTAGCATGAAAAAAATGACGTTAGCCGGGTGGGGTAGGCGGTATGAAAGAAGGGGGTTTTCACCAGAAAATTACATTAGGCAGGTTAGAGTAAAAAAAATGACTCTAACCAGCCTAGCATAATTCTCTGATGCAAAACCATCCATACTACATGACTCCAGTCTTAGAAAAGACAGGAGTCATGCCCACCCCCCCCTGCCCTGATCCAGACATTTAATAATGGTACAAAGCAAGCTTTCATAGCCATATACAGCCCCAGGACCACCACCTTCCTGGGCCAGCCCTGTGCTGGAGATAGGAGGGGTCCACAAGACCCTCCTCCTGGAGCCATATATAGCACTGGGGACCACCACCTCCCAGGGCTGGCTACTGCTACCTCCCAAGGTACCAACAGTCTGGAGGTAGCTGTCTGCTTTTGCTTGGTGGGGGCTGTGACCTAACTATAAAGTTCCTATAACCTTTCTTTTTTTCAGTGAATATGTATGTTTTTCTATGTTAAGTAATTGTAATTACTTTATTTTAATCCAACCGCTGCCACATATGGCATTAGACTGTGCATGCTAGGGGATGGCTGCAGGGCCTGTCCTAAGGCCAGGCCCTGCGGCCTACCCATTAGAAGCATCCAATCCCATGGCAAGCATGGCCTTTGGCCAGGCACAGCAGGGTTCGCTGCAGGGCTTGGCCTGTGGCCATGCCCTGTGGCAAAAAACCCTATTAAGCAGAGAAACCTGCCCCATGTCAGGACTCAATGTTACCATGTGGCACTACACGGCAGTGCCTTTGGAAAGAAAGGAAAAGAGGGCAGGGTAAGAATACCCTGACCTCCTATCCCAGGTGCTGAGGTTAAAATACATATAAAAAAAAATCTATATTCATTGTGGATCTGCAAAGACGGTGAAAATTTAAAAACAAAAAAACAAGCGGGTCTCTAGTACTTGTTCCGTATAGGCCCTGGGTGGGCCAGTTCCTGTGGGCATTTGCCATTATAAAAAAAAGTACGGGGTACATGGGGCCATCCTCCTAAGGATCTATTGAGCCCCTGGGACCAGCACCTGCCTGGTACTTGATTACTATTTTGGAGGGGAATCACGCAGACCCCGCTCCATGGGTTCAAGGAAGCCTAGGGGCCAGCCCCTCCCCAGTGTTTGATTTTAAAAAATGGAGAGGGGGAACAGCATGGAGCCCCTACTGGGGCTGTTTTAAGCCCTGAGGACCACTACCTCATTGCGGCTAAATTAAAAACAAAGGGAGACCCCGTGGACCCCCTGGGCCTCCGGGGACCCCTACCTCTCTGGGGCTTAAAAATAATTAGAACTAGGAGAGGTGCTATGTGGCCCCTCTACCTGGGCTGATTTCTGCCCCAGGGACCCCATCCAACGGGGCTGGGCCACTTCGATCTGGGTGCCCTGTCCCCACCCAGGGCACCCAGTGTGCAATGATAGGGACCACAGGAGCCTGAAGGCCCCCACGGACCTAGCCAGCTCACTGTCTCCTGCAGGATCCACCATTGCTCCCACACATAAGGAGCTGCAAGAAATGTAGCACTCTGTGTGGGTGCAACTCCTCTCATCTGTTTCCCTGCCTGCATGACAGAGGGCAGGGAAACAGATGAAAACTCTGCTCCTAGCAAGTGAGAGAATTTTTGCAGTTCCCTGTACTTGCTTAGTGGGAGGTGTCACAGCTCCAGCCAAGTGAAAGCAAACAGCTGTCTCCTGAGAGTGGGCACCTCAGGAGAAAGCAGGAGCTGGCCCCGGGGGTGGGACACTCCTTTAGTGTACATCGGCCAGACCCAGGGAGATGGTGGTCCCTGGGCCCATATATGCCCTGGAAGGGGGCCCGTTTGCCCCCTCCCAGTTTTATTTAGTTTCTAGGACACAGGGAGGTGTTGGTCCCTGGGGCTTCAAATAGCCCTAGGGGTGGGGTCAGCGTGGCCCCCCTTTATATTTAAAACTCAAGCCCTCTGCAAGTAGTGGTCCCTGGGGCCCAAAAGAGCCCATTCAGGAGGGTCTGCAGGGCCCCCTCCAATATGGCAAATAAGCCCCGAGGAGGCAGTGGATCCTGGGTCTTAAAAGAGCCCTGGGGGAGGGCACATACAATTCTCCTTTTTTTATTTTGGTACATGCCCCGGGACCAGCTAAATTGAGAACTAGTGCGGGAGAACACTCGTTTCTTTTAATTTTCACCAGTTTCACAGATCCTCCAGGATTTTCAGTGAACAGTTAAAAAAATATATCTGTTTTTGCCCTGGTGGAGTCTCAGGGGACCCCAGCACCAAGACTAGGAGTTTATTGCCTCCTCCTCTTTTTTACATTTTTTGGGGACTCGGCTGAGTCTGAGCCTTAATTTGGCTGCCAACTTGGTTGGCTTCTTGGTTGAAGTGTTGGTAGCCAATCAGATCTCAGCATGAGATCTCTCGGATCCGCAGAGCCACAGTGACACTAGATATCTATTTGTTTGACCCTTTAATAGCTCCAAAACTACTGAATAGATTTACACCAAGGAACAAAAATCTCACTTTCTTGACCGAAAGCTATCTTTCTGTCAGTCTTGGTGTAATTCCACCCAGCGATTCGGGCTGTAGTCGTGTTCCTAATCTCCATGGGAAATTACACAGAGAAAACACATTTTTGGACTCCCTTGTTTACTCTGCCCCCACTTGACAAATCACTCAAAACTATTAAGACAGCAACTGAAGTGAGTGGCATACTAGTTTTGATTTTTTTTTTAAAGTTTGTCAAATGGCACCAAAGTAATTGGCAAAACAAAAAACACTGTTCCCAAGAAAACTAGGTACTAACTATAACTACGTACTGGTAAACGTTGGTCGGTAATATATATATGTATATCGAAATAAATAGGGTGGGACCCCAGCACCAAGACTAAGAGTTCAAGGTATTCCTACATTGCCCCTCCTCTTTTTTAAAATTTTTTTGGGACTCTGCTGCGTCTGAGTCTTAAAATGGCTGCCAACTTGGTTGGCTTCTTGGTGGAAGTGTTGACAGCCAATCAGGTTTCAGCATGAGATCTCTGGGATCCACAGAGCCACAGTGTCACTAGATATCTATATTTTTTACCCTTTAATAGCTCAAAAACTACTGAACAGATTTACACCAAGTAACAAAAAGCTCACTTTCTTGATCGAAAGCTGCCTTTCTGTCAGTTTTGGTGTAATTCCACCCAGCGATTCAGGATGTAGTCCTGTTCCAAATCTCCATGGGAAATTACACAGGGAAACTACATTTTTGGATCCCCTCTTTTACTCTGCCTGCACCTGACAAATTACTCAAAACTATCAAGACAGCAACTGAAGTGAGTGGCATACTAGTTTTGAAAAACTTTGTGAAAGTTTGTCAAATGGCACCAAAGTAATTGGCAAAACAAAAAAACACTCTTCCCAAGAAAACTAGGTACTATCTATAACTACTTACTGGCAACCGTCAGTAGGTAATATATATATATATATATATATATATATATATATATATATATATATATGTATATATATATATATATACATATGGCCCATATTTACAAAACGTTTGGGCTGCCTTTGCGTCGTTTTGCGACAATGATATGTAAGACAGGCGTTCTCTCCCAAAAAATGATGCTAGCTCTCTAGTGCCATATTTACTGCCCAACGCAAGAACAGCACACAGAAAGGAATTGCTCTAAAAAAAAGATGCAAAGCCCGATTTGCATCAAATGTTAAGACCTGGTCAGGCCAGGCATTAAAATGAGACCCACACACTACTACTAAGGCAAAACACACAGAAGGAGCATTTGCAATCTCCTGAACAACATGGAACTATTAATGCCCCAGCTTGGCACACACTGCAGAGGACAGAAACACCAACAGGTCCCTCCAGCACTACCACAGCAACCCAAAACACCACCACACCAGCCACAGGAGGTGAGAGAAGATATTACGACAGCGAGCAACCATCCTTGAGCTCAGGGAGCAAGATGTCATCAGAACCTACTGTATGAAGCAGGAGTCCATTGTACGCCTGCCTCTTCACATAGCGCCAGACATCACTGCAAGGGTGGAAACTCCAACTAATATGCTACTCATGACCAAACTCCTTACTGTCCTCCATATGATGGCATCAGGATCATTCCAGACAACGGGTGCACAAGTGGCTGGTATCTCCCATCCATCCGTCTCGGCCTTCCTACCAAAGGTTCTGGAGACACTCATCCGCCTGTCAAGATACTTCAATTCGATTTTCTCAGAAGCAGAAAATAGTTCATCAGTCCCGACCCGAGCTACTCACAACAAATTTTAATCCTTCGTGCTGAGTACCCTGGAGGGGGAAAGGGGAATGGGATTGTAGAGAGACTGCTACAGAGATGATGAACGTCAGTACTCAGTCTGCCTCTTCACGTCTAAGATTGAATGCAGCACCTGCAAGAGTCACAGTCGCAATTACTAGGGACATACAACATCAGTTTTACACTTTCTACTCTTAACAATTAATTCTCTTTAATTCTATTATTTCTTCACTCACCCTGAGTTCTCAGTAGCCTTGCTTCTCTCTATGAATGATAAGCTCTTCTTAAAAATGCTTATTACTGATTCTGGAAGAACTTCTCATCCTTTGTTAGAGATTGGTTTTATGTTGATATATATATATATATATATATATATATATATATATAGTTGGTGACAATGCGTTCTCCAAATCAGCTGATGTTAGTTGGTTTCTACTTTACATTAGAGAGTTCAATTACGTTTATTGCATTGGTAATTCTTGCTTGTGAACGTTTGTTTCTCCTTTCTTATTTTGACTTCTGTCAATACTTGTATTTGTAAATGCTTGTTTATTGAAGTTTGATCCACAGAGCCACAGTGTCACTAGATATCTATATTGTTTACCCTTTAATAGCTCAAAAACTACTGAACAGATTTACACCAAGTAACAAAAAGCTCACTTTCTTGATCGAAAGCTACCTTTCTGTCAGTTTTGGTGTAATTCCACCCAGCGATTCAGGATGTAGTCCTGTTCCAAATCTCCATGGGAAATTACACAGGGAAACTACATTTTTGGATCCCCTCTTTTACTCTGCCTGCACCTGACAAATTACTCAAAACTATCAAGACAGCAACTGAAGTGAGTGGCATACTAGTTTTGGAAAACTTTGTGAAAGTTTGTCAAATGGCACCAAAGTAATTGGCAAAACAAAAAAACACTCTTCCCAAGAAAACTAGGTACTATCTATAACTACTTACTGGCAACCGTCAGTAGGTAATATATATATATATATATATATATATATATATGTATATATATATATATATACATATGGCCCATATTTACAAAACGTTTGGGCTGCCTTTGCATCGTTTTGCGACAATGATATGTAAGACAGGCGTTCTCTCCCAAAAAATGATGCTAGCTCTCTAGTGCCATATTTACTGCCCAACGCAAGAACAGCACACAGAAAGGAATTGCTCTAAAAAAAAGATGCAAAGCCCGATTTGCATCAAATGTTAAGACCTGGTCAGGCCAGGCATTAAAATGAGGCCCACACACTACTACTAAGGCAAAACACACAGAAGGAGCATTTGCAATCTCCTGAACAACATGGAACTATTAATGCCCCAGCTTGGCACACACTGCAGAGGACAGAAACACCAACAGGTCCCTCCAGCACTACCACAGCAACCCAAAACACCACCACACCAGCCACAGGAGGTGAGAGAGGATATTACGACAGCGAGCAACCATCCTTGAGCTCAGGGAGCAAGATGTCATCAGAACCTACTGTATGAAGCAGGAGTCCATTGTACGCCTGCCTCTTCACATAGCGCCAGACATCACTGCAAGGGTGGAAACTCCAACTAATATGCTACTCATGACCAAACTCCTTACTGTCCTCCATATGATGGCATCAGGATCATTCCAGACAACGGGTGCACAAGTGGCTGGTATCTCCCATCCATCCGTCTCGGCCTTCCTACCAAAGGTTCTGGAGACACTCATCCGCCTGTCAAGATACTTCAATTCGATTTTCTCAGAAGCAGAAAATAGTTCTTCAGTCCCGACCCGAGCTACTCACAACAAATTTTAATCCTTCGTGCTGAGTACCCTGGAGGGGGAAAGGGGAATGGGATTGTAGAGAGACTGCTACAGAGATGATGAACGTCAGTACTCAGTCTGCCTCTTCACGTCTAAGATTGAATGCAGCACCTGCAAGAGTCACAGTCGCAATTACTAGGGACATACAACATCAGTTTTACACTTTCTACTCTTAACAATTAATTCTCTTTAATTCTATTATTTCTTCACTCACCCTGAGTTCTCAGTAGCCTTGCTTCTCTCTATGAATGATAAGCTCTTCTTAAAAATGCTTATTACTGATTCTGGAAGAACTTCTCATCCTTTGTTAGAGATTGGTTTTATGTTGATATATATATATATATATATATATATATATATATATAGTTGGTGACAATGCGTTCTCCAAATCAGCTGATGTTAGTTGGTTTCTACTTTACATTAGAGAGTTCAATTACGTTTATTGCATTGGTAATTCTTGCTTGTGAAAGTTTGTTTCTCCTTTCTTATTTTGACTTCTGTCAATACTTGTATTTGTAAATGCTTGTTTATTAAAGTTTGTTTCTTCTTTCTTACTTCGACATCTGTTGATAATTTGTATTTGTAAATGCTTGTTTATTAAAGTTAGTTTCTCCTTTCTTACTTCGACATCTGTCGATAACTTGTATTTGTAAATGCTTGTTTATTAAAGTTCGTTTCTCTTTTAAACTCTACTTTGGTTTATTACCGTTGCATTTGTAAATGCTTACTTGTTAACATTCATTTCTCCGTTAAACTCGGCCTTCGTTTATAACCTTGGTATTAGTAAATACTTGCTTGTTAAAGTTCGTTTTTCTTTTGACTTTGGTATCTAAAACAGGAACCTTGTAAACATAAGGTTTATTCATACATTAAACTCTGTAGCCTTGCCAAACCTCCGCTGGAACGGTCTACTAATAAACTCCTCGAATAAACCTTGACAATATTTATCACGTTTTCTGTAAAATAGTCTTCAAGGGTAATTTTACCTCACAGGAGTTTCTGCTCTGAAGCGCGCTCTCTCTCCACACAGCTGATTCCTGTCAGACCTCAGTTGAAGTGCGAAGCTTCCAGCTGGTGAGCTTGTAACCTAGCAACCAACCAATTGCAAGACTAGAACTGTAACTAACCTTCAGGACTCACGACGGCCATCTTGAATCTTCTCTTCTTGATTCTTCCTTTGAAATAAGCGCAAGATTACTCTGCAAACCTTCTTCCAGTTTGTGCTTTGCTGTCTCCACTGAGGATATCTCTTTGCTTTTCTCAAGCATTTCTTTGATTTGATTTGGCAAGTTTGTGTGGTCATGACAGTACTCCTCCTCAAGGAACAGTTCTCCAATTTAGGTTTGCTTCGGTAGGTTCTATGAAAGTTTCTCACTAATCTTGACGCATGTACATACTCGTGTGGCTCCCAGGATGGTTCCTCTGGACCATAACCTTTCCAATCAATTAGATAATAAAGCTTGCCATTACGGATTTTGGAATCTAAGATTTGATTGACCTCATGCTCTTCTGCAGAGCTAATCTGGATAGGACTTGGAGGGGAGTTTTGACGTAAATTTGGAGGACTGTTCTTTAACAAGGAGACATGGAAAACAGGATGTATCTTTAGATGAGCTGGCAAATGCAATTTAACTGCCACTGGATTGATCATCATGTCAACTTTAAATGGGCCTATAAATCGTGGCTGAAATTTGCGATTTCCTTTGAGACTTAAATGACGAGTGGATAACCAAACTTTGTCTCCTTTCGAATAAATTGGGCTCTCTCTTCTTTTTCTATCAGCCTGAGCCTTATATGAATCTTTTGCTTGAATGATGTTTTTTCTAGCCCTAACTAACGTGGTCTGCAAATCCCTCACCATCTCTTCTACTGCAGGAACTGAAACATCTTCTTTACCCAACATTACATAAGGATGTCTACCATGGTTCAGATAAAAGGGGGTGAACCCAGTGGTGGAATGAACAGCATTATTGTAAGCAAACTCAGCTGCCCACATCAACTCAGGTCACTCCTTCTCTTGATAAAATAGATTGAGTCTTAAATACTGTTCTAACTCTTGATTCACTCTCTCTGTTTGCCCATCGGGTTCAGGATGGTAACTGGTAGAGTAACGAGAATCAATTCCTAATCTTTTACTAAAGGCCTTCCAAAAGCGAGAAACAAATTCGGACCCCCTGTCTGAAGCTAGAATTTTTGGGATACCATGGGCGCGTACTATGTGTTGTGTAAACAACTGTGCAACCTGTGGGGCTCGAGGGATTTCTTTCAAAGGAATGAAATGCGCCATTTTAGTGAAAGTGTCTACAAAAACTAGGATAGTGTTAAAACCTTGGCTACTAGGGAGGTCACCTATAAGATCCATAGTAACAGTATGCCAGGCATGGGGTGCAGTGGGCAAAGGTCTTAACAGGCCTTGTGAAGCTGTTCTGTTTGATTTCCCTCTTTGACATTTGTCACAAGTTGACACATATTGGGGGTTATTCTAACTTTGGAGGAGTGTTAATCCGTCCCAAAAGTGACGGTAAAGTGACGGATATACCACCAGCCGTATTACGAGTTCCATAGGATATAATGGACTCGTAATACGGCTGGTGGTAAATCCGTCACTTTTCCGTCACTTTTGGGACGGATTAACACCTCCTCCAAAGTTAGAATAACCCCCATTGTCTTATCTGAGTTTTCATTTTTGGCCACCAAAATTCTCGTTGTATCAGATTTTGAGTTTTTTGAATTCCTTTGTGGCCAGCCAATTGATCATCATGATAAGCCTGAAGAATTTTTTCTTGCAGCTTCACAGTCGGAACATACAATGCACCTTTAAGGTATGGCAAACCATTTTTGATTTCTCTTCCTTGGCCTTCTTTGGACCACTTCAGCATTCCTTCGAATGTTAAGTTTTCTTGAATTTCTTTGGTTAAATCTATATACAATATGGCAGATATGAACTTCTCTTGTGGAATAATCAATTCTTTTTCTGGAGGCTCTTTAACTGCACCGGTATCAATTCGAGATAGAGCATCGGCCTTCCCATTTACTTTTCCTGGTCTGAAAGTGATAACAAAATGAAAGTCTGCAAAATATAGGGACCAACGCAGGTGCCTAGCTGTTAGAGTTCGAGCTGATTTTAAAAACTGTAAATTTCGGTGGTCCGTGTAAACGGTCACTTTATGCTTAGCTCCCAAAATGTAATGCCTCCACTCACAAAAAGTTTCTTTGACTGCCAATAACTCCTTATCCACAATTGAATAATTTATCTCTGGTGGTGTTAATTTTTGAGAGAAATAGGCCACTGGATGTAATTGACCTGTATCTTTATGACGCTGGGAAAGGATACCTCCTATGGCAACATCTAAAGCATCTGCCTCCACATAATATGGCTCATCCGGATTGGGGTGGAGCAAGATTGGATCTGAGACGAAGGAATTCTTCAAAAAATTAAAAGCATTTTCAGCTTCTTTTGTCGACTCAAACTTCACTCCTTTCTTCAACAATCGAGTAATGGGTGTAACTGTTTGAGGAAAATTGGATATGAATCTTCGATAAAAATTAGCGAACCCCAAGAAACTCTGGATCTCTTTGACATTGCAAGGAGAAGGCCAATGTTGCACTGTCTTTATCTTGGTAGGATCCATACTAACTCCTTCTGGTGACAAAATTAATCCTAAGAACTCAACTCGTTCCACATGAAATGCACACTTCTCCAATTTTACATAGAGATGGTTTTCTTGCAACCTTGTGAGGATGGATCGAACATGGGAAATGTGCTCCTGTAGATTGTCGGAAAAGATTAAAATGTCATCTACATAAACCACGGCAATCCGGTCGAGGAATTCTCGTAATATATCATTAACAAAATGCTGGAAGGCAGCGGGAGCATTGCATAACCCATAAGGCATCACTTGATATTCAAATAATCCGTATCGTGTCCGAAAAGCGGTTTTCCATTCATCTCTTGAAGCCACTCGTATCAAATGATATGCTCCTCGCAGGTCCAATTTGGTGTAGATTCTAGCTATCTTTACTTGATCTAATAAAACTGACACTAAAGGCAGTGGGTATTGATTCTTGATGGTAACCTGATTGAGGGCTCGATAATCAATGCAAGATCGAAGACCCCCTTCTTCTTTGGTATGAAAAATAGTGGGGATGACACTGGGGATGCAGAAGGACGAATAAAACCATTAGCAAGATATTGATCCAAATACTCCTTTAAATGTTGGTTCTCTGCTTCGGTCAATGCATATATTCTGCTACATGGCAATATCGCACCTGGCTCCAGTTCAATTTTGCAGTTGGAGGGTCGATGTGGCGGCAATTTCTCAGCCTCTTTTTCATCAAAAACAGCAACTAAATCCTCATATTCTTTTGGGATTTCTGTTGTTTTTAGTGCACAGATCATTGAAGAGTGTGATGATAAACAGGCCGCTTGGGACTTGATGGACACTTCCACTCCATCATGAAAGCAATTCTATTTGCAGTAAGAGGAATTCATTTTGATCGTTCTCTTGCTCCAATCAATTTGTGGATTATGTCCTGTAAGCCAGGGCAGACCCAAAATGAGTTGAAATTGTGGAGCATCTATCAAATTAAAGATTATCTGCTCCTGATGCTCACCAAAACCTTGCATCTGAATTGGTTCGGTCTCATGGGAACTGGGTCCTGAAGAAAGATTGGTTCCATCCACAGCTCTTACTACTTCTAAAGTAGATTTCTTGATAAATCGAATACCCATTTTACGAGCGTATTTGATATCACAGAACTTGCCAGTAGCTCCAGAGTCTATCATAACTGAGATCCCTTGAATTTCCTTCTCAAGGGTCTTAACTGATACTGTTTGTACCAAATGTGGTTCTGCGCTTTGTAAGGTATTTGCCACTCGTTGATCTAAAGGAGTTGTCTTGGGTTCTGCTTTCATCAGGGCAACTCCCTCTACTGATGAAGCTGGCCTTTTCCCAACTGAAGAACTTTGGGTTTCTTGGGATAGTTTTTAACAAAATGCCCAGATGCACCACAATATAAACATAGTTGTTTAACTCTTCTTTTCTCTATTTCTTCCTTAGATAAGGGACCTCGGATGCAACCAATTTGCATTGGTTCTTCTATTGTTATCCCTTCTCTGGCTCTCGTATGATCATTCCTTACACAATCAATTCTCAGGGGAAATGGTCAATATTCTCTTCTCTTTTCTGCTCTTCATTCGGTTAACCGATGGTCAATCTGTAACACAAGATCAATTAACTCTGAAATTTCGGTGGGTCTATTTGGAACTTGTGCTAAGGCATCTTTCAATTCATCTCTCAGTCCATGATAAAATATGGCGGCTCTTTTTGACTCCGGCCAGGCAGTCTCTACAATGAGTTTATTGAAATGAGCCAGATAGGCTACTAGATCTTTATTACCTTGCCTGATTTCCAATAGTTCATTATCAGTGACTTGAGCTGCAGTTCGCTGATCAAATATTTTTAAGAACTCTTCATTGAAATTTTGGAAATTATATAAAACAGGATAATTTCTGGAAATTATTGGCATGGACCATGCGGCCGCATCACCTGTTAGATAAGACAATAGAAATGCCACTTTGGACTGGTCTTCAGAAAAAATGACTGGTCTACATAAAAAATGCAATGAGCATTGGGTCAGAAAAATCTGCGCCGTATTTGGATCCCCACTGAAGCGCTCGGGTTGAGCCAAAGGAATAATAGGGGAAACCGCATGAATTACTTGAGTGGATATACCTGCAGACTGTGAAGGGCTAGGGATTTGTGAAAACACAGATTCATTTGATTTAGCGGTGTTCCCTAACTCATTTATTCGCTGTTTTATTTAGACTGTTTCTTCTATGGTGTTATTTAATTGTTTCTGTAACCCTTCCAAAACAGTGGCTAATTCTTTTATATAAATCCCTTCTGCCATTCTTCTCAGGAGGAAATCCGTTCTTTCCCTAAAATTAAGGTGAAGGCACTTCAATCTGTCAGGATACTTCAATTCTATTTCCTCAGAAGCAGTAGATAACTCCTCAGTCCTGACCCGAGCTACTCACAACAAATTTTAATCCTTTGTGCTGAGTACCCCGGAGGGGTAAAGGGGAATGTGATTGTAGAGAGACTGCTAAAGAGATGATGAACATCAGTACTCAGTCTGCCTCTTCATGTCTAAGATTGGATGCAGCACCTGCAAGAGTCACAGTCGCAATTACTAGGGACATACAACATCAGTTTTACACTTTCTACTCTTAACACTTAGGTGTTCATTACAACCCTGGCGGACGGTGTTAAAGGTGCGGTAATACCACAAACAGGCCAGCGGACAAAAAAAGGGAATTATGACCCTGGCGGAAACCGCCAACAAAGACAGCCACTTTAACACACCGCCCACCACGGTGGTACAGACAAGCAGCGCAGCAGTTACCGCCAACAGACAGGTGGGAGACAATGTACCGCCCACACTATTACAACCCGCCAATCCGCCACCTTTTCCGGGGCGGATTCACCGTGGATAAAAACACGGCGGAAACAGCTTCTGCAATGGGAAAACGCTCACCTTAGCACATCCCACGAGGAAGGAGGACACCATGGAGCCGGAATTACAAATCCTACCTGCCCTTGTTTTTCTGCTCCTTTACGACCAACAGCTACGTAGGCGCAGAAGATACCAGTGAGTACTGCACCTACGACACGGGGAGGCAAAAGTTAGGGGGACACCCACCAAACACCCCCACCCCCACCCTCGCATTATACAACATACACACCAATGCAGTCACAAAAATCACAGTAACAACCCACAATCCCCCCGGAAGAATGCAAAGACAATGAAAAATTCGGGCAAACATTGTAATGTGCCAATATACATGTCGTACAAAAATATACAGATATATATCTCAAAATCACTCTTATTTACACATACTATCCGAGAAGTAGTGCAGATATGTACACAACAATGTCCGTGCACCAACAATCCAAAAATGCATGGGCGGGGCCCACAATAGATACCTGACCAAAATCGGAGAGAACACTGCCGGGGCATCAGATAGAAACACTACAGGCACCTCAGGGGGAAGGGAAGGGGGGGCACCTCAGCCAGATGAATGCGAAGCCAGATCCACGACGGGGCTCCATGCCCATTGATGTATCCTGGGGAGTGCAAAGCCACAGTCTCTCAAGTCACTACAGTGGGTGGGTTGCCCACTGTGCCATCCTGGGGAGTGCAAAGCCACAGTCTCTCAAGTCTCTACAGTGGGTGAATTGCCCACTGCGCCATCCTGGGGAGTGCAAAGCCACAGTCTCTCAAGTCTCAACAGTGGGTGGTTTGCCCACTGTGCTATCCTGGGGAGTGCAAAGCCACAGTCTCTCAAGTCTCTACAGTGGGTGGATTGCCCACTGCGCCATCCTGGGGAGTGCAAAGCCACAGTCTCTCAAGTAGATGCAGGTCTCCACTGGTTCTGGAGGGGGACCGGTGCCCAGACTGGATGAGTCTCCCCGTGAAAGTACCTGTCCTGTCACTGTCCCAGCTTCACATGGGATAAGGATGCCTGATGTGGCGGTCAATTCATTCCTACACGGTGCATGCCCTGTTCAGCGGTGCTTTGCCATGGCGGTCTATGGACTGTTCAGCGGTGCTTTGCCATGGCGGTCTTTGCCCTGTTCAGCGGTGCTTTGCCCTGTTCAGCAGTGCTTTGCCATGGCGGTCTTTGCCCTGTTCAGCGGTGCTTTGCCATGGCGGTCTTTGCCCTGTTCAGCTATGCTTTGACATGGCAGTTCTGGACTGTTCAGCTGTGCTTTGCCATGGCGGTCTTTGCCCTGTTCAGCGGTGCTTTGACATGGCGGTTCTGGACTGTTCAGCGGTGCTTTGTCATGGCGGTCTTTGCCCTGTTCAGCGGTGCTTTGTCATGGCGGTCTTTGCCCTGTTCAGGGGTGCTTTGCCATGGCGGTCTATGGACTGTTCAGCGGTGCTTTGCCATGGCGGTTCTGATACGGACATTGGTGTGTGGCATGACGATCTCTACACTGGGCATTGGTGTGTGGCATGATGATCTCTACACTGGGCATTGGTGTGTGGCATGACGATCTCTACAATGGGCATTGGTGTGTGGCATGACGTTCCATCATTGCCCAACGGGGCTGTGACATCCTGGCCCCTCCTGGGCTGTGACTCCGGGGGTGGTCTCCTGACCAGTGACGATACTTGGGCCCTCCTGGGCTGTGACTCCGGCGGTGGTCTCCTGACCAGTGACGATACTTGGGCCCTCCTGGGCTGTGACTCCGGCGGTGGTCTCCGGAACAGTGACGATACATGGGCCCTCCTGGGCTGTGACTCTGGCAGTGGTTTCCGGAACAGTGACGATACTTGTGCCCTCCTGGGCTGTGACTCCGGCGGTGGTCTCTGGACCAGTGACGATACTTGTGCCCTCCTGGGCTGTGACTCCAGCGGTGGTCTCTGGACCAGTGACGATACTTGGGCCCTCCTGGGCTGTGACTCCGGCGGTGGTATCTGGACCAGTGACGATACTTGGGCCCTCCTGGGCTGTGACTCTGGCGGTGGTATCTGGACCAGTGACGACGGTGCTGGCGGTTGTGTCTGGACCGCCGGAAATGATGGCGCACTTCTCTGCCGTCACACTCACAACAGGCTGGGCAGACTTCCTTTGGACCTTCCCCCCCTTTTTTGGAGTTACAGCTGACTCACCAATCGCCTTGGATCCCATTTCACTTGTTGTCCCACCAGGAGTCTTAAGACGGTCCCATCGTCCACTCTCCAATTTCAGAGCCTTTACAGGGGGTGGGCTGCCAGTGCCTTGGCTCCGGGTCCTACTGCCTGCCCTGGTGGCCGGTGCACTCCAAAAACCTGGAACACGCACCACTGGTACTGGAGGCTTTTTGGCTGAGGCGCTACGACGGGACTGATGAATTGGAGTGGGGGTGGGGGCAAAAAGGTCAATTTGACATAGGGACAGTTTCTGACGGACACTGGGATGGGTAGCTGGAGGGGGTCTGGGAGTGGAGGAAGAGGAGGTGGTTGTAGGAGGTGTCACTTTAGGTGTTTTGGGTGCAGGTGCAGGTACTGGAGGCTGTCGTGAGTTGGATGGATGTTGGGTGATTGATTGCTGGCGTTTGTGTACTTTGGGAGGGGGCGTCACAGACACATTGGGAGAGGACACAGGGGACGTGTAAATGGCAGTGGAGGTGGTAAGTGCAGGTGAGCGGCTTGTGGTGCTGGGTGTCCTGGTGCGAGTCCTAGTGCCTGTAGATGTGGTGCATTCAGGTGTGTGTGTAGACGAGATTGGGAGGGAGAAGGGAGAAGAGGAGGAGGGGGACACAGTGGAGACAGTGGATGTTGCTGTGTCTGTATGTGGGTGAGGCTTGCGTGAGTGCCTGTGGTGTGTGTGGTGCCTATGTTTGCTTGAGCTACTTGTGTGTGCTGACTTGTGTGCATGCTGGTCTGTAGGTGTGCTTGAGATGGGCTGGGGTACAGGAGATTGGGTCTGGGTGGAGGAAGTTGGAGGGGGGAGGCTAGAGACAGGGACAATGGCTCCCATCAGTGCTGAGGCCAGAGATTGCAGGGTTCGCTGAAGGACAGCCTGACCAGAATGAATGCCCTCCAGGAATGCATTACCGTGTTGCAACTCCCTTTCTACACCCTGGATGGCATTCACAATGGTAGACTGCCCAACAGTGAGTGACCTGAGGAGGTCAATGGCCTCCTCACTGAGGGCAGCAGAGGTGACTGGGGCAGGGCCTGAGGTGCTTGGGGCGAAGGTGATGCCCACCCTCCTGGGTGAGCGGGCACGGGGCGAACGCTAAGGGGCTGCTGGGAGGGTGGTGCTGGTAGGGGAGGTGGCGGCTGTACCTGTAGAAGTGGGGCGCACAGATAGTGCCGCCACCACAGGGGAGTTCCCATCGGCGGACGAGTCCGTGTCGCTGGTTGGTGATCCGGTGGCCGACGTGAAGCTCCCCTCGCCCTCCGTCCCACTGGTACATTCAGAGTCTGTGGTGTGGCCCTCCAAGGCCATGTGGGATGCAGCTCCCTCGTGCTCCGGTGCCACTGTATCTCCGCCTGATGATGCTGATGTACAAAAGGACAGGGAGAGCAGGAAAAGGGGGGGAGACAGAACAAAGAGAGTTTTAGTGCATGGCATGCCGCTACCGTTGGCGGACAAGACAGACGCAGCAGCCCACTGCATTATGCCGTGCTCCTGCCCTCTGCACATGCAATTTCTGGGATATGGCTTACATGGCAATGGTGGAAATCTGCGCACATGGATGCCACAGGGGCAACTATACCTCAACTTGGCACTCTGCTGAGGTGGGGTACAGTGCCACATGGCCTACATTACGGAGGGGCCTTGCCTACCTAACTCGCCCTGGCCTAGGGACACCCACAGCCCACCTACCCCACCCAGGCCCCTCCACTGCACGCAAAGTCAGCAGAATGAGGTTGTACTCACCCCCTTGTGTCTGCTGTGATGTCCTCAAGCGCCCATCCAACTCCGGGTAGGCCACCGCCAGGATCCGGAACATCAGGGGGGTCATGGTGCGACGGGCATCCCTCCCACGTTGGGAGGCCATCCCCAGCTGAGCCTCTGCTGTCTTCTTGCTGCAGCAGCGAATGTCCTCCCATCTCTTACGGCAGTGGGTGCCCCGTCTCTGGTGGGCCCCCAGGGTCCGGACCTCCTTGGCGATGGCACGTCAAATGTCCCTCTTCTGGTGGGCGCTGGCCAACATGACATGCACAAGGGAAGAGGAACAGTCATTACCAACTGCACCGTCAATGTGAGTGGCCCCCTCCCTACTCTGGCCATGTGGCCCATTCATTCCCATGCATTAATATTCTATGAACTCTGGCCCCTTCCCTCTTCCACCCAGCCCTCTCCACCCAGGCCTAGCCCATACAACGTGCTCCCTGTGTACTAACCTGTTGGTCTGGAGGACCGTAGAGTAGCATGTACTGGGGGAGGACCCCATCCACAAGTTTCTCCAACACATGTGCAGTGAAGGCAGGGGCCCTTTACCCAGACGCGGCAGCCATCGTCGCTTCCAGACCGAGGTCACAGCAGTACTAGCAGTGTAGGTCCTCTCCTGTCAAAGGTCAGGTATCTAGTGATTGAACAGATAGAAAATGGCAGTGACGTCTGAGGCGGTGACGTCCACGGCAGGGCGCATTATCACTGCCGGCGCACCTGTTCATTGGCTCCTGGGACCCATAGGGTCCAATGTTAACCAATGCAGCATTGCGCCGCGGTCTACGACCGCCTACTGCGACGGTGTGCAACGCCAGCGCAGTTACCCCACAATCCCATTGTCCCAGTTTAGAGGTCAGGCAGCCACCATTTCAGGGGCCCACATTGCTTCATTTACTACTGCGTCACACATAGCTAGGCCTATACTCAACACACATACAGGAAGGGGTTTTTGTCTGGTGTAGTCTTGTGTGTAACTGTGGGTACATACCTGGAAGAATAGTGACTGGTTCTTCGCTGTTGTCCTTCTTAGGCACCGTCAGCTGGGACATATGAGAAGATGGCGGAATCCTCCAGTGTACCGACCGCTGGTGGACCTGTTGACAATGGAAGAAAGACATGTCATCGTCACCTACAGGTTTGACCATGCCACAATCCAGGAACTATGCACCCAGTTGGAGCCAGACCTGATGTCACCAATCCGCCATCCGACTGGAATCCCCCCTGACGTGCAGGTGCTGTCAGTGCTCCATTTCCTTGCAAGTGGCTCTTTTCAGACAACAGTGGCCATGGCATCAGGGATGTCCCAGCCTATGTTTTCCAACGTCTTGTCCAGAGTGTTGTCTGCCCTGCTGAAACACGTAAGGAGATACATCATATTCCCTCAGGTGGAGGATTTGCCTACAGTGAAAGGTGACTCCTATGCCCTTGGACATATCCCCAACGTCATAGGTGCCATTGATGGGACCAATGTAGCTCTGGTCCCCCCCGCAGGAGTGAACAGGTGTACAGGAACAGGAAGAGTTATCATTCGATGAATGTCCAGATGGTCTGTTTGGCAGACCAGTACATCTCGCAGGTAAATGCAATGTTCCCTGGCTCTGTGCATGACGCCTACATCCTGCGGAATAGCAGCATCCCTGATATGATGGGTCAACTCCATAGGCACCGTGTATGGCTATTGGGGGACTCTGGGTACCCCAACCTTTCCTGGCTATTGATCCCAGTGAGGAATCCCAGGACCAGGGCAGAGGAACGGTACAATGATGCCCATGGGCGGACTAGGAGGGTAATCGAACGCACCTTCGGCCTTCTTAAGGCCAGGTTCAGGTGCCTCCATATGACAGGTGGATCCCTATTCTACTCACCGAAGAAGGTGTGCAACGTCATCGTCGCCTGCTCCATGCTCCATAATTTGGCATTGCAACGCCAGGTGCCTTTTCTGCAGGAGGATGATCCAGATGACGGTGTTGTGGCAGCTGTAGAGCCTGTGGAGCCTGTGGAGCCTGTGGACAGTGATGAGGATGAAGCTGAGGAAGAAGAAAACAACAACAGGGAGTCAGTCATACAGCAATATTTCCAGTGACACAGAGGTGAGAACATTTTCTGGTTTAACATTACATCAACTTTCACACGTCTACCTCTATCCTGTACCTACATTTCACTCACTATTTGTTAATTGAGTTGTACCCTTCCATTTCAGTTTCACAAGTGTGGTAACCTACGTGTCAACTGCTTGCATCCTTGAAGGGCTTGTGATGTGTGACATTGGTATGTTAGCCTTACAATGAGTAACCCATTATGACACTGTAATTGATAATACAAAGTTCCAAATCATAGACTGACTCCAGATTTTTTTGTGTTTCAAGGGTGTTTATTTAAGTGCTCAAAAAATGAAGGGGGGTTGTAAAATGGGGATGGGTGATGGTGGAGGAATGTACATGGCAGAGTCCAGTCTATTAGTCTCACAGGTGCACTGCCCATCTGGGCATAGGAAGTGGAGCTGGGGCAGTTCCAATCTGGACAGGGTGACAAAGTGGGACAGTGGGGGGACAATCAGGGTGGTCTCATTTCCTGGCGGGGTCTTGCCATCTTGCTCTGTCCTGTTCCTGGATCTCAGGGCCCGCTTGCGTGGTGGTTGTCCGTCTGCAGGGGGTGGGGTGCTGGTGTGGTGGTCCTGTGGCGGGGCGTCCTGTCCACTAGCGCCGGTGGAGGTGGTGGGCAGTTCGTCGTCCTGGCTAGTGTCAGGGGCCCCTTGGAGTGCCACGGTGTCCCTCAAGGTCTTTTGAATGTCCGTCACCCCTACGATGGTGCCCAGGGCAGAGCCGATGGTCCTGATCTCCTCCCTGAACCCCAAATACTGCTCCTCCTGCAGACGGAGGGTCTCCTGCAACTTGTCCAGGACCGTCGCCATCGTCTCCTGGGAGTGGCTGTATGCTCCCATGATGGAGGAGAGGGCCTCGTGGAGAGTTGGTTCCCTTGGCCTGTCCTCCCTCTGTCGCACAGCAGCCCTCCCAGTTCCCCGGTGTTCGTGTGCCTCCGTCCCCTGGACCGTGTGCCTACTACCACTGCCCCCAGGTCCCTGTTGTTTTTGGGGTGGTGGGTTTGCCTGGGTGCCCTGTAGTGGTGGACACATCGCTGATTGACCTGTCCTGGGTAGGGAGGTTTGGGCCCGCTGGGTGGTTGCTGTGCTGGTGTTACCAGAAGGTGGAACCTCTGTGTTGGGCTGTACCTGGGCAAGGGGAACCGACTGTCCTGAGGCCCACGATGGTCCGGGCTGTTCATCAAGATCCACTGGGGCAGAGCTGCTGTCGTCACTGTGGGCCTCTTCTGGGGGTGGAGTGGTGTTCTCTGGACCCTGTGGTGTGGTGACGTTCCTTCGGGTTCCTGCAGGGGTATAAGAACATGATTATTGCATGTGTGTGTTTCATGGTGTGCAATGGTTGGGTGTGCGTGAACCCCAGTGCAGGCATTCCTGTGAGGGGGCTTGTGTGGTGATGTTTGGGGGGGTGTTCTGGGTATGTGCACTGGGCATGCTTTAGTGAGGGGTGTCCATGCTTAGTTGTGTCATGCAGGGCTTGGTGTTGGGATGGGTGGTTGGTGTCATGGGTAGATTAGTGAGGATTTGGGGTGATAGGGGAGGGTGTGAGGGTGGGGGTGTGTGATAGCATGCAGGTAGGGTAGGGGATGTGATAGTTAAGATTTGACTTACCAGTGTCCCATCCTCCACCGACTCCTCCGAGGCCCTCTGGATGCAAGATGGTCAAGATTTGCTCCTCCCATGTTGTTAGTTGTGGGGGAGGAGGTGGGGGTCCGCCGCCAGTCCGCTGCACCGCGATGTTGTGCCTGGAGACCTGGTGTGTGTATTTGTAATTGTCTAATGTGGCGGTGTTTTGGAGATGTGTATGTATTTTGAGCACTGCGGTGTGTACCGCCAATGGAATACCGCGGTTGAAAGACCGCCGCGTGGATTCGTGGGTCGTAATAGCATGGGTGTGTTTCTGTTGGCGTGGAGGTGGAGGATTTGTTTCCGCATGTTTATCGCTGACCTTTGGTGTGGCGGTGTTGTGTGGGTGTCTGAATTTGGGCGGATTCCGTGATGTGTGTCATTATAGCTGCGGAGGCCGCCCGCCAAAGTCCCGCCGTCAGGTTACCGTTCCGCGGTCGAAAGACCGCGGCGGTAATTCTGACTTTCCCGCTGGGCTGGCGGGCGGTCGCCTTCAGACCGCCAGCCAGCCCAGCGGGAAAGAGGCTTCCACGATGAAGCCGGCTCGGAATCGAGCCGGCGGAGTGGAAGCTGTGCGACGGGTGCAGTTGCACCCGTCGCGTATTTCACTGTCTGCGCAGCAGACAGTGAAATACATGTAGGGGCCCTCTTACGGGGGCCCCTGCAATGCCCATGCCAGTGGCATGGGCACTGCAGGGGCCCCCAGGGGCCCCGCGACCCCCCCTACCGCCATCCGGATCTCGGCGGTCCGACCGCCGGGATCTGGATGGCGGTAGGGGGGGTCGGAATCCCCGCGGCGGTGCAGCAAGCTGCGCCGCCGCGGAGGATTCAATGGGGCCGCGGTACACTGGCGGGACCCCGCCAGTGGTGCCGGTCCGACCGCGGCTTTACCGCCGCGGTCGGAATCCCCATTGGAGCACCGCCGGCCTGTCGGCGGTGCTCCCGACCGCCAGGGTCAGAATGACCACCTAAATGTGGTGGAGATGACATTTGGAATACCAGCAATGTAGGACCTAATCTATTCCAAACAAGACATGCCATAAATGGAGAAAGTACACGCATCGACCAATACATTACTGTGCAGCACAACAATGTCACCGTGTGATCACCCAACATAGGTTCAGAGAGGATGGCTAGGTCAGTACATAACTGACTCATGTTTGCTGCAACAACATTGTAGGTGCCTATCAAACACTATTCTAACAGAAGGCAGTGAGAGATGACATCATCTATCCCCTGGGTTGTACAAAATTACAAGTTACACTAGAGATACAGGCCCTAACCAAGCTGCAAATTGTCCTAAGTGGGAAGGGTATGGTATGCCCGGAAGTGGGTCCCTTGCTCACTGTGCCACTGGATTCAAGCTAGCCTGGCTGATGAAGGGTGATACCCTGAAATCAGTCCTAGGATGCTTGTTTCTGGTCCAGGGAGGACCTAGCTTGGCAGTTCAGGATGGACTGTTCCCACGAGGAACAGGGTCAAGACTGATTTGCATATGGCTGGGTCAAAACTGTGGTGGTATAATGAGCAATAGAACAATGGATTAAACCCAGATCTGTGACTGGGGGTGAGTGTTTGCATTGTTCAGCACTCTGTCCATCATCCTTTTGTGTCGCTAAAGTTGTCCTAAGTGGGAAGGATATGCCCAGACGTGGGTCCCTTGCTCACTGTGGCACTGGATTCAAGCTAGTCTGGCTGATGAAGGGTGATACCCTGAAACCGGTCCTAGGATGCTTGTTTCTGGTCTAGGGAGGACCTGTCTTGGAAGTTCGGGCTGTACTATTCCCATGAGGAACAGGGTCAAGACTGATTTGCATATGGCTGTGTCCAAACTGGGGTGGCAGAGTGAGCAAAATAACAATGGATTAAACCCAGATCTGTGACTAGGGGTGAGTGTTTACATTGTTCAGCACTCCGTCCATCATCTTTTTGTGTTGCTAAATGTGTACAAAGCCTAGCAACACATGCACAGATGCAATCGGTATCAGTGATTGCGTGCGTCACACACACATACAAACATAATGGAAACACATACCTTAGTTACCGTTAAGATCTGTATGAACATGCACACACTTACTCTATACATGCATTGCCCTTGTGATATGGTATTTGAATCTGGGTACACTGACAGCCTTTCCAACAAAATCCACACATTCCTGTTATGCGTCAAAAGGTTTGATTCAAACGCCAATATCGCATACTCGGCTATGCGAAAAATATGAAGCCTGGCCCCTTCATGTCAATTGCAAGTCCACAGGCCTTGTCAGGCTTCACGGGAAAGAATACCACAGATGACCATCATGCGTCAAAAACGTTGATGCAAACGAAATACTTCTTACTTTGCTAAGAAAAAAAATGACACCTGGCCCCAGTGTATCAATTGTAAGTTGTGAGGCCTTGCCAGCCTCAATTGGAAAAAATGGATGCATGACCATCATGCGTCAAAAAAAACGATGCATATCAGAAAACTTGACACACAGGCTAAGGAAGTTATAGAACAGGACTTCCTGGGTGCATACAGGGTACAGTACATTTACTTTCCCCTTCCCTTCACAGTCTTTTTGTCTGTGACTGTGTTAGGGTGTGTGGAGCAGGTGGAGGATTAGTGTTGTTGGAGAGTTTTGTGCTGAGTCTTGTTGCTGTTGTGTGCTTTTTGTCTTTTTCCTCCATCTTATGTAGTGTTTTAGTCCTGTATTTGTGATTGTATTGTGGGTTTTTTGTCCATGGGTAACATAGGCCCTGAGTTATACTTTTTGGTGCAAAACTGCACCAACTCAGTTTTGCACCAAAAAGTTTAGCACCGGCTTGCACCATTTCTGTGCACCAGCTAGGCACCATATTTATGGAATGGTGCAAGCCTGTGCAAAGGGTAGGCTAGAAGCAAAATAAATTACTTTAGTTGGGTTGGGCTGGCAGGATGGAAGAAGGGTTTTTTGCACCAAAAAATTACGTTAGGCAGGTTAGAGTAAAAAAAAAAATGACTCTAAGCTGCCTAGAGTTATTTTCTGACGCAAAACCATCCATACCACATGAATCCTGTCTTAGAAAAGACAGGAGTCATTCCCACCACCCCAATGGCGAGCACAAGGGACCAGGATCCCCTGGGTATGGCCAGTGCACCCAGTGCCATTTAGGGGGGGGGCATTTCAGGGTCCCCAATGGCACTTTAAAAAATAAAATACAATACTTACCTGTAAGTACCTATACTTACCTGGGATGAGGTCCCCATCCTCCGCTGTCCCTCTGGTGTGGATGGGGGTGTCCCTGGGGCCTGGGGAGGGCACCCGCGGGCTTATTGCATGGTGTTCCACCATGGAAATGGCCCCACAGGTCCCCTAACGCCTGCCCTGACCCAGGAGTTTAAAAATGGGTCAAAGCAAGCTTTGCACCATTTTTTGACCCCTCTTGCCTCCCGTTCACCATTTTTGAACAGGAGTATAAATATGACGTTGAGGCCATATAGTCATTTTGTGCACAGGAACGCCTACCTTGCATCTCATTAAGGAAAGGTAGGTTTCCACTTCCAAAAAATGACTTTAACTCCATAAATTTGGCACTAGATGGGTCTAGCACCAAAGTATTAATATGGAATTAGTTTTGCACCGAATTAGAGTTAAAAAATAACTTACGCTAATTTGGTGCAAACAGAGTCTAAATATACCCCATAGTTTGTTGGGGTAATTGGGGTTAGGTTGGGTAGTTTATTGATTTTGTTTTTTTGGGTTGCTACATTTGCAGTGTGCACATACTGCATAATGTCTGGAAAATGGAGGTCAACCAAGATGATAGGTGATAAACTGGGAGGGTTCATTTGGTTGGCGCAGCATTACCTTATGATTATGCTGGTTTTTGGTGGCTGCATAATCCAGGGCTACCCCACAAAGGCACGGAAACTGAGGTTGGGGAAGGTGCTCCACCACCTGCACAGAATATTTGGAATAGTGTGCACCGACCACCAGTTGAAACACCGTTGCGCTGACCTGATTGAATGGGAGCAAGATCTAATGGATCACCAGGGGATGCAGATTGGTGGACGAGTTGGTAAGTACCCCATTTGCATTGCAACATCCTTATTTGCGTGTGCATGAAAGGCAGACATAAGTTTGAGTGTAACATGATTTGTCAAGGGTCCGGACAGGTTGTTGTGGGCCAGATTTAAGAGCCCGTAGCGCTATCTTAGAGCTGCAATCGTGAAATTCAAAAATGACACTAAGCCAGATGTGTTCAATGCAATGATGTGATGTGTGACCAATGTGATGACGTAATCTGAGTTAGGATATGGACATCATGCCTGATGCTATGTTGAGGATGGAGAAAGAGTGGATTGTGCCAACGTGTGCTGCTATGGAATAGCGGTTGTTAGGAATAGGAAAGCATGCCAACATATACATTGATGTCAATCATGATATGTGTCTGAGCTGTTTATCTGATTAGCATGCCTGCTGCCAACATATATGTCACAGCTCTTTTGACAGCACTGTGTGCCAGGCATAGCTTTCAGTTACTCAGGAAATGGTACAGATAATGGACATATTTTGAGTTCTCTAGTGGGCTATGTAGGAGACACTTGCACCACCAGTACCTTACTGCTCTTCAGATTTTAAGTGGGGCAGCGGTTGTGCAAGGAGCCTTAGGACCATATTTATACTTTTTTAGCACCGCATTTGTGTCATTTTGTTATGCAAAAGCAGCACAAACTTACAAAATATAATTGTATTTTGTAAGTTTATGCCACCTTTTCATCAAAAAATCATGCAAAAAAGTATAAATACAGGCCTTAATTTGCTGACCAACAGTCAGTTGAATACAGAATGAGAATACAACTCTGCTCAAGTAGGTTGTGGGACATGTCTATGGTATGTAGCAAGCTAGAAATGTGCAGATTTACCAACTTGGTCTACCCATCATGATATTTGTGAGTGATCTTGGTCACATCACATGTGCATAGAATGTGAACACTGATAGTGTACCTGGTACTTAGGATGTGTCTGACATGCATGTGCACATGTTGTTCAATAATTAAAAATACTGTAGCTGCACTCAGTGCAGTGCCAATCTTACTGTGCCCCTTAGGGCACACATACAGCCACCATGCATGTGCCTTATTACCCATTTTGCACAACATAGCACAGGATAAGGGGCAATAGGTTCCAAAATCTGTAGACAACATGGATATACTGTTCATGCTTTGGCCAGACTACATGGGCATTAAGCCTGAACTGTACATGTGGGTCCATGATGAACAACAGTGTACCCCCTTGTAACGCGGGCTCTAAGCAGGTGTTAATCCAAGGACACAAGAATGATGCTTTGCCAAACCTTAGAATTGCCAGTGATAAGTTTCCTGTCCCATATAAGGTGGCCCCCACCTTGCATCCATGCTCCCTGGCCAGGGCTTGATGTAGCACCTGGGGTGTCAACGTCTTGGATTGCATACATTGTGCTGCATATTGACAATGGCATAGGGATTCTGAAATTGTAGCAACACTTGATCCTCACTAGTCTGATGACACAAATGTTGAGCAAGGACGCAGTAGCCCATTTAACTCTGGGCCCTAATGGGTAGCAGGGGTAGCATTTACCCCAGTGACATGTACATGATACCGTACATAGCTCGTAGGAAGTTAGTATAGATTTGGAGTTTGTCAGTGTTATGGAATGTGTGGTGGACAGCATGTGTCATTTGAGGATGCTGTGTATGTTGCATGTCTCTTCTATCTCCTCCCATTGCTGTATTTAATGCCATGTTCTTCTAATGTTTCAGCTGCCAATATGACCCCAGCCAAAAACATGCCTTTGAGAAGAGGCCTGATAGGTACAGGCAAAAAATGGCGGTGCAGGCCGGGTACCAAAGGTTGGAGAAGAAATATAGGAGGGAGAAATCCACTGAGGCTCAGCATGGATTTTCTAATGGTGGACCTCTGCTACAGCCTACTTCTGGTCAGGCCACATCGGGAAGAAATCTGGAGGTAGGGGGTTCCTGCTGGTCTTGCCCACTCCACTTCTACAGCAATAATCCACAGCTAGGCAGCCCAACATCCAACTGCTCCGGCCACAAGCTCTGACTTCGAATCCGACATCGGCTGGCATGGCAGCCATTATGAAAAGGCTGGATAAATTGGAAAGTTATAATGCATGTAATTACAAACTTCTAAAGGACTGCAAGAAGAAATTGAAGACATTGTAAACAATTGTGTCACAGCCTCCCAGTTCCTCCCCTCTCTTTTTTACTGAATTTTTTAGCTGGTTTTAGGAGGGTAGGGTTAGGATAGTAAAATAGTTTAGTTTAGGTTTAGGTTAGTGTTAGTATAGGTGGGGGTGGCTTTTAGTACATTATTCATTTTGGGTTCCTTGGGTGAAAGGTTATGTTGGGGTTTCTATGTTTCTAAAAAAACAAAAAAATATATAAAATCTTTAAAAAATAAAAAAATATATAAATTGATTTAGGACATGTGTTGGGTTAGAATATGTGTAGACTTAGATTATGTTGTCCTACTCGTGCCTTGTCTCTTAAGGGGGGTGGGCGTACAATGTTTAGAGTGTGGCATTACATGTGTAAGATAAGATTAGAATAAGATAGATAGGTGTAGGTGTAAGTTAAGTAAAGTTAGTTTAGGTTAATTTAGTGTAGGGTGGTGGATAGGAAAGGTTTTGATATGATGCTAATAATAAGTTTTAATAAATACTGTTAGTATTAGACAATTATCTCATCATGTTGATTGAGTGTCTGGGTGTTCTCATTCGTGCACTGGCCAAGTAGGAGGAAAGGCTTAGAGTATGCTTTCTGTCTTTATTTCCATAGATGACCATGTGCATCGCCTATGACCATGGAGCTGTCAGATTGGCTGCTAAATTATATCAGCTACTCAGAATAGTTCCCACCCACAGTTCCAGCCATTCTCATTGTGTACATATACAGCATCTTGGACAGGCAAGTATGGAACTTCAACTGTCATTGCTGGGATCTGGCAGTATTATTGGTGGAAAGTGTGGCACATAGGACATTAGTCATTTTTGGGTCAGTATCCTGCCACACTGACAGCTGCACGTCACTGATTAGATTTGTCTCTTCTGAACCACACATATCAGTTGTACTGGTGCTCTCATCTAGGTGAATCACCATACACTTGGTTCAGACCCATACATGTCATATGTCAACTGCCATGGATATCTGTGCAATAGATGTATTTAAGACTCTGTAAGTTGGTTGTAGCCCACAACGCCATGTGTCTGACAGTAATGCACATATGTAATTATGTTCTGTTCTCATTGACATAGCTTCACACAATACATACATTAGCACAGTAAACGTTGAAATATTACATGTGAATACAGTGATTTATTTACAGGTGCAAGTGTATTGTCCAATGCAATACAATGTCCAGTTCATAGACCTCATGAGAGATCCTGAGCCATTTGTAGTACAATCAGAGTCCAGGGGTGAGGGACATGTAATGAGTCATGGTTAGGAGAAGTGTGCATTAGTGAGGAGGTTTCCAAATTGCCAATATGTAAGATTTGAGACAACGAAAGTCCATAGCAGACAAGTCAACAGTGGTTGAGTGAAGAGTGCGCATTGTCAGCTGTCACAACACTGGCATGATCTTAAGCACAGAACTGTCCATGCGGCACAGACTGGTGCTACCGGGTGGTTTTCCTTATGAATGTTGTTCCATCCACATCTTCATCCTCGGATGTCACTGGTACCTCCTGTGCCACAGGTGGTGCTGTTGTTAAGGTTGAGGGGCCACACACACATCAGGGGATAGAGATGTGGAGTCGAACGTCCCAGCAGCTTCTATTTGTGGGAACACATAAGGCATCACTGCAGCAAGGAGGAACTGCTGATTTCTCAAAACAGCAGCAACATCAAGGTGGTAGGCAGCCATGTTTTCCTTGAGGGCCACTTCCCGCTGTATGGCCTCCAGGCTATTCTGTATAGCCCCCAGGCTGTTGTCTATTATGCTGCTGCCACTTTGGGAGGGCAATTGTTGAAGCCCCTGCCTCATGACAGTAGCTATGTCGGCCAGGGACTGCTGGAGTCCATGTAGCAGGGAGTGTGTGCCTCTGAGGTCAGCTGAGTTGTCCTTAATTGGACTGAGGCACCTCTGCACTCCCTCTAGGCTGCCTGCCATGGTCTCATCCCCACCCGCACCTGCTTGGCTAGCTCTGGCTGGACTCCTACCACTGTCCTCTGAAAGATGATGTTTGGGTCCTCTGAGTCCAGGCTGTGTCAGGACTGGCTTGTGCTGTGTGTTGGTAGCAGGGTGGTTCATGTGGAGACCCCACAATGCTGTGTGTCCTCCCTGCTACTGGAGGTGGTGTCTGGAGGGAAGCTAGGACATCCTGCAGAGTCACTTCATTGATGGTCAGTAGCTGGTCATCCATGTCATCTGTGAAATCTAGAACAGGCAGGTCGGCAGGAGGTAAGGCATCATCCTCTGCAATGAGATAGTGATATGCCAATCTTTGATTGTGATGGCTGTTTGCATGGCACATTATGTACTTGCTAATAGAGGTTCAGTGACATGTTACAGAACCCATGTTGTAGTTGTATATTATGTTGTTATATTGTGCATCACACATGGGGCAACCTTACAAGGTATTGTGTGCTTTGATCTCACACCACCTACTTCCTTGCATGCTCCTTGCCCATTCCACTGACACCATAGTGATATGTAATTTGCTTTCCTATTCACCATGGTGGGCATTCCCACAGTAGTGTAATTTGTGCTGTCACTCTTTTGGTGCTATAATGCATTACACA
Source organism: Pleurodeles waltl (assembly GCF_031143425.1). Classification (NCBI taxonomy): domain Eukaryota; kingdom Metazoa; phylum Chordata; class Amphibia; order Caudata; family Salamandridae; genus Pleurodeles; species Pleurodeles waltl. Next base: position 410,973 of record NW_027150406.1, on the reverse strand, counting down.
ATGAATGACGGCACTAGTGCGGAATAGTACGATGCTTGCCTGTAGCAGGCCCCACACATGTGCTACTTGGAAGGGACAGTGCAACCATTATGGATTGTCTGCCCCATTAGTTTGTACCTCCCTATATTAGGGACATATCCTTGCCCACAGCATACCTGCCACAGGCATATGTTGGTGTTAGGATGTAGAATGTGGATCAACGTATGCATTTTGAGACTTTGGTGATGTGGCACAAGGGGAATGTGCAGCTTGGATCCACATGGCCAACTATTCGTATGATGGTACAGTTGCAATACGGGCTAGTGACATTGTGCCGGTAGTGCAACTTTGATGCCACTTGTGCCAGTTCTTACACATGTTGAATGTCCCATTAAGCAGTACAACAACCATTCACACACCACACTCAGTCTTGCTAGATGGTGACATTGTAGCTACTTGTACAGCTGCACAAATTATGTTCACAGCCATGCTCCATGTATTGTATGAGTTAAATTTTGTGACCTTTCCTAAATGACACATGGAGGAGTGTGAGAGTTGTTCTTGATCTACCGTGTGAGGTTTGCATTCCACAGGTTGCACACTTAGGGCCTGAATTTTTCTCAGGTGGTACAGCTCAGTGCAGCAGCAATGTGTGTTGCATGGCGCTGCGCCAGTTTTGAAACACAGGGATGCGCCATGTTTATTGGAATGCGGCACACCCTTGCGATTACCCCTGTGACTGCACAGATTTGTTATCCCTGCATCATCGCAACAATGGGACTCATGGTGGCGATCAGACTGCCATGGTTATGACGGTCTGACTGCCACAATATGACCGTGGCTGAGCCACCACAGTCTGTCCACCACCGATGGCAGTCCCAGAGGTTGTAATTTGCCAGTGCAGCACAGTCCCCATACCACCAGCCTTTCCATGGTGGTTACACCGCCATGGAAATGCTGGCGGAATCGGGGCATCGGGGGCCCCTGGGGGCATCTGCACTGCCCATGCACTTGGCATGAGCAGTGCGGGAGCCCCCATGCACACCCCCATCGCACATTCCACGGCCTGAATTACAGGCAGTGGAATGCGTGACGGGTGCAGCTGCACACGCTGCACCTTGGCGCTGGCTCCAATGGAGCCGGTGTCAATGTTAAGGCCCTCTTCACCACAGGGCAAACAGGCAGAAAATGCTGTTTCCGCCCACTGGCCCTGCTGTGAACTCTTAATGAGTCTGGCTGTACTTAGGCCACACAGGCGCCCTGAAGCCAAAACAAGTTAAGGCGGATGGCCAAACTCATAATGGGGCCCTATGTGTCCCAATGCACCCCTTAAACATGCATTGAGTGTGTCCTATGTGCCTCCCCTTTCTGCCATTTGTGAGATTCCAGATGGTCCCCCCCGTAACTTACCCTGCATTTGTGGTAGTTCTTGGTAGTCTTGGTAGTCTGCGCTGTCCTGTGATTCCAGGAGTGACCAGCTCCTTTGGGATGAACTCTACGACCATCTTCTCCAGCTCATCCAGGTACTCCTGTGGTGCGGGACTTCCACCTCCAGTCTGCAGTGCTGCCTTTCGTTCCTGGCCAGTTTCTCCTTAGTTCTGCACTTGCAATCGTGCCAGCGCTTCTTGCAGTTGGTGACAGTCCTCCTCACCTCTGCCATGCTGTTGACTTTGACTACTATTGCCTGCCATTTGGCCTCTCTCCAACCTATTGGCAATTTGGAGGTGACGAAGAGAAGGTGTTGGTGCTCCGTCACCTCTCTGACCAAGATGTCATGCTCCTCACTAAAGCAACACTTCAGCTTCCTCTTCTTCTACTGTGACTTTGCTGCACCCTCTTGGCTGTTACTTTGGCTGATTGGAACCTCCCTGAGGTCTCTCTTCACCTGCATTCTCCATCTTGTCTGCCCAAACGTTTATTTCTTGCTTGCGTGTTTTTTTAATGCTAAAGTGGTTAAATATGGCGCTAATCCGTTTTGCGTCAAAAAAGTACAGACAACGGTCTAGAGGCACTTTTGCAGCATTAGCATAAATTTTTTATGGCATGTCGCAATGTTTAGCGTAATTTTCTTTGGGCGCAAGACATTGCTTAGCAACATTGTGCGTCATTTTTAAATTATGGTGCACTGATGGCGCTAAGTAATGATGGTAGCTTCCATTAAAATAGTTCAGTTTGTGTGTCATTTTTCATAAATCTGAGCCCAAACGTTACAGTGATGTGTTTTGTTAGGTTCTGAATTTACTCACACACAAAACAACACAAATTCAGCAGTTAGTGAGGGCGCGAGTTATAGATACCTTAGGCTGCAACTTATAGTTACTTGAAATAACTCTAACAATAATTGATGAATTTGTCTGGTTTTCTGCGAGGAAATAATAACGTTGCTGTAACATTTGGCTTTTTAAATGAATTTATATGATTTTTTAAAATTCTTTTTCCTAACTATAATGTCCATGTTATCTTTGTTTTTTTCAGTGAATTTCTATTTTTCCACTTAAATAAATTTTCATTATTATACATTAATCCAACCACTGCCATGCAAGGACTTTCACAGTGCACAGCATGAGTTGGCCGCAGGCCCTGGTCAATGGCCAGACCCTGTGGCCAAACCCCTATAACCACCCAACTCCACTCACGGCTGCAGCAAGTCCCTGCGGCCAACCCCACAACCACGCAAGCCCAAGCTGCACATGGCTTTTGGCTGTGTGTGGCAGGAGTCGGCCACAGGGCCTCTCTCTCTGGGTGTGAGAATAGGTGTGAGAGGGTGTCTTTGGGAGTGAGTGGCTGTAAGAGTGTCTGTCTGGATGTGGGAGTGGGTGTGAGAGCGTCTATTATGGGTGTGAGAGTGGGTGTAAGAGAGAGCACTTTCTACTGGTTGGTTAGTAAGTGCTTCCTCATTGGAATGGGGTGTCACACAGCCCTCCTCCCCTGGACAATTTCAGCCGATCTTGGCCCTGGGTACCCCATCCCCTGGGCTCTAGGCTTTATTAAATGGAGGAGGAGGATCAAGCAGTATCCCCTCATATGGCTGATTTCAGCCCCACTGACCTTACCTCCCGGGGTATGTCCTCACAAAATATTATTTTTTAGGGAGGGGACCCATGCAGCCCCACTCCCCCAGCCAATTTCAGCCCCTGTGACCCAATCTCTCTGGTCCCATACTTACTTTCTTTGGGGGGGGGCACTCCTTGAGCCTATCTTGGCCCAAGGGACCACATCTCCTGGGGCCAGGCCATGTCACGTGGGTACCCCCTAAGGCACCCAATCAGCACCAATTGGTACCCCAGGGGGGAGTCTGAAGGCCCCTGTGGTCCCACATAGCTCCCAGGCTCCTGTGGGAGCCAGCATCGCTGCCACATACAGATAGCTGCTAAACATGCATCACCCTGTCTATGAGAGGAATTGTTTCCTTTGTTTCCCTGCCCGCATCTCTGTATGCCGGGAAACAGAGGAAATCTCCACTTCCAGAAAGCAAGAGCTGTTTGACAGCTCTCACTTGCTGGAAATGGAGTGTTTGCTCTGACTTGCAGGAGCTGGCAAAGCTCCCGCCAAGTCAGAGCAAACAGCTGTGTCCCAGGGTGAGCACCCCGAGACATAGCAGGACCTGGCCTTTTGAGGTGGCGGCCCCAAGGACCATTATTGCCTTCACTAGGGGGGCCTTGCAGCCCCCTTCAACTTCAAATAGCCCAGAGGAGGTGATGGTCCCTTTCATTATTTAAATTTAGCCCTGAGGAGGTTGCGGTCCCTTAATTTACATGAATAGCTCTTGGGAGGTGGCGGTCCCCAGGGCGGCAGAGGGGCTGCACAGCTGCCAGAATTAATTAATTCTTTAGCCCTGGTGATGAGGCAGTCCCCGGGGATGCAGGTATGCCTCACGGCTCCCCTGCATTCATTATTTGTTTTGCCCCAGGAAGATGACAGTTCCTGGGGCTGCAGGGGTGGTGTGCGGGCCACACATTCTATAGAAATTAAACCCCAAGGACATGGCAGTCCCTGGGGCATAAATAAGCCCTAGAAGGGGGCCCGTGCCCCCCTCTTTTATTTCTCATATGCCTCCAGGACCCAGCCCACCCAGGGGCTTTAGTAAAACAAGCGCAGGAGCCTGTGCTTGGTTTAGTAAAAAGTTTTGCAGCAGATTTGCGAACTCGTTCTAAATTCATTGCAAAGTTTGTTTGTTTTTAAGTGCTTTTTTGCCCTGATGGTCCCTCTGGGTCCCTAGCACCAGAACTAAGGGGTCAGACAGTTCCTATCCTGGCCCATTTTCTTTTTTTTAAGGGTCAGAGTGTCCCTATCCTGCCCCAGTTTCTTTTTTTTTCTGGGAGTCAGCTGAAGCCAAGTCGCAAGATGGCTGCCAACACTTCCTTGTCGAATTGTTGGCAGTCAGTCAGAACATAAGATTGGAAGGGTATGTGGAGCATTCACATCCATATATATGAATATATATATATCGAACAAAGCCCTTTCAGGGTTAGAGTGAAACATAAGTTATGCAAAAAAGAGGAGAGAACTCTGGGTAGTTCCCAAGTTTAGGTAGAGAGCAGTTCCAATAAGGAGCACTCTGCATCACCAGCGATACTCTAGATTTGCTCACCTCAAATGTCTGTTTATCTGGCAAAGTTTTAAAGCATAGAATCACCACAGTACTATCCACATCGAGCTAGATAAAGACAAAGGCCCTCATTACGAGTTTGGTGGTGAGAGTATTGCCACGGTGGAGTTGGCGGACGTACAGCCGTGGGCCCGATGGTGAAGTCTGTCATATCACAAGTACTGCAAAGGCACCTGCAGAACACAGGCAAGTTACAGTTCGGCCCTCCACAGTGGAAGGGCTGGCTCACCAGGTAGCAGCCATCATCAGTCTGGCGGTTAGGCACAAAGCCACGACCATATTACAATGTAGTACACTGCCAGGATTTCCGGGGCGGAACCACTGCCACCAAAAACCTGGCAGAAACAAACAATATAAATGGGAACACCTATCTTCAGGAACACAGGCACGTCCATAGGTGCCATGGCACTTGAACTGCAACTCCTCCCAATCCTCCACCTGGTCTTGCAACTCCCGGACCAGCGACGGTGACCACGACACCAACCGTAAGTACACTAGCCTAGCACACACTTGAGGAAACGATGTCAGTACACACACACAACACACACACGACAATGGAAGCCGTGCCCACACACACACACAAACACCCATACCTGCACAAACATACACATACACACATGCATAAACGCCAATATCCACAACCACAACACATATATGTGGAAGGAAAGCCAGGACAAGGTAGGTACGATCAAAATCACCGGTGTTGTGGTGAAGATATATTAGAAAAGTCAACTTTGTGAATGTACCTATTCATACATGAGCCCAAGGGCCAGTCCAATAGGTGCCCCGAGCACACTATGCACAAGGTGATGCCCCAACTTGACTCCTGACTGCAAAGTGCAGGCCTCCACAGGGTAGGGGCATCAATGGGGAATGCAGGCACCTCAGGGGCGAGGGTGAGGTGGGTGGGTCCTGGGGGGAATTTTGGCTTGTACGGGGATCCTCTCTTCTGGGCTTGGAGGGGGGTACTTAGGGGTGGACTTGGATAGGGGGGTTCTTGGGCTTCCCTTTGGAGGGGGAGGTTAGCCAAGGGGGGGTTTGAGTTTGGCCTTGGAAGTGGAGGAAGTTGGCTTGGGCTTGGGTTTGGCAGCAGGAGCAGTGGACATAATAGGGGCAGAAGTGGCAGGTGGCAGAGGTGCATGTCTGGAGAGAATGGCAGATTGGGTGGCGGAAGGCAGGAACATTAGAAGGGTAGCAGTGCACTTGGGAGAACAGGGTCAGTGGTGGAGAACAGGGAAAACTCATGAAGTAAACATTTTTTGGGGACACATGGAGGTCAGGGAAAGGTCGACTGGGAGTGGAGGGAGTGGGTATGGTTGTGAGGTGTGTATGTGGAGGTTCCTTGGGTGCAGGTGCGTGGGTGGATGATATGAGTGTGCTAGGGGACTGTTGCGTGGGTGAGTGCAGACATTTAGATGTAATGGGAGGAGGTGGTCAGGAGATGCAGGGAGATGGCAGTGGGGACGTATGAGTGTATGTTGGGGTGGTATCTGCAGGTAGGGTAGATGTGCTGCATGTGGGTGTGTTGACAGTTGTGGTGTCTGTGCCAGGCCACCTTGAGAAAACATTATTCAGCTCCAGAAGATAAACATCACAACCCTCTCCACGGATAGGCCCCAGAATATTGAATGCAACCTCCTCCCAAGGACGAGTAGGGCGATCTCTAATCTCCATGGGCTGAACCCTGGGTTTAACAATTTTCTCACTCATCACGCATTGCATACACTCCCTAACTATCAATTCCTGCCACCAGTACATCAAACACAATCTTCCTTTGGTTTTAGACATCCCTTGATGACCCGAGTGGGCAAGGGAAATAAGTTCCTGCCTCAATGTGGTAGGAGGAACTAGTCTTGTACCTCTAAACAGCAAACCATCTCTACTTGACAACTCCCCTCTCACATGCCAAAACTTCTGAGTCTCCAAACTCCCTTTATTCCTGCTTTCCCAACCTCTCTCTAACAAAGAGAAAACCTCAACCATCGTATGATATAACACACATTCTCTCCGCCATCTTTCCTCCGTTACAACACTGTCATCAAAACCATTTCCTTCAATTTCACATGCCACTTCACCATCCAGCTCTTCATCACTCCCTTCTTCTAATTGATTATCTCCTGTTGACTGCACCTACCTTGATAAAGTGTCAGCCACCCTGTTTTGTGCTCCAAGAATGTACTTAACTTCAAAATCAAAATCTTGTAGCTATACCACCCATTTTGTGATCCTACTTGATATCGCATCAACCCCTTTTCTTTTATAGATCTCACAAATTGGCTTATGATCTGTCCTTACCTCAAATTTGCTATGCCACAGCAAATTCTTAAGCTTCTTCACAGCCCAATGTACCACTAAAGCCTCTTTCTCGATAACCGAGTAGTTCAACTCACCATTTCTAAGGGCTCGTGACAAAAACAAAACCACTTGCTCAGACTTATGATCACTTTGTTGTAGAACAGCCGCAAGACCTTTTGCATTGGCATCTGTGATTAAAACTGATGGAAGATTAGGTTTAAAATTCTTCAATTTGGGAGCTCTAGCCAACCTCTCCTTTATCTCTTTAAATTCTCTTTCACACTCCTCACTCCATACAAACTCCACACCTTTCCGTAACAACCTCCTCATATTCACACACAAACTCTACATAAACTTCCTGTAATACTCAGCCATCCCAATGAATTTCATTAGCTCTTCCTTATTGGATGGTGACTGTAATTTCTTAATAGCGTCTACCAGTTCCCTCTTAGGGGACATCCCTTCTCCAGTGATCGTATGTCCTAAAAACTCAATGGAGTCCCTTTCAAATTTACACTTCTCCACCTTAATGGTTAACCCATATTCCCCCAGTTTCTCTAACACTCTAAGTACCCTTTTTTCACGCTCAGGATTATCTTTACCAAAAAGTAGGACATCGTCTTGGTACATCTTAATACCTTCAAGACCTCTCAAAAATGTTTCCAACATCCTTTGAAAAACAGAGGCTGCAGATACTAACCCAAATGGTAACCTGGTGTATCTAAATGTTCCAAATGGAGTAATGAATGCAATAAGATCTTTGGATTCTTCAGTCAGTCTAATCTAATGATATGCCAACGTCAGATCTACAGTGGAGAACACTTCTGAAGTAACATCAACATATCCGAAATATTTGGCAAGGAATATCTATCTACAATTACATTTTTGTTCAGTTCTCTTAAGTCCACACATAAGCGTAGACTGCCATTCGATTTCTTGGCTGCAACGACCGGTGCCAACCTTTCAGTTCCTTCGACTTCTTCAATAATCCCTTCTTTCTGAAGTCTCTCCAATTCTAATCTCATTTCTTCACGTACTACTACGGGCACACCACGAACCTTGCTGCATACAGGTTTTTCTCCTTCTTTGAGACGAATCTGATGTATATAGTGTCGAAGACACCCCAATTTATATTGAAAGACCAAAAGAACTTTCAATTTTAGTTTCCCCACAAAATCACCAACATTTGTAGTATGTTGACCATTAGACACATCTTGTTCCACAATCACATTCACCCCTACGTGATCTTTAATCTTCACAGGAGGGTCACTATTTGGATCAAGTATCACATCCAATTCTTTCTGATGAAACCAACTCAGAACACTGTCACCCTTCTTGGACACATAAATCTTTGCAGTGGTATATTTGTGTTTAAACTCAAGCAAACCCCAGAAATACCCATGCAGCCTAATAGGTTCTCCAACATATGCATGAGACATGATAACCGGTTTGAACAACTTTACTTTGTTTGTGAGTTTTCCCAAGTAGAAATCTTTTAATATAATGGTAATCTTTGCTCCAGAGTCGAAAAGAACTTTAGTTCCTTCACCATCTACCAGAATCTTATTGATAGGTCCTTTCTTCCTTTCTCCTCCAACCTGAAGAACAATTTGACCACACTCAAAATCATCCATATCTTTGGTGTCCGAATCATTAATAACTTCATAGAAACCACCTTTCCCATTTTTAGTTCTGCGCACACTGGCAAAATGGCCTTCCTTTTTACACAAACTGCATGACACTTTAATAGCCGGGCAACTCCTATCATTTGCCATGTGGCCCTGCTTGCCACAACAAAAACACTTCCCTTGAAAAGTACTTCTCTTTTCCTGTTTTTAACTTTGTCTTCCTGGACTTTCTCGTTTTTCCGTATTATTCTTGATCCGTTGTACACTGTCACTTTTGCTTTATTCTTTCTTGATAGTTTCAACACACTTGAGAGAGTGTTCGATTTTCTTGGCTAACATTAAGACTTCATCTAATGATGGATCATCCTTTTGCCAAATTTCTTTCCTTTTTTTTCTATGATGCAGCCCAACATAAACTGATCTCTCATCCTTTCCTCTAACAAAGATCCAAATTTGCAAGATGAAACTAATTTCCTTAGAGCTGTAACATAACCTTCGACTGTTTCGCTTTCTTCTAGGTTTATCCTTCCAAAGTGATATCTCTTGAGAATGGTGCTGACTTTCTGAATGTAATGTCTGTCCAGTTTTTCTATGGATATCTCATGTTCATTCAGGTTCTCGTTAACTATATCTGGAAGAGTGCCAAAGACTTCCTGACCTTCTGAACCTAAACAGTGTAAAAGTAAAGCAGTTTTTCTTTCAATGCTCAATGATGCACCACACACCTTGGCATATCTCTCAAAAACCTTCTTTCACTTTTGCCGTTTAATAGGTGGTTCTCCTGGCATAGCTGAAAGAAAGAAGGTGTAGTGATATTCTGCATTGTCCAAAGAGAGCACAAAAAAAAAAAATGCAAGTCCAAAATCCCTTAAATTATTGGTTCTCCCAATGCCATCCTTTTTCTTATAGACTTGTCCATCTCCATTCTCATGATTTCTTTTTTTTTTTTTACAGGATGTCACTCAATATTGATTCTTTCAGGAGAAAGTTCTGTTCCGCAAAGCACATGTGTGTCTTGACACTAGCCGTCACCAAGGAGGCACAGCTACAAAGGATACGGGAAAGAAATGCAGCAGTTCTCTGGTATTAGCCGTCACCATGGAGGCACAGCTAAAAAAATACGGGGAACGTATGCGGCAACTCTCCCTGCACACACGGGCAGCTGGCGCGTGGCTCAGCTTAAGCTATACAGCTGTAACCATGGAAACGCATGCAGCACAGCTGACTTGCGGCCCAGCTGATTTCATGGGAATTAAAGCCGCACGTCTGGCTCGAGGCCCAGCTGATGCTGTTCAGCTGTTCCCATGGAAACCAAAACGTCTCAGCAGTGCGATTCCCATAAAAATAAAGCACCAAAAAAAAAGAATCATTTAAATATGCCAAGCCTCCCAATATATCAAGTATGGGAGGAGCGCTCACCTCTCTTCCGCTTCGGCTCCGTATTAACCTTCTTGTTGAGACCTCTGTTCAGCGATGTACACAATGGAATGATGCCACTCGGTTAGTGAAAAAAAAACAGATCCCATCCTCAGTCGCCAGTGTAGTAACGTTGGTCTCTCCAAGGTGAAATAAAGATGCTGAAATATAATCCAATATAAGTTTTATTCCAGTAACAGAGGACCCATACAGCCACGTCCAACTGCCAGCTTTTCTCCTTCCAGCCTTCCAAGATGACATCACACTGTTCTATTCTACTACTAAAGATTCTCTGCTCATTCCATAAATAGATACTACAGGGGGTCAGTGCAGGGTATGGATGTGGCCATGTCTGCATGTGTCAGTTGAGTGTGTGCATGGTTGTCGTGGCTTCTGTGGTGCTCATGTCTGTTCTTGTATACCGTGTCTGTTGATGTGGATGCATGTTTGTCAGTAGGTGTGCCTTGGATGGGTGAGGAGAGTGGGATGTGGGTATGAGAACAGGTAGCTGGAGGGGGGACGGAAGTAGAAGGGACACTGGCTGCCGTCAAGGAGGAGGCCAGAGCCAGAAATGATCTCTGCATGCCAGACAAAGCACTGTGAATGCCTTCAAGGAATGCATTGCACTGTTCCATCTGGGATGCCAGTACCTGGATGGCATTCACAATAGTTGTCTGCCCCACAGAGATGGACTTCAGGAGGCCAATAGCCTCCTCATTGAGAGCAGCAGGGCTGACTAGGGAAGGGGCAGAGGTGCCTGCGGTGAAGGAGATGCCCACCCTCCTGGCTGAGTGGGCACGGGCAACTGCGTGCAATGCTACAGGGAGGGCGGTGCTGGTAAGGGGAGTTGTGGACAAGGATGATTCATGCATGGGCCCAGATGGGTCCGTCACTGCCAGGGAGCCGCCATCGGAGTAGGAATGTGAAGATGGAGTGGTCGATCTAGTCTATCCCGCGGCATTCCACTCACTCTCTGTCCCACCCATGGCCTCTGCTCCACTGGTATCAGCCTTCTGGGTCTAATGGGCTGACGTTTCCCTACTCGGTGGTGCCCCTTCTCCTTCACCAGATGACGCTAATGGACACAAAGTCGGAGGAGGAAAAGGAGGGATGGTGAGTGGGAGAGAGAGACAGGGTACAATCGGTCAGTGACAGCACAACAGTCACACAGAGTAATTATATCAACTTCTGACGCCATGCCCTCACCTACACATGATACATCAATGGAACACCATAGGGGAATGCATAGCCATGCACATGTGTACCACTGATGCTGATACAGATGCTATTGTGTATATGATGAGAGGCCTACCTACCACACCTGCCCAGTACCTGCCCTCTTCCCATGCCCGTTGAGTCACACAAGTCCTGGACAAGTGAACCTGCAAAATCCTGCATGGGTAGTTGGCATGCCTACTAGGCCATTGTCTCATTGCACAGTGACAACTTGCCCCACCTGACCTTACAACACACAGTACCTGCCAGCAGACTGAGGACTCTACATTCGCCACTGGCACATTGAGTAGCAAAAACTGATTACAAGGGCCTGACACCTCAGATGCAATGATCCTGTTGGCATCAGCTGCCTAGCCCTTTCTTGGTAGTAGGTGACAATACAGATACCATATTGAAGGCAACTACCCATCTATGATGCCAATCCTGCCCGGTAGTCTAATAACAATAGTGGACATGAATCCACCTAATACCCACATTACAGTTCCCCAATAGTGCTGACCCTGAACCACCAAGGCAATACATGTTGTAAGTGAGAGGGTGCACTCACCCCCTTGAAGCTGCTGTGCTGCCCTCAAGCGCACATCCACCTCAAGGTAGGCCACCGCCAATATGCAGGCCATTGTTGGGGTCAGGATCTGACGTGCACCCCTTCCACACTGGGAGGACGTCCCCAGCTGGTCCTCTGCTGTCTTCTGGGCCCAGTGTCTCAGGTTCTCCCACCTCTTTCTGCAATTGGTGCTCCGCTGAGCATGGCCCCCCCCGGTCCACACATGCTTGGCGATGGCATGCCATATCCCCTTCTTCTGGTGGGCGCTGACCGTCAGGATGTCTGGTTGGACGTCCTCCCTGGTCTTCCAAGCCATCAAAGGGAATTGCACTCAGGAGACTGGCCACCTCATCAGATGTCAGGTCAATGATAGGATTGGCTAACACATCCACAGTGCAGTAATGCTCAGCAGCTTCATGTGCAGACACATCTGCGGGATCAGCAATATCCATAGTGCCGAAGAGGGCCAGACATCCACCAAGGGCAGCTCATAAGTGGCCTTGCGTATTAGCCTTAGTTGCAAGGGGCACGGCCATGACTGGATCCTCACTGGGGACACCAGCAAATCTTGTTCCACAAAAAGAGGCACTGGTGGAACATCAAGGCACACCATAGGCATATTTTCAAAGTGCCACCATGTGCAGTGAAAGACAGGCTGCACACACCAAAGGAGTGGTCGGTATGACAAGGACCAGTCGCTCTCCAGTTCCTCCAGAAACAGAGTTCCAAAGAGTTGTACCATGCGATCAATGCACAGCTGGGCTGCCGGCAGTAGCTCCATTACTTCGCTTTGCTGGACAGCCACAACTACTGCCTATAAGGTAGAACAGCAGTAGTATCCAGCCTATTGATGCCAAATTCGCAGGGTGGATACAAAACACACTTGATGGGAGTGATGGATGACTGTAGGAATGAGTCTGAAAACAGACAGACTTACAGCATTGCACAATCCCTGTAGTGCTTGCAGTGTAGTTATACTGGATAGCAGCTCTCCAGAGTGCTTTGCAGAGTTAGAATGTGATGGGGATTGTGCCTCGGCCAATGATCTTGCTGTGTGGTGAGTACACGACTCTCTAGCAGAGGTCAAAGCAAATTGTTACTGTAACCGCAGCACCTTCAATCTGCTCAGCTTGTCATTTGTTACATTCATGGTATCAATGTGGGGCCACCTTTTTGCTACTTTGATATGTCATGCAGGGGGGTTACAACTTGCCGGCAACACGTTACAATCTTTGAGACTGTGATCGCATATGCAACTCCTCTTCTCATTGTGCAACAGCTGTGGTCATTCAGGACCACATAGCTACCATTGTAAGTGTATGGGACACTGAATGTATCAAAGGGTCGGGAGTACCCTTCTGACAACAGGCCAAGTGTGCAACCCCTGTATTGCAAAGGCCATGAAGAGTCACCTGTTTGCATATCATAGCATGACTAACAGTAGGCTCACAGTCTCTCCTGCTGTGGGAGACCTCTGTTTCACTGTACCACTATTTATGTTGCAACAGCAACTCCCACTCTACTTTCATGTAGCCATCTCCTAACCTCCCCTCTCTGCCCATTGCAAGATGTTTAATTAAGTTGGAAAGACGAAACGTGGTAATGGGCAGATTGGTGGTGCCATGCACGAGGCATTCTGTCGGTAGAGTCACATGGCGTAATTCACTTTACTACTGGGACCATCCCATCACCATCCTTGTCCACCACCCCCTTTACCAGAACCGCCCGACCTGTAGCTCCTCACCCAGTGATAGTGAGTACTCACCCCCATGTGGTTGCTGTGGTGCCCTCAAGCACTCATCCACTTCAGGGTAGGCCACCGCCAGTATGTGGGCAATTATTGGGTCAGGGTCCGAGGGGCACCCCTCCCTTGTTGGGAGGACATCCACAGCTGAGCCTCTGTGGCCTTCAGGGCCCAGCGTCTCAGGTCCTCCCACCTCTTTCTGCAGTGGGTGCTCTGTCGGATATGGAACCCTTGGGCCTGCACTTGCTTGGCGATGGCACGCCAAATCCTCTTCTTCTGATGGGCGCTGACCTGCATGGGTGATACAGACAGAAGGACACAGTCATGTAGAGTGGCGTCCCTGGGACAGTAGTTAATAGCACACAATACACTTCCGCACCCACACATCGTTAGCCAACATAGCCTCAAACCCCTCACCCATGTCCATGCTCCATACACACTGCCACCAACAAATGTCTATACAGGGGCAAGACCCCATCCACGAGCCACTCCAACTCTTCCTGGGTGAAGGTTAGGCCCTGTCTCCTGCAGGATATGGAATCTTGACTACCAGAGTCAGAACACAGCAGTACAAGCAGTGGAGGTTTTCAGTGCATGAGTGTCAGGAGTCACGTGAGCATGAGCACATGAAATGGCAGTCACAGCCGCTGCGGACATCACCATCACCGCCGACAGTGGTCACCATTGGCTCCTGCCTCCCACAGGCAACTGTGTAAACCAATGGTGAGTTGCACAGCACTTGTGATCATCTATCACCATGATGTGTTACGCCAGCGGAATGATCTCACTTCCACCGTTCCCATGCATTCAGACAGGTGGCTATTATTTTACATATCCAATGTTTAATGTGTGTGAAAATTTGTGCATCATGGGTGACATATGCTGTCCTGAAGCCACATGAACACCATCGAACACAGTCTATGGTGCACGACATTGAACCAACTCTCTCCTGTTCCCAGGTACGATGTAAGGTTGAGGATGAGGAATGCACCAGTGTACAGGCCTCTAGTTGACCTTTCCACCCTGAACTGTGTGACAATAATAGAACTAGTGGCCCTGTTGGAGCCAGATCTCTTGCCAGCCATTTGCAACCCAAATGCCATCCCTCCCACAGTGCAGGTGTTGTCATTCCTCCACTACCTTGCTTCAGGCTCCTTCCAGGTCACAGTGGGCCTCACAAGTGGGATGTCACAGCCCATGTTCAGCAACTTCCTGAAGGATGTGCTGTGTGCCCTGATAAAACATATGGCCAGCTACATTGGGTTCCCCTGACGTGCAGATTTGCCCACTGTCAAGGCTGCATTTTACAATGTGGCACATGTCCCACATGTCATTGGGCTGTTAATATTACCTACGTTGCCCTGGTACCACCTAGGATGAATGAACAGGTGTACAGAAACCACAAAAACTTTCATTTGGTCAATGTGCATCTCGTGGGTCTCCAGGATCAGTACATCTTCCACGTACCCAGGCTCTGTGCATGATTCCTACATCCTATGGAACAGCAGCATCCCACATATGATGGCACCACTCCAGAGGGACCGGGCCTGGCTCATCGGTATGTACCACTGCTTATGTGTCCCACTTAGCTCACTACACCCTTTTGTCCCTGCCCTATTTCCCTCCCAATCTTGACATGCCTCTTCCCTCTATGCACACAGGTGACTCTGGCTTTCCCAACCTGTCCTGGCTCCTGACACCCGTGAGGTGTCCCACCTCAGCTGCAGAGGATTGTTACAATGAGGCCAACAGTTGTACCAGACAGGTCATTGAGAGATGCTTTGGCCTGCTGAAGGCCAGGTTCTGCTATTTGCATGTCTCTGGGGGTGCCCTGCTCTACAACTGACAGAAGGTGTGCCAGATCATTGTGGCCTGCTGTATGCTGCACAATCTGGTCCTGAGGCATCACATCCCATTGCTGGAAGTAGAGGAGGGGGTAGCTGTGCCAGTGGCTGATGAAGGGGACATGGGGAGTGATTAAGAGGAGGATGAGAATGCAGCTGACTCCATTGTGGAGCTGATTTGACATTACTTCAGCTGAGATGCAGGTGTGTGAACACTGTGTGGTATGTGTCCAGTACAACTGTCTGCCTTGTCCCTAATGCCACCTGTTGTCTGTGACCACTGACAGTGTTAGTTGCAGCTCTGTATCTGGTTGGGTTGGGAATGGTTTCACATGTGCCCATGACTGAGGTAGTCACAGTGTACGGGTCAGGCCTATAGTCAGGCAGGTGTTGTGCTGGTGCACTAGTGCCATCAATGTGTATGTAGAATGTTCCCTGAGTTGCTAGTACAAGTTCGATGCCTGGGCTCCTGCCCACATTGACACATATCTCCAACCACTGCCGGCTCCACATGTGACATCCCAGCATTTTGATCCTCCCTCCGTCACCCTCCCATGAATGTGCTAGGGGATTGGCTGCCACTTGTACACGTATTGGCAGTTCGGTTTATACTCATGGCAAGCACACACGTAGACATGGACTGTGCTCAATTGTCATTTATTTGGGATGTACAAATGTGACGGGTGATGAGTGGGCTTATGGCAGCAGGGATCATCAGAATGCTAATCCCAACTGTAGGTAGGACATGTCCAGTCTTCTGGCCATGGGTAGACCGAGATATGTTAGTGGACAGTGGACAGGGTGTCACAGTCACACATAAGAGAAAATGTTAAGTGAGGGTCACTTCCTGGTGGTGGTCGTGGTCTGAGCATCATGTCCGGCTGGATGTTTACTTGGATGTCCTCACTTGCGTGAGGGTACTTCAGCTACAGGGGTAGGAGTGCTGGTGTCCTGTGAGTCCTGTGGCAGGGCTCCATGCCACTGGCTGGCGCTGACGTGGAGGGATGTGATTGGATGTGGCCAGTAGTCGGGGCCTGCTGGTGGATGGTGGACTCACGCATGACAGTGGTCAAGTCCTTGAACACCCCTACTATGGAGGCCATGGTGGTATTGTGGGCCTGCCACTGTTGCATGACCTCCTGATGGTATTGACCCTGCAGTGGCTGGGTCTCCTGCATGGTAGTGGAGATCTGGGCCACTGTGTCCTGGGTGTGCTGGTATACAACCATGACTTGGTTGAGGCCCTCCTGGGCGATCAGTTGGTGTGACTATCCTGAGCCTTGGGCCACGGTTCACCTCCCACTACCCCTGGACTCCCAGGCCTGTGTCTCTGGCACAGTGTGCCCACACCCAATAGCAGCAGGGCTGTCATTGTCTGGGGTTGGTGCTCTTGACTGTGGCCGCTGTATGGCAGGGCACACCTCTGATTGGTGAGTCCTTGGGGCACAGGTTTGGGGTTCAGGTTCTGGCTGTGGTGTTGCTGCCACATGGGTAGGGTTTTCTGGTGTGTCCAGGGTGGGTGTGCCATTGGTGGACTGTCCAGTGGCCCCAGATGGCCCAGGCAAGTCATCCTTATCTAGAACACCAGTGGGGCCTTCATCCTGGGGAGGTGTATCTGAGCCTGGCATCCTCTGCAGAATGTTAGTGGCAGGGGTATAGATACGGTAGATGTTAGTTGTGTGACTGTTGTTCATTCATTCATTAGCTTTATTTCGTTAAATATAAATACCATAAAAGCGCATCACACAAAAAAGGAACGGCAAGCTACATGATAAACAATTTAAGTCATAAAAGATTGAAAAGGAGAAAAAAAAAGAAAAGAGAAATATTTACACATAAGCAGTTCCCTCATGGAAAATCGCACCTTATAGTTATGTAAAAACGCATTATAGGTAAAAGAATAAGATACAAGCCTGGCAAACCATATCAGATAAAAAGGACATTTCAATTTAAAAAATATCTAAGAAAAATAAAAACAGCAGGTAGGGAATGCATCTGAAGCAATAAAAGTGATATGTGCATGCAATGATAAATCCATCAATTGTTGTTTACCACATTCATTGTTAAATTTCCCTCTGCTTTTTTAAGCGTATTCAGTCTGATACGCCAGATTGAGTCTAAGTATTTTGACAAACAACAAACCACTAAAACCGATGAATCAGATTTAAAAATTCTCAAAGCTAGCAAGCAGTTTTTAAAACCCTTACTTCTGCACAGAGGAATAATCCAACGGGCTCTTTGTTTGGAGTATGCGGGGCATTGGAAGAGAATATGAGTTACTGATTCTTCTCTGGCACAGCCCATCGGACACATCTTAGAAGAACAACTAAAATTAGACCATTTATAAGTGAGGGAACGCAAAGGAAGAGAGCCCACCCTGAATCTAATGTATAATGAACGAGCAAACGGGGAAGATACTATATCCATATATTGTGCAAATTCATAATGACATTTAAAATATAAAAAGTTTCCCGTCATGGATGATGAGACAGCGGACAGTTGGGAAAGTTGAACGTGGAGCCAGAAAGCATCCTTTAGAGTCTGGGTTGCGTTCTTAGGGATAGATAATGGTTCCTTCCAATAGGACCCCAAACCAAGAAGCGAGAGAGTCCTTTCTACATATGCACACCACTTGATTTTGGAGCTAGTGTTGTTGGCCATCAAGTTAGCTAGCGCACATCTATAATGGACAAGAGAATCTGATGACCATAGGCGAATCCAGTACAACAGGGGCTTGAGTGCAACGATCTGGCTGATAGAAGGGAGATTTAGGTCCATGCGTATTGGGAGCATTGGGGTACTGGAAGGAACTCTTAGCAATGACCTTAAGAAAGAGTTCTCCACTTTTATCAAATCATCCAGGCAACAGTGGCCCCACAGTTCAGCTCCATAGATTGCTCCCCCTCTTGCTTGTAGTTTATAAATTTCTACTGCGGGCGTCATGGCAAAGCTAGGAGATCTAGCTGCAAATCTTGCAATGCCACTCGCTCGCTGTTGCAATCGTAAAGTTGCCTTCTGGATGTGGCGCTGCCACTTGTGCGAGTCTTCTAGTTTCAGGCCTAAATAATCAAAATCGCTGACTCTTTCCAACGCGGCACCCTCTAAATAGATAGGTCGTCTCATTCTGCCTTTCCTATCGCCAAACACCATGCACTTGGTTTTTAATCGGTTGATTTCGAGCCCATAATCATTGCAATAGTCAATGAATCTTGAAAGCAGGGTTGAAAGGCCTGTGGCTGTTTGAGAAACCAGCAGGGTGTCATCGGCAAAAAGAAGGCAGGGGATCTTCTGCCCTCCTATTTTAGGCGAGTCGTTAGAGCACTCCATAAGATAAGGGATGCATGCGTTTATGAAGAGAAGGAATAAGGTAGGGGCAAGAACACAACCTTGTCTTACACCTCGGGCAGTAAGGAATTTTTCTGTTAATTCACCTTGTGGGCCCCATCTAATTCTACCATAGTTGCCAGTGTAAAGATCCCTGATAATATTTAAAATAGAGCACGGGACTCCTATTTTAGACAGAACTTCCCACAGTTTGTGGCGGGGTACTAGATCAAAGGCCGATTTTAGATCTACAAATGCTACATATAGGTGGCCTAAGTCAACATCGACAACTTTCCATTTAATAGAAGTAAAACGAAATATCTGATCTAATGTGCTAGTTTTTTCTCTGAAGCCCGCTTGTAGATGATTTAAGATTTGATTTTCAACTAGCCACTTGTTCAGCCTGCTCAACAACTGATAACAGAAATTTTTTTGAAGGTTGTCGAGGAGGCTGATGGGTCTATAATTACCCGGGTTGTTCCTCTCTCCTTTCTTATGGATGGGCACTATAATCGCCTCTTTCCATGAGTCAGGATAAATTCTGCTAGTCAAGATGGCATTAGAAAGTCTGTTAATATATGGGCCCCAGGTGTTCTGGTCCACTTTAAACATATCAGAGGGGATCCCGTCCATCCCAGGGGCTTTTGCTGCTTTCTGGGCTGCAATGGCCGACACAGTTTCGTTCAGTGTAAAAGGGGGCAAGAAAGCCATAGACTCGTCAAAAATTGTTGGCTCCTCCGAAATTATGTCAGAAGTATGACTTGCCGACAATGGTCCATACAATTCCTTAAAGTAGGAGAGCCAGATGTCAGGAGAAATATAAGACTCCAGGTGAGATGCGCGGTTCTGATCACCACAGGAAACTAGGAGCCAGAACCGTTTTGAATCATGGACGGTAGCTGCCTCAAGTAAATTGCTCCATAGCCCCTCTTCGTACTCAAATTTACTTTTGTTGCAAATGGAAGCATAATGACGTCTAGCAGTGATGATGCCTGATCTGTCTTTGGTCTTTAGCGCGATGGCCAAAGTATTTTTGGCCTCCCTACACCTCTTGTTGAACCATTTAGTATGTGGTCGAATACAGGAAATAGTCAGTGGCCTTGGACGTTTAGTAAACAGCTCTTTCAGAGTAGAAAAAAGGTCCAAATGAAGAGGCAATATTTCTAATGGAGCCAGAGTAAAGTTGGTATCAAATAACTGGTGAGAAGAGGTTAGGGCACGCAATTTTCCTTGAAGCTTATTTGATTGCACAAAGGAGTCCCACCTTACTGTACGCTTATTACTGGACAGCTCCATAGCAGTAGAGGAGACAGGGGGAAGTGCGACCCCTACTAGGAGAGAACTCTTGTATGTGATCTGGAGGGGAGCATGATCACTAGTATGGGGAAGACCCACCTCTAAGTCTAGAATATGGTGCCATAGTCTTAAGTCAAAGAGGATATAATCCAATTTGTTACTATATGAGCCCCTGAAGAAGGTTGGTCTGGCCGGAATGTCCGCTGGAAAGCGGCCATTACCCAAACGAAGGCCATGGGATATCATGAGGTCCACTATCTGTGAGGCCCTAACGCTTGGTTTATATGAATTTTGCTGGGTAGAATGAAAAGTCACAGGAGGAGGGATATTCCATACACTATCTTCAGACTGCATGACCTCTATGTGATCTGCATTAAGTTCAAGTAGAACGTTAAAGTCACCAGCTATTATGATATGATATTTGAGGCGAAGGTCTGGGATTAAGATATTCAGTAGCTCGACAATGGGAGATCGGTGATTTGAGGGTCCCGGTCTGCTATAAATATTTAGACAAAGGACAGGAGTGCCTGAGGCTGGGTAGATAGCAACGGCCAAAATATCATGAGAATCCACATATATCTCCTTTGTACCACTCCCCTCTATAGATTTTACCCATGTGATTAAACCCCCTGCCGCCCTGCCAGCTAAAGATGGCTTAGCAGGCTTGAAAAAGGAACTATACCCTTGTTTGTATGTACAATGCGTTGCCCATGTTTCCTGGAACATGCAGACGTTAAAATTTCCAACGAGTGCTCCCCACTCAGTGTCAACAAGTTTGCTGTTAATGCCAGCCACATTCCAGGATAAAAGTTTTGCTGTGTGCTGGACACAAGAAATGTTTGAGTTCGTGGTAGTATCAACTTGGACGTAACTGGCAACGGGATTCGCCTTGAATAAACTTGTGGTGTTATTAATATTTCCAGGTTGTGAGTCCGATAAAAGAAGAGAGGCTGGGCAGGGTGAATTAGATGGAAAGTTCATGGCTGCTGTGGCTGTGCAAAGATTGGTGAAACATAGTCAGTCAATATCCGAGGTAGCCCCAGGATCGTGGGTTAGTTGGGCCCTTGAAGCAGGGCCAAAACAGAACTTAGGGGCCAAATCAGGGAGTGGATCTCTCTGGACCTGATGGCCTGTTGGTCTTATGTCTTGAGTAGTTGTAAAATGGTTCGGGGCCAAATTGGCTGATCTAGTGGAAGGATTCGCACGCATATAGCTAGCTAGTGTGACTGTTGTTGTTGTGTCCCTGTTGTGATGCATGCTGCTCAACTTGCTTCCCAGTGATAGCAGTGACAGCTGCTGTACTGGAGACATTGGTTTGGTTGGATTGTGAGAGCTGTGGTTCTTCACATTGTTGTTGATATCCATGTATTGGGGGGTCTGAGTAGGGATGCTGGAAGTGGGGTGGTGTGGCATGCAGAGGAGGGGCGTCAGGTGTTTGGGATGTGGGCAGTGAAGTGGGTTTTAATGGGTTAGAGAGTGGTGGGGAGGCAGGTCGGCATGGGTGGTTCATGCTTGGGGGGTATTGCTGACTTACCAGTGTCGAGCCCTCCGCTGATGCCAGTCAGGCCTTTCGGATATATTATGTTCAGGACCTTCTCACCAGGTTGTCAACTGAAGGGGAGAAGGTGGGGGCCTACCGCCAGTCTTGTTACTGGCTATCCTCTGCCTGAACGGACCTTCCCCCTGAGATCTTTCCAGCTCTTCCTGATGCCCTCCCTTGTGCGTGGGCATGTGCCGACTGCATTGACCCTGTTGACAATCCTCTGCCATAACTCCGTCTTTTTGGCTATGGATGTTTGTTGCACCTGGACTCCCATAAGCTGTGGCTCTACTCTGATGATCTCATCCACTATGACTCACAACTCATTGTCGGTTAACCGTGGGTGCTTCTGGCGTGACATGTTGTGGGGTGGGTGTGTGTTGTGCATGTCGGGTGCAGTACGGGGTGTGGGGGTGTTTGGCTGTGCGTACTGGTGGGCTGTGGTGTTGATTTGTACAATGTGTGCTGTGCTTGGGTTGTGATTAGTCTCGTGTGTAGCTGTGGCTGCTCATATTTGTCGCAACAACTTATTTAGGGGGCTTATATGGTGGTGTGGCCAGGCGTGCGTGGTGTGTGCATGGTTATCAGGTGTGGGATATTTGAACTGGCCAATGTGGTTTTGGCTGTGCCTTTTTGTTCTACCGTGGTGCGAACCACCTACGGTGTCCGCTGTGCATGTTTCCACTGTGCTGGAGGTTGATTCATAATATGAAGGTCGGAATGGTGTTGGAGTGGTGGGCCAGCGATTGATCAGTCAGTCTTTCATCGTGGGTTGGCCTGTCGGTGTTTGTTTTGTGTCTGTATTTGGGCGGTTTGTGTTTTTTGACTCATAATACGGCGATCGCTACACCGCCACCTCTGCCAGTATGGTGGCACCTTGTCACACAACGGTCTTGCCCGAAAACCTCCAAAATCGTAATGAGGGCCAAAGTCTTTTGTCATTTGTACAGCAAAATCTTTAAGCATATGATTGACACAATCCTTGCCGAGCTGTAAAGTGACAAAAGCCATTCACCACTCCAGGCACAGTATTATAGCTTAGGACTAGTATAATATTACCCAAGCCAGCCTGGAGTAAAAGCAACCTCTGACACGTGTTTTGCTATCATTATAGCTCTTCAGAGAGGTTTAGCTTTGTCCAGACACAAGGAAGCACCTAGTATAAGGTTAAAAAAAAAGCCCTTTCAGGTTTAGAGTGACACGTAAATTCTGCAAGAAAGAAGAGAAAATTATAGGTAGATCCAAAGATAAGGTGAAGAGCAGCTCCAGTAAGGAGGACCCTGCAACACCAGCAACACTCTAGATTTGCTCACCTCAAATGTTTGTTTATCTAGCAAAGTTTTTAAGTATAGGATCACCACAGTGCTAGCTACGCCGAGCTAGATAGGGACAAAATCTTTTGCTATTTTGAAATTTGGTGTAATTCGTCAAGTGGTTGGGGCTGCAGTCGTGTTCACAATTTCTATAGAAAATGCATAGCCCCCTGTGACAGACCGAACAGTATAAAGGCAACGGAGAGGCGTTGGTGTTGCTCAGGTAAGTGATTTATTAAAGTTTAAATGTTAAAATGTTTGTTTTGTTAGGTAGGGTTGGGTTCCGCATTAAGGTCTTGTTCTTCTTCTTCCCTGACTGGAGGTTTCCTCTGTTTTTCTTGTTTCTTTTTCAGGTGGCTGCTCTGCTGGTCCCTCGGGTGGTTCCAGGGTGTGATACCGGAAACAAAAAGGACAGAAACGCGACGGTAAGTGCGGTGGACTAATACGTCTTTTCTTTCCCTGTACTATTATCGACTGGGGAAAAGGTATGAAAAGGGTGGGGATTGTGCCAGTGAGGAGTTGTGGGGACGACGTGACCACTGTCTAGGGTTGGTAGTGCGTTACAAAAAGTGTCTCAAACGTGGTTGTCCCAGTGCCCCTTAAATTCCTCCTGTGTCACCCTTCCCCTTCTCTAGGTCTCCTCCGCAGTCCCCTTTAGATTAGTGCCCCCTCTATGAGTCCAAAAGGACCGTACCTTGTTCAGCCACGACCCTCCAGGGTCGTGGCTGGTGCTAGTGCGGTCCGTCTGTCGATCTTTCTCAGCAGGGTTGTCCGGTTCCGGTGCTTCGTTGTACCCGGGATCTCCTCTGCCTCGATTCCTTGTCTGGCCGTCTCTGCAGGTTTTCGCGTCCTTTGGTCTCTCCTCCGTTTCTTCGGCGCTCCTCTCCTCTCTTCTCTCCTCGGGCTCTCTCTCTCCGTCGTCGGCGCAGCCCCGCTCTTCAGGGTGCCGTCCTGGAAATCCTCGTTGGTTTCCCCGGCAACGGCCTGTCGCCAGCCTCGCTCTGGTCGCATTTCCCCGTCAACGTGGAAACGCGGAAGTGATGTATCGGAGGATTCCGATACGTCACCTGTAGTTCCGTGTGCCGGAGTGAACGGGGATATCCGGTCACACCCCCGCTTGATGGATCATCCTGAAACTTTTCAGACACCAGGTGAAGTAAGCAGTGAATTGTTTTTAAAACCTTTTGTGAAGGTTCATCAACCAGCGCCAAAGGCAAGTAAAAAAATGCTTTTTATAGAGAAATTAGGTCTTAACTAAAACTGCCACTAGGTAATACATGCATTTGTATGTATATATATATATGACAGGAGGAAGAAGGGGATGACAGGAGAAGAGTCAGTGTGTGGCAATTTTTCTCCTTGCCACCAGGTGAGAAAAAAGCCATTGCTCCACTTGTCATGTGAAACCTATGCCAGAATGTAATATCTCAAGTCACACATCAATGGTACTCTTTTGAGAAATCGGAGATGAGGAAAAACCTGGCGTCCATGTACTCCTGAAAGAGGAATAACAGGAGGCCCCAGGAACAACATCATCAGGGTCCACACCTCCTGATGCTGCAAGACCATCAACCTCTGCAGCATCGACTTGACCTCCACCACCACTCACTCAAGTGTTGCTACCCTCTGTCCCTGCTTGTGTCTGTCACCTTTTTGAAGAAGGATCAGAACATTGTGGAGCAGTATGATAATACAGTCACCAATTGGCTGCTGTGTCAGACAGTGATAGTTGCCGGAGGGACAGATTAGAATATTCAAAGAGAGATTGTTATCGCTCATCAATGTCCTCTCTAATGACTCTAATTCTATTGTTTCCTCCTGTTCCTTTGCCTTATGTATTCTCTCCACCTTCTTCTGGTTTTGATGGTCCTATTGACCTGTTATAATTATAGAAAAAAAAGAAAATAGAAGCAAAAAATAAACAGTTCTTTTGACCATATTGTTTACATGTTACATAAAATATTATTGTATGCAGTATACTAATAAAAGGTAGATGTAATGTAATCGAAAAGTGTGTTTGAGTTAAGCGGTGTGGTATGCAGTAGTTTGGGGCTTTATAGTGACAACTGCTCTTCAATTCAATGTTGTTTAGTCTTCGGTTATTGAGTCAAGTCTGGAATCTGTTTTGGTATAGTGATAAGAAGTGTAATCCAGCAAATACACTGTTTGAGAGTACAGTGATATATATATTGGAGTTTTGTGTGGTACAGTGGTGGATAATATAGTGTGTTACAGTGGAGGAGAATGGAGTGGTATGGGGTGGGGTGTGATGCTGTACAGTAGAGTGTTGTGTGCCACAGTAGACTGATGTGTTATGCATTTCAGTGTTATGTGATATAGTGGAATAGATTGGGGGGTCATACAGTGTGAGAAGGTACAGTACAGAGGTGTAGAGTGGAGTGGTAATCATAATATTTGTTTAATATAAGTTAATTTATTTGTATGTGTGTATTTCTAAAACATATGGTATTAAACTCTATTTCTATACACATTATACATAAATAATGTACACAAATAATGTAGTGTAACTTGTAAATAAAAAAATGTTTATTTTCTGAACCTACCTTGTAATATACACATGCAATGGTAGAAAATCGTAACTGTATTATACAGTACTTCAGTGTCATCTGAATCGTGCAATGGTAGAAGACTGTAAGGATATAAAACAATACTACAGTGATATCTGAATGTATGTTATAAACAGAAGTATGCTAATCTATTTTTGTTTCCTTTTTATGTATTTTTCAGACATAAGTAACAATTTTGTTACAGAACTATGGGACTGATTCAGATGTCAGTGGAGGGAACACTCCATCACAAACGTGATAGCTATCCTGTCTTCCGTGTTAAGATCTCCATAGGTTAGAATGGGATCTAATCCCACCCCTATCCCGAACATTGCAACACACCCCCACCCTACACACATACAGACACCACCAATACACATACCCGCATGCATACCAACATACCCACACACACAGTCATACATGCACACATACATACAGACATGCACGCACACATACTGACAGACATACAAACAGACAGACACGCACAGATTTTCAACCACACAGGACCTCCGCATGCATACGCACACTCACATACCCCCTCTACATGCACACACCCATGCACGCACACAACATACAACACCCCTTACCTTGTCCGTTGATCTTCCCAGAGGGGACGGGATCCATGGGGGCTGCTCCACCGCAAGCATCCCGTCACCAGAACCCACCACGCCGAATCACGGAACGTGATTCAGTGGATGGTGTTCTGATGATGGGGCGGTGGAGTAACCTCCACTTCCCCACGGACCACCAGTATGGCTGCTGGCGGCTCTCCGTCCGAAAAAGGACGGAGGGCTGCCAGCAGTCATAATTCGCCGAGCGGAAAACCACCTGCACTGGTGGTCTTCAGGACAGCGGTTCCTCGGCGGTCTGTCAAAGAGACCGCTGAGGTTGTAATGACCACCATATTGTCCTGATGCTGCAGTCTCTCCATGATTGAAAATATTAGCACTACAAGTAAAAGTGTGCCTTGAAATAGAAATTTGTGAAGCAGTAAAGTTAGAAATACATGTATTGATATTTTGTTATTCAGAGTACAACTTTGAATCATCAAAATCAGATTTTTTAAACTATTAGTAAACGAAGGGTTAAGGGACAAAAGTTTAATTGCATAGCATTACAAATATTTTTTTTTAATTCAATTGGTTTCCAGTCAGGTGTTGGTATATATAAAATCTTTCGAATTCTATAACAGTGGAGCTTGAATGTAGGCAATGGAAGCATTCATGTTCCCAAAAGCATCTTACTCCAAAGAGGTCAGAACTCAGTTTAGTCCACTACAGTGGGCTAAGGGAAAGTCCACTAAAAATCTCTTGTCACCATTTCTACATGTAAATTGTGATGTAAAATAACACAACAATTTTTACACAGATATAAATCTTTCTCCAATCTCTGTTTGTGACATAGACTTTTCCATGATTTGTAATTTTGTACCTAAACTTTTACTAATCAATATGTTCAGGGCATGACTCTCTACTTAATCAGTACAAGAGAGATGAACAAAGCTTTCTTTTTTAAGATGTAGAATTTAATTATTTATTTGGGCTCATTTTTCAACAGTTAACATTAAACAAACCATGGGTTGTGATTGTGAAAGAAGAAAATGGATTACTTCAACCGGTCAATGAAGGTGAGGAAACAATTTACTTGGATTTTTAATTGTTCCTTCTCATGTTACAATGCCAAGGCTACTGTCTTGAAAAATGCAGCAGACATAAAAAGAGGAAAAAAGATATTTCTCCTCATTATGCATCACCTGCAGAGGCATAGCATTTTGTTGAATTCCCAGTTCTACAAGCATTGGTAAATCTGGTAATGCTTCAAAATCCATGGGTGGATGTGTGGAAAACATCCCATGGGGCAGAGTAATGCAACACAGTGATTGTGCTGCATTGCGTTACTCCAGGTTTATGAAGCCCCGACCGGCTATGAAAGGTGGCCTTGTGTGGCTTGATAAATCTGACTTCAGAGTTGCGTCACCCTTGTGCCCACTTGCATGACGCAAGGGTGACCAACTTATTGATAAATCTGCCCCTAAATGCATTTTTATAGGAATTAAAGGGGCCTATAATCTCCTCTCTGCGCCATGGATTAACTAATTAAGAAATTATTTTTTTCAAACGTGTCACAATTCAGTGTCTGATGATTGATAAAAGTAGGTCTAGAATGTTGTATTTCACATTCATTGATCCCTTGAATTCAAGATTTGTCAGCAATGATGTCTTCTTCCATAATATTTTGTTATTTATAGGACTGAGCAACTTCATATGACATGTTTTCTTACAAAGGACTTCTCTTTAGGTAATATGTGTCCAACATATTGGTTTTCAAAATGTCTTTATTAGTGGGACCAAAATGAGTATTCAAATACATGAAGGCTTTTGAGATTTCTTCAGTATGATTCTCAAAATACCAAACTGAGCCAAGTTATTGCCTGGGATTTACTGTATAAGTGTGAAGAACTCAAATGGTCACAGCTTCATAGCTACTGAACTCACGGAGAGATAGCATTTGGAGGATAGATTGGTATAATCCTTTACTTAAATAATGTAGACATTTCTTCCCATACTTCCTTCATATCAGTTTCCTTCATCTTTTGCAAAGTAGGAATCAACATAATGTGCAATCGCTGTAGCATGTTCTGCAACACATTGTATATCCATCTTAGCATCCCACATACGTAGAATTGAGGGGTGTAGTGGGTGATCCTTTGTGACTTAACGATCTCCTAAGACTGTGAGTATTTTTTGGTGATTTGCCAGTAACCGCATGCCTTACAGATGGCATGAAATTGTTCACTCTTCCTTTATAGAATTGGTCTTGGAAATCAAAAGTCACATATACAATAATATTTGTATTTGTTCTGATATTTTCTTAAGTAGTATTTACCACTCTTATAGGACGGAAAGCGTTAAACTTGGCCAAAGTGTTTCTTGTTTGTCACAATAAAAATGTAGAACCGATTCATCAACTTTCATCCAAACTTAGATGCATCTTTGATCCACAAAAGCATATGAATGCTTTTTACTCTTCTCCAAAAGAAATCAAGGACACTACCAATGGGATATTTATTTTTGTTGGTTAAGTACTGAAAATGTTTTAGAAATTCGTGGTTGAAAAATCTGCAAAGATTTGTAGGAAACAGGGAACATAATTCAACATAATTCAACAGGTTTTTTGCTGTTAATGACTGCGTTATAAGCATTTGCTTTAAGCAGAAATTGAAGACATTCCATTCATACTCAGCACAGCTCAAAGCAATAACCCACGTAGGCACACATTACAATTCTCCATGTCTTTGAAATCAATATTTATTTGTCCCATGCTGACATTCCATAATATTGATCGAGTTATATTCTAGATTTTCATCTTTAGTGTGTACCTTTTCAACAAAATCCTGTGCTGTTTAATTAGTAAAGGCAGTTCTTGTTCTCATAACGTGCAACAGCATAAGAAGTGACTGAAAGTTCACGGGTATTCAGTAGTATATAAATGCAAGGAATATCTTGATGAAGGTGGGAATCCTCAGAATTTAATCTTGTTGCATGGTTGTCTGATGCAGGAATTTGGACAGGACGATCATCATATTGTCCACCTTTTCCAGTGGGGAGTAAATGTGGACCACATCTGGCTTTTAGAGTTTTTTTTCTAGAAACTAATTGGCTCTCCTCTGGCTTCTCTCATCTGATACACTTCTAAACTATCAACCATCATGTCTCTTGAGTGTAGCGTATGTATGCTATAATGTTCAGATATTTGTTCAGCTTGTTCCTTGATAATTGATTCAAATAGTCTGAAGTTTGATTTTCTTTCTCAAAAGATAAGTGTGTAGAAGAGATGACGTTAAAAATGTCCAAATCTTTATAGTATATGATGTATTTCTGAAGGTAATACTTTTGCTTTTAGAGCTTTGCTTATGCTTACTAACCGCTTTGCTGCCAGGCCTTTTCCCCCTCTTTATGCAAGCCCTTTTTTTTGGCAATTTGGGGTACTTCTCAGTTAGGCCCCCATAACTTTTTGTCCACATAAGCTATCCACACCAAATTTCCATCCTTTTTCTTCTAACAATCTTTGGATTCTAGAAGTACCCAGAGTTTGTGAGTTCCCCTGGAGGAGGATAAGAAATTAACCAAAATACAGCAAAGAAATATTTGTTTTTTTTTAAAAAAAATGAAAAAAGGGTCTGCAAAAGAAAGCTTGTGTTTTTTCCCTGAAAGTGGCATCAACAAAGGTTTGTGTTGCGAAAATTACTATCTACCCAGGTTTCAGGAACAGGCAGACGCAAATTAGAAAAACACATTTTTCAACACAATTTTGGCAGTATACTGGGACATACCCCATTTTTACTATTTTTTGTGCTTTCAGTCTCCTTACTGTTAACGACAGAAATGGGTATAAAACCAATGCTGGATCCTAGATGGATAAACATTTCTGAAAAGTAGACAAAATTCTGGATTCAGCAAGGGGTCATTTGTGTAGATCTTTCAAGGTTTTCTCACAGAAAGTAACAGCTAAAATAAAGAAAAAATTGAAATTGAGGTGAAAAAGAGCCATTACTGTCCATGTTTTCTTCCATTCTTTTTCCAGCTGCATTTTTTAAAACAATATATCATTATGTCTACTAGACTCTTCTGGTTGCAGGGATATATAGGGATTGTAGGTCCATCAAGAAACCTAGGTACCCAGAGCCAATAAGGGAGCTGCACCTTGCAATGGGTTTTTATTGGTACCCGGTATGCAGCAATTCACTTGGTGACATATAAAGAATGAAAAATAGGTATCAGGGAAACCTTTCTATTTCTGAAATGGGCACAAAATAAGATGTTGAAAAGCAGTGGTTATTTACACATCTCTGAATTCAGGGGTCCCCCACTCCACATACAAGCATGAGAATTACAAGCATTTCTCAAATAGATGTCTTTTTTACACACTGTCTTACATTTGGAAGGAAAAAATGCAGAGAAAGACAAGGGGCAGTAATACTTGTTCTTCCATTTTGTGTTCCCCCAAGTCTTCTGATAAAAATGGTACCTCACTTGTGTGGGTAGCCCTAATGCCCACAACAGGAAACGCAACATGGGCACATCACATTTTCACATTGAAATCTGACATGTTTTTTGGAAAGTGCCTAGCTGTGGATTTTGATCTCTAGCTCAGCCAGCACCTAGGGCAAACTACCAAACCTGTGCATTTTTTAAAACTAGAAACCTAGGGAAACCCAGGATGGGGTAACCTGTGGCGCTCTCAACAGGTTCTGTTACCCAGAATCCTTTGCAAACCTCAAAATTTGGCAAAATATAGTTTTTCCTCACATTTCGGTGATAGAAAGTTCCGGAATCTAAGAGGAGCCACAAATTCCCTTCCACCCAGCCTCACCCCAAGTCTCTTGATATAAGTAATACCTCACTTGCGTGGGTAGGCCTAGTGCCCGCGACAGGAAATGCCCCAAAACACAACATGGACACCACATTTTCCCAAAGAAAACTGACATGTTTTTTGTAAAGTACCTAGCTATAGATTTTGGCCTCTGGCTCATCAGGCACCTAGGAAAACCTAGCAAACCTGGACATTTCTGAAAACTAGACACCTAAGGGAACCCAGGTTCGGGTAACTTGTGGCGCTCTCACCAAGGTCTATTACCCAGAATCCTTAGCAAACCTCAAAATTTGGCAAAAACACCACTTTTTCCTCACATTTCGGTGCTGCAAAGTTCTGGAATCTGAGGGGAACCACAAACTTCCTTCTACCCAGCGTCCCCCCAGGTCTCCTAATAAAATTGGTACCTCACTTGTGTGGGTAGGCCTAGTGCCCACAACGGGAAATGCCCCAAAACACTACGTGGACAAATCAAAATCATCAAATACAAAACTACTTGTTTTTGCAAGGGGGCACCTGAGTTTTTGGTCCTGGGCTCAGGAGCCATCTATAGAAACCTACCAAACCCAGACATTTCTGAAATACTAGATACCCTAGGGAGTCCAGGGAGATGTGACTTGCGTGTATCCTCTAGTGTTTCTCACCCAGAATCCTCAGCAAACCTCAAATTTAGCAAAAAAATAAAATGTTCCCCACATTTCTGTGTGAGATCACTGCACCGGTACTAATTTCCCACCACCCAACGTTCCCCTCCATCTCCCGATAAAACTGATACCTCACTTGTGTAGGTGAGACAAGTGCCTGTGACAAGAAAGATCCAAAAACATGCAGCAAATTGAAGGGGAACCAAAGCGGGTACAAAAGGTCAGTTTGAAAAAAAATGTTTTTAGGCTGACAAGTAGGGAAGAATTATTTTTATCGGTATAGGTGCAACAATATTGGGTGGTAGGAATTTTGTGGATTTCTGCAGATTCCGGAAGGATACATCACTAAAATGTGGGAAAAATGTGTGATTTCAAGCAAAGTTGGATGTTTTGGAGGGCATCATGGGTAAGAAAATGGCATGGGGTGCATGTGAAGCACACCACCCTGGATTCACCCAGATGTTTAGTTTCCATATGTGTCTAGATCTCGTAGATTTTTCTACATGGCAGCATCCCAAAGTACAAAAAGTGCAGCCCTCACCATCCCAAGTGGGACGATTTTGAGAGTTAGACAAGCTCTCATGGCCCAAATGCAAAACCAAAACCCCAAATAATCAAATATCCTCTTGCTTGCCATTGGGATAAGCTCTTTTAGTGTGCACAGAGAGAGCTGAAAGACTGTTACCCCCTTCAGTTGGGGTGGAGGCATAATCATGCCCATACTGGTTGGTAGCCAGCACCCCACTATTTTTTTTTTAATTCCCTGATATCTAGTAGGCTTTCTGCCCCCCAGGAGTGAATCGGGGGATAATTGCCCCATCTGCCTACTGGTGAGCAGAACAACTTTGACCACATTTATTTGGGGTGGTGGTATGGCCATACCCCACCCTCTTTTTTTAAAAAAAAATCTTCCCTGGTGTCTGGTGGGCTTTCTGCCCCCCCTTGGGGGCAGATGGGCAATACAAAATGGGCTGATCTGCCTCCAAGGGGGGCAGAAATGGGCAAAAGTAATGTTTCCCCATGGGGAACGACCTTTGTCCAGGGTACTGCTCCCTCAAGCAAAACATACACACCTATCCCTGGGGCCTAAGTAGTTCTGCCCGAGGCAGTTTGGCCTAATAGAAATAGGCTAATCTGCCCCAAGGGGGTCAGAAATGGCCTAAAATAGATTTGCCCCCCAGGGGTGCAACCCTTGCCTAAGGGGTTGCTCCCCTTGAGTGAAGTTGATGCAAAAGAATGCCCTGGTGTCTAGTGGTTTCTGCTGCCCTAGTGGTAGATTGACATAATAAAAAAAGACCAATCGCCCTCATGGGGAGCGACCAATGCCTAAGGGGTCACTGCCACGTATAAATTTTTTTAAAAATGATCCTTAGTGTCTAGTGGCTTCTGCCTCCCACTGAGGGCAGATCGGCCAAATTAAAATAGTCTGATCTGCCCCCAGGGGGGCAGAAAAGTCCATAAAAAAATGCCCCCCAGGTGAGCGACCCTTGTCCAAGAGGTCACTCTCCTTTATTGTTTATTTTTAAAAAATCTCCCTAGTGTCTAGCTTTACGATTGGGCTGCAGAAATTCTCAGAAATATCAAAGGAAGGGAAAAGCCTTTCCTTTCCTTTGATGCGTCTCCTCCCGCCACCATCCCCGATCGGAAGAGAAGTGCTTTCATTTCTCTTCCTATTGCTCTGGAAGCTGAGCTTCTAGTGCAATGGGGGCGACCTCTGACGAGCTCAGCATGCAATCCTGTGCTGACATCATCAGACGTCACTGGGAGGGAGCGTGGGCCGGGGGTTTAGGTGGAAGTGATTCTCTTCCATCCCTGCCCAGTGGGGGTGGGTGGGAGTCCATGGGAGGCGAGTTAGCACGCCACCCGTGGGCCAGGGCCTGGATGTAATGGTTACGTCCATGGCCCCGAAGACCATTTTTTCTGTCTTTTGTAGGTGCTCCATTGATTAAAACCACTAAAGATTCCCCTAGTTTTAGTTCTATCCCAGCAGCAATTATTTATTGGTAAAATCTAATGAAACAAAAAATACTTTTCTTTTGAGTGCACATACTAACTCATGGGGCTATATTTTGCCAGATTTCGGTTGCATTCTAACAATGGTTTGAAAATGATGGTGAGTTTGAATTAAAATGCATTTACATAAATTAAGCTAAAGTAGTTGTAATAGAATTGGAAAAATTTCAATGTGAATTTATGGTCTAGCTTATAAGGCAGTAATTGTAGACTACCTGATATTCGTAGACATTGTGGGGCATATTTATACTCCGTTTGCGCCGAATTTGCGTCGTTTTTTTCGACGCAAATTCGACGCAAAACTAACTCCATATTTATACTTTGGCGTTAGACACGTCTAGCGCCAAAGTTCATGGAGTTAGCGTCATTTTTTTGCGTGAACACCTTCCTTGCGTTAATGATATGCAAGGTAGGCGTTCCCGTCTTAAAAAATGACTGCGATGCATATGCGTCGTATTTATACTCCCGGGCAAAAATGACGCCCGGGAGTGGGCGGGACTAAAAAACCTGCATTTGCGCCGGATTTTAGCGCCTGGGTCAGGGCAGGCGTTAAGGGACCTGTGGGCTCAGAATGAGCCCAGAGGTGCCCTCCCAAGCCCCCAGGGACACCCCCTGCCACCCTTGCCCACCCCAGGAGGACACCCAAGGATGGAGGGACCCATCCCAGGTAAGAAAAGGTAAGTTGTGGTAAGTATTTTTTTTTAAAAAATGTTGGCATAGGGGGGCCTGATTTGTGCCCCCCTACATGCCACTATGCCCAATGACCATGCCCAGGGGACAGAAGTCCCCTGGGCATGGCCATTGGGCAAGGGGGCATGACTCCTGTCTGTGCTAAGACAGGAGTCATGTTAATGGCGTCTGGGCGCCCAAAAAAAATGGCACAAATCGGGTTAAGACTATTTTTTTGCCTCAGCCTGACTTGCCCCATTTTTGGACGCCCAAACGCCATTTTTCCCTACGCCGGCACTGCCTGGTGTACGTGTTTTTTTTTCACGCACACCAGGCAGTGCCGGTCGGCTAACGCCGGCTAACGCCATTCAATAAATACGGCACCCGCATGGTGCTTCAGAATGGCGTTAGCCGGCGCTAATTTTTTTGGCGCAAAACTGCGTTAGCGCAGTTTTGCGTCAAAAAGTATAAATATGGGCCTGTATCTTCACCTATAAATAAAAAGTCAAGTTTATCCATGCTATTTTTTTTATTTTCTGTTTTTTTAAGGAGATAAGCCATTTTAATTTCCTTCTTATAGTGTGTTCTTTGGCAACAAATGAAAATCTGATCAGGTATTTCCAAAATTGTTTATTGACATTTTAGAATATCTATTTCTTAACTTCCCAAGTCTAGCAATGCATTTTCTGCTTCATTCTGAGTGTTGAAAATATTGCTCTCAGAGAGTGCATCAAAGTATTTACATTACATGTAGTCCAAAATACTGTAGACCTCTGCTGGATTAGAGTACAGTAGAACATGATTTAGCTGTTCTAACTGCAATAATTGGGTTTTCACAAAGTATGAAGTCCCCACAAATGTTCTTATTGTTGAATCGTGTGTGGAGAGCTTCTAGATGTGATAGAATGTGGTGTGACACGTGAATGTCCTTGTAGGTCAGTAATGATCTGAATTGGGCAGACATCTAAGGGTTGTAGCAGTTTCATTTTGTTTAAGTAGTGATGATTTTTTAAATGTCATCAGAAATGGCCTCAGCTTCAAAATGATTTTTTTAAATATTACAAATAAAAGTGCGTTTCCATTCATCAACGGGTTTTGTGGTTTTTCTTCCTGCAAATCATCAGTAGATAATAATTTTTGTTTTTGTTTTTTGTCTTTGTCTACAACATCCCCATGTAACACATCATAACAGTGTCTTTTATTTGTCACTCAAAGGACACAATTATTCTCTTGATGATAGCTCTATTAATGAAAGTGTGACTCAGTTATTGAGGTATGTCTCCAAGTGCCTTCCAGCTGTTAGGTCTAGTTAGTTGTTGCTTGCATAATTTATGTATTTTATGGGCTGAAATTATTCAGTCAAGGCTTTTATTATTAAAAAAGAGGTTTTTTCACAACAAATGCTTTTTCCACAATATGTTGAGCATACATTTTCTGTGTCGGATTGTCCATCATTTGCCTTATGAAAAAGTGCTTGAAGCTGATTTTTGAGGGCACAAAGTTTATAGTGCTTTGCAATTACATTTCTAATCTTTCAGCTTATTAAATCTTTGTTTCATGTGGGTAAGTGAATAGTGGTTTCTTTGGCAATTGCTTCTCACAAAGCTAATGAGTAGATACTTTTGCATTAGTATTACGAGTTGAATTGTCTGTCAGTAGGCATCCTCCCTTTCTCTTTTCCATTGTTTTGTTCCTCTCTCAATGTTGTACAATGTCCATTTATTCTTTTTTAGGCATTGGTTTGTAGACACTGTCCTTAAGGTGAGGACATCTGTTACACAAAAGGCAGTACTTATGGTTGTAATACAATACATAAATCTTTATATTTTAGTTCCCTTTTTCCAACAGTAATCTAATAAGCAACATACCTGTTTCATGTAGAAATATGTTGATGGATGCATCAACATATTATTTACAATTTGTGCGTGATATCTTTCAAGGAGAAGTAGAGTTGTATTGCTTTCCAACAGAGTGGCAATACTTGTAGCTGGTAATTGGTAGTACTAGTATGTGTTGATAGCCCAATTACTGTTATAAACCAATGAGATTTAGCTTTGCTTTTCCTTTATATTTGTAATCTTTTTTCTATTTGCTTTTATTGTAATGTGATCAGGAATATGTATTTAGTAGTATTAGACTGTGTTTATAGTCTCTTTATGTGAACAACAATCAATTAATGCTTTATTTATTTGTTATATTTCTTAAGTATTTGTTTGTTGGTTATCATTATCATGTGAGTAGAAATGAGTGTTTCACATGCCTTTGTAGCACATCTGAAACTTGGGGGCGGAGGGGGGAAGAGTATGTGGAAGGGTTAGGGAGAGCATAGCAGCAGGTTGAGATAAATGCAGGAGAATTTAGTAGGGTTGTGTGGGAGGTCGCAGTAGTAGAGTGAGGTTTGGTGAGTTAGATGTGGAAGCGGAGGGAAGAGCTTAGGCAGAGTTATTTAGGAGATTAAAGTAGTAGAAGGGATTTGGGATGAGTCAGAGTGAGAATGGAGGATAGTTTGATATAGACATGACATATGATGATGAGTAGATAAGTGTGATAAGATGAGAGCAGGAATTCATATATATAGTATAACAACCCACACAGGAGTCATGCAATGATCCACGAACATGCCAAGTACAGAAACAACATATACACATATATATATATATATATCTACACACACACATAAATACACACACATATGCACTATGCACATACAATACATTATTAGAACCATGGGTAAAAAATACTTAGTCAAATAGGTTTAAAGAGTGTGTGTGTATTTTATTGTTATGACATAGTAGCAATACATATTTTCTAAATAAACTATAAATAGATAGAAATATACATATAATCTGAAAAAATATTTATCAACATAGGCATACGCAGTTCATAGTTGTTTGAATATGGTGGTTAGGAAGGAAAGAGCCAACTCTTGAGTAGTTTTCTGAAGACAAGAAAGTTATCTGTGGCTCTTATAGTTGGGGGTAATGAATTCCATAGTTTGGCTGCTTGGACAGAGAAGGATGTACCACCTATAGTATTTTTCTTGTATGTGTAACTTAACGTTTTCATATCTATATTTTCCAATTTTAGAGGTACCACAATGTTTCCTAGATATTTCTGCAGTAGTTCTGCAGTACTCCACATTTTTTCAAAAGGTATAAAAGTATAAAACTAATGTTCCCTACCACAACACATTTAGCTACCCTAGATAATTTATTGCCATACTGTACAACTTAACAAATCACTTTAATTTCATATCCTAATACATAACACATTAAAACTGTGCTGTAAGGTGGTTGCCTTTTCATTTTGAAATGGCTTCCATTAACCAATTTTAGTGTGTTTAGTCATCGACATTTATGGTATACCATGGCACCAGATATCAGTAACTTTTTCTGCATCCTGAATCCTATAAACTAAAACAAAATAGGATATAAGGGGACAGGATAAGGGTACCATTTCCCTTTGTGCCTTGTGGGAGCGGATCCAGAGTGAATACGTTTTGTTGTGGAGTTCTATGGATCTGCAGAACCACCACAATGCCCAGTATGACACCCTTGGAGAATCATGGCGAACCCACAACACAACAAACAAAAGGGGAGTTTGGGCATGCAATACATACTTGTGTCCAAGTGAAAGTGTGCTTGGGAGGTTTCAGTGCCCATGGGGGTTTGATGTAGGTTTTAGCTGAAAGCTAGGACATTCAGCCTACCCCATGCCATGCTTGGCGATGGACATCTTACTTTATATTTTTTTTAAACTTAGAAATTCACCGAAAAAGCAAAGGTTAAAGTGACATTATACTTAGGAGTAATAATAGTACAGTGTACTCATGCCCGAAAGTAACAATAAGACACCATGAGCTGCTTCTACCCTTGCATATTATAACACTCATGATATGTACAATAACTGCATTGATAAAATAATATCTGAAATTACATAATTGGTAACAACAATGTGCATTGTGAAGGGACGAGCTAAAGTTACTTAAGCGCATGAGTTATAGTTACTTGAGATTACCTTAACTAGTGAATTTCAGTGGTTCTGTTAGTTTAAAACTTTGTTTAACTGTCATTTTGACCCAACTATAGCATCCCTTTAATCTTTGATTTTTTAGTGAAGTTCTACATACTTTTAAATGTAAAGCAAGCTATTATCATGATTCCTAACTGTTGCAATTGGGTTTCATCCATTCAGTACGTCCAGAATTACTGACCGAGCCCATTTAACAAAGGAGGGAGCCCGGACATCTGGGACAACACAGGAAGGAGCTCCCCTTTGAAGACTTGGTTTGAAAGGCCATTGATTGCTCATGGGTGCCTGACATCTGGAACCTTCCACTCCCCTTAAAAAACATTTGAACAAGGGGGGGGACTCTATCTTGGTTGGCACTTGTTTTTGTATACTTTGCTGCTGGAACCTTGGGCTACCATGAACAACTAGAAGGAGGAACCCCCTCTGAAGCCAAAGAAAGACTAAGGATTCTGCCCATGTGATCCCAGGACCAATAGATCTCCCCAAGGACCAGTGAGGCTGGACCCCTTATAACTCAAGGACCATTTGGGGGAAAACTGTGAACTTCTGTACCCAGTGACAAAGACCAGAAGGTCTGCTGAAACTTCTTCTGGTGACTAGAGCATGCCACCAGCAATAAAATAAGCCTAGGATTGTCCAGATCATCCCAATGGGGCACAGGTTATGGCATTATGGAAATTAGTGACCTTTGACCCCCATTCACTGAGCAGACCACGTGGAGCCCCACTGCCGTTTCTAAGATTACCCCCCGGGTTGAGCCAGGGCATGGGGGGCCAGTGCTTGAGGAATTCTTCAAGGGTTTTAGGGTGGGGGGCTTGAATGGGGCCCCCTTCTCAGGGCCAGGTTCCCTATCCCTCATGATGCATACACAAAGAAGGAGGGCTGAGCTCCATCACTGACCCTGAAGAGCAGGAGGAAGAGGTAGTGCCATCACATCCCCCTGGTAGTGGTGGACATGCCCGATCCCCATTCCTGAGTCTGGGGGGAGTGGCCTGCCCCCATGAGACACAGAGGTCTTCCCTGCCCACAGGAACAGGCAGGGAAAGATAAGCTGCTTGTCCATATGGCTGCACACAGAGGTGCTGGCAGGGTATGAGCTATTGATGCAGCAAGGGATAGGTTCCTCCAGCTGCCCCTAATCTTTGGAAGCATGGAAGCACGTGGTGCCCGGGTGTGACCGGGCACCCTGCAAATAAAAAGGGAAAGTTAATGCAGCTTGAGGAAAAATGCAGCAGGGAAAATGTCAGTGGCTCTCTCTGGCGCAGTGGGAGAGCTGCTCAACAAATATTCTTAGCTCTAGGCTGAAGCTGTTGGGCTTATACCTTTCCACAGGAGTGAAATGGACACAATTATGCTTCCCATCTGCCCTATGAATCAAGGGTACTCCAAAAGAAGTCACCCCTGACCCACTAGGACAAAGGGACGAACCCTGATCAGGATCAGACCAGGCTTCCTTTGTGCAATGTCACATGTCTTTTCAGATTTCTGTAAATGTAATAACAAACTATGATACTAAAACACTGAGACAAAGCCAGATTCACCTAATGTCCTTTCTCCCTTTCTTTAGGTACTGGTTCCTGTAGGTTAAAATGGCTATACAACACTACTAGAATAAAATCAAGGTAATTACTTCCACAGGTAATAATTGTAGATACATGTATATATATGTAACAGTTCGCACTTAACACCCGCCTATGTGCACATGCCTAATGAGCCTAGATGATCAAACATCAGTCTTTTACAGAATCAAAGGTCAAATCAAAGGTTCCTAGGCTACATCAGCTTTCATCTTCCTGCAATCGTAAACCTTCAGGGGCATATTTATACTCCGTTTGCGCCGAATTAGCGTCGTTTTTTTCGACGCAAATTCGGCGCAAAACTAACGCCATATTTATACTTTGGCGTTAGACGCGTCTAGCGCCAAAGTATGAGGAAAGAGCGTCATTTTTATGACATGCAAGGTAGGCATTCCCGTCTAAAAAAATGACTGCGCCGCAAATGCGTCGTATTTATACTCCTGGGCAAAAATCACGCCCGGGAGTGGGAGGGCCAAAAAAAACCGCATTTGCGCCGGATTTTAGCGCCTGGGTCAGGGCAGGCGTTAAGGGACCTGTGGGCTCAAAATGAGCCCACAGCTGCCCTCCCATGCCCCCAGGGACCCCCCCTGCCACCCTTGCCCACCCCAGGAGGACACCCAAGGCTGGAGGGACCCACCCCAGGGACATTCAGATAAGTTCAGGTAAGTATAATTTTTTTTTTTTTTTATAATTTTCTTTGGCATAGGGGGGCCTGATTTGTGCCCCCCTACATGCCTCAATGCCCAATGACCATGCCCAGGGGACATAAGTCCCCTGGGCATGGCCATTGGGCAAGGGGGCATGACTCCTGTCTTTACTAAGACAGGAGTCATGTAAATGGCGTCTGGGCGTCGTTAAAAATGGCGCAAATCGGGTGGAGGCGATTTTTTGCGTCAACCTGACTTGCACCATTTTTAAGACGCCCTAGCGCCATTTTTCCCAACGCCGGCGCTGCCTGGTGTACGTGGTTTTTTTCCGCGCACACCAGGCAGCGCCGGTCTGCTTGCACCGGCTAACGCCATTCAATAAATACGGCGCCCGCATGGCGCTTCAGAATGGCGTTAGCCGGCGCAAAACTTTTTGACGCTAAACTACGTTAGCGCAGTTTAGCGTCAAAAAGTATAAATACGGGCCTCAGTATTGCATTTATCTAGCTGTGAGTCACTCTGCAATAAGTAAGTATGTACATACACTTACAACTACTTTAGCATGAGTCCTTGATTATATTTACACAAACACTGCTGGAAACAATAATACATGTATTTTGCTTTCCTTTATATGAGATAACAACAAAAATAAATGGTTGACTTCACCATTCCTTGCAACAGGATCCTATCACATCAGTAATTGTTTCCTGTCTTTTAGAACAATTCGTAAATGTTACCAATGTATCAGTTGCCTGCTTGAAACAATATGTTTTGTTTTGTCTTTTGCAGGATTCCATGGAGGCAGGGGAACCAGCTACTTCGTTGAAGAAGGAATCCGCTATACGAGGAAGGCGAGTGTTCAGAGAATGTGGCTCAAGGAATAAGAGGATTCCATCACAGGTGACTACGGGGGGAGGGAATTTGACAACGAGCAGTCGTCATGGTGCAGCGCATAGCCTTAAAGGGCCCACTGCGTTCTGCATGCAGCTCCCTTTAAGAAGATTTTACAAAGGACTGACTCAATTTTTTTCATAGAAACCACAGCTCCTCTGAAATCTTTCTGAATATTTCATAACACTCGCAAGTCTGGAGGTTTGGGTCTACAGCTTGGATTGTAGCATCCTCTTGAGGTTTCTTTTATGGCTTCATTGTTTGAGGCCTAAAGATGTTGTAAAAAAATGTATATGTGGTACAGCACATGTACATTTGCAGCCAAATGCATATGTGGCGCAGCTCTAAGGGTTGCATATTATGCGATCAAAGGGTTATAGTTATGATTGCATGTTCATGGCTGAAAGTATATAACAAAGCATACAGAAACACCTTTTGTTAATTTGAAAAGGCTTCATTGCTCTAATAAGTTTACCAGTGATTACTGATTAAAGTGAAAATGTGTTATAAGCAATAATAAGTGAATTTCTTTAATTTAACATGTGGTTTGTTGATCTCGAATCTTTGATCAAGCCGGTAGACTCAACTTATATGATTGTATGACATCTTTAGGCAGGCAAATCTGATTATGCAATATCATTGATGGTATTTTCATCTGCCAATGTAGATATGTGTAAAATGATGCATACTATTTTGTAATGTGTGCAATAAATGTCCTTTGCTTTTCTCAAGAAAAAGCACTGACTGGACAATGATTTTTTGAGTATTATTGTTGTGTGCCAGCGAATAGTGATTACTAGTTCACACCACTTCCCCTGAGTAAGCCTTTGACTGCTCTACTTCACAACCCTGAGAGAGTCAAGTGGCACAAAGGGGTGCTCAGTTCTCAGTAAGGACAAGTTTGGGACTTGCTACTTGAGCATGCCACACAACCTATACCCCAATTTCCTCAATTTCCTGCACTAACTATAACATTAATGTAATCTTTATGATATATATGTATATATATATATATATATATATATATATATATACTATATTTCCCTTCCCCCACAGCACCTGGGGAGTCACCTGCAGTGCATTGAGCCGAAGGGGTGGGCCTCCTCCACTGGCAGAAAAGGTCTGTTTAATCTCTCTGTTTGGGTGACTGTGCTGAAACGTTCTGTGGCATCTGACCCTGTTGGAGCTCCATCTACAATGGGGACTGCATTTCCCTTCACCCACAGTGCCAGGGGACACACCTTCAGTGTGTTAAGCTGAGGGGGTGAGGCCTCTTCCACCGACTGAAAGATGCCTGTACAATCTCACTGTCTGGTGACCGTGCTGAAAT
The DNA here is from genome assembly GCF_031143425.1 of Pleurodeles waltl. Classification (NCBI taxonomy): domain Eukaryota; kingdom Metazoa; phylum Chordata; class Amphibia; order Caudata; family Salamandridae; genus Pleurodeles; species Pleurodeles waltl. Next base: position 368,459 of record NW_027150406.1, on the reverse strand, counting down.
GCTCTGAGGTATCTGACCTTGTTGGACCTCCATCTGCACTGGGGACTGCATTCTCCTTTTCCCAAAGCACCAGAGGACTCCCCTGCAGCGTTTCAAGATGAAGGGGGAGGACCTCCTCCACCGGCAGAACAGTGCCTGTGCAATCTCCCTGTCTGGGTGACTGTGTTGAAATCTTCTGGGGGATCTGACCCTTTTGGACATCTTTCTGCCCTGGAGACCTCATTTCCATTTGCCTACCGTGCCAGGGGACTCACCTGCAGCATGTCGAGCTAAGGGGGTGGGATTCCCCACCAGCTGGAAAGTGCCTGTGCCATCTTGCTGCTTGAGTGGCTGTGCTGAAAGGTTCTGAGGTATCTGAACCTGTTTGACCTCCATTTTTGCTGGGAACTGCATTTCCCTTCGCCCACAGTGCCAAGGGACTTACCTGCAGTGTGTCGAGCTTAGGGGGTAGGGCCTCCTCTACTGGCTGAAAATGCCTGTGCAATCTTGCTATCTGGGTAACTGTGCTGAAAAGTTCTCACATATCTGACCCTGTTAAACCTTAAAGCTTGAGGACTGCATTTTCCTTTACCCCCAGTGCCAGGGTACTCACCTGCAGAGTGTCAAGCCAAAGGGGCGGGGTCTCCTCCACCAGTTGAAAAGCACCTATGCAATCCTGCTGCACTGGACATGCAAGGGGCACACCTTGGTGAAGTCCTGGCCTACTGCCAGCCGGTCCTGCACCTGTTAGCACCATGAAGAGGAAGGGGGGGGGTCACCTCCCTAGTTTTTTTTCATTTGCAGACCTGTTGCCAGAACCTTGTGGGCTAACTGTCCTGCCTCATAAGGTGCAGGTTGTATTGTGGCCTGGCGAGTAGGGTTGAATATTTCCCTTATGTGTGGGGGATACCCTGAGGGACTCATTGGCTTGGCACCTGGTTGGCTGTACAGGGGCTAGTGACCAACTAATTACTTTTGCTCCACTCAGGGCAATTTTGTCAGGACTGGGACAAGAGTATTGTTATACTTGTGATTGGTGTCAGTTTAGAGTGGTCTAGTTCAGTAGTTCCCAACCTGTTGCCCGGGGTCCCCTGCGGGTCCCCGAAGCCTTCTCAGGGGGTCCGCGACTGCTTAGAAAAGTAACACATATTAACAGATTGGGTCCCAAGCTTTCAGTAATGACTCAGTGGGGGGTCCCCGGATTCCAATTATGATTCATTGGGGGTCCCCAGATTCCAGTAATGATAAAGTGGGGGTCCACTGAAGTCAAAAGGTTGGGAACCACTGGTCTAGTTCGTACTTAAGGGTGAGTTTGGAAGGGGGAACATATTATTGATAGGTCGGATCAATTTTGGTTTTCTTAACCCAGGGGTCCTTGGAGGGTCCTGTGTTGTTCTGGGAGTAGTATTTACGTTGGGTTGTGCTGTTTTAACAGCCAACTCCTGGGGAAGCGGAAATTTCCTGTGGCTAAGGACCTTCGCCACCTCCTGTTTTGTGTGTTACTTACATTGAAAGTTTTTTTAACTCTGCAGTATCAGTGGTGTTGAAAGAGATTGAGATAGCAGAAAGGAGATTATCGCTATTCGAGGGGCAGCCCACCTCAGTCCCCACTTAGGCATTCTTCACCATCAGAGGCTCTCTCGAGTGAGGTAGGGATTGGTGCCATAGGAGATGGGGACTTGGAGAGGGAGGTGGAGAAGGCTCAGGGGGGTCCTTGGAAACTAGATGTTTGTCATGGGGTTTGGGACTCCGGGGCTCAAGTCTTTGACTCAATTTCACCATGTCCCATTACTCTGATCTATAAATGAAGGAAGCAGGTAATTTATGGAGCTACAGTGCCCTGGGTACAATGTAGCCTCCCCGTCCACCTCTAATTTTCCTTGTTCTGGAGGAGTAGAACCACATAGTAAAGATGTAGGCTTTGACTTTGCAGCACTCTTAAATGCCAAACTTGAACCAATCATATTGTGGTTAAATACCATCAAGACTAAAGTGGCTGAAATTCTGTCGCAAGTTAATGAAGGGAGGGACAAGCAGACAAATCAGCCCAGGTTATGGTGGGTAGTAGTGCCTGTTCTCATCAGGCTTTGGGAAACACAACTGGTTCTCTTAGGCCCAGGAGGGATTCCAGGGGTACTCACAGGCCCTCCTCAACCCAAGTTGCTACTGCAATGTGTAGCCTTCATAGAGCTATAGCCTCACCTTTTTTATCGAGCACGAGGGATATCCTTAATTTGCCCCTGCAGGCTATTCCATATGTTGCAATCTTGGGTAATTTCCCACCTTGACATATTTCAGTACCTGAGTTACTCGACAAGTTAAAAAACAAGGTGGTGCATTGGTTTGGACAGCATGCCCATATTGGGAAAGGAATGGCTCACTCTAATATTATGGTTTAAAGAGTTAGCTGGGTGGGTCTCGAGCATTAATGTGGGCAAGAGGTTGTGTGGTGGTAAACTTCAATAAACCCTCGATTGTGGCTCATGTTCTTGGCACTCCAGCCTCTTTTAAGCCTCCTAATCTGATGGAATTGTCACCTTCTCCTTGGGGTTCTTCTACAAACTAGTGAAGGTTTGCCCCATGTATGGGCATCAAGGGGGTCCTATACAGGAGCATCTTGGTAGCGCCCACTAGCATATTAGACAGCCCTGCACCTAAATCTTTCTAATTGGTTTCCTCCCTTGAGTAGCCCTAGGGTGTGTGACTGACTGGGACCCTTTGAGCCATCTTCCTTATCCCCCAGGTGTGATATTCTATCAGTAATTGTCCCTCAGATAGTCCAGTCCCCCTCCCGGATCCATTAAGCCCACTATTTCACCTATATCACCTCTGGTTGTCTGAGTCGTAAACCTGAAGGGCTTAAAGATATTGTCCTAGAACATTGCAGGGCTTTCCAGCTATTTCACAGACCCTATTTGCTTGTTGGTTACAAGACATATTTCACACCAGTAGTACCCTCAGTGGCAGGAAGGGCGAGTAGGGGTTTGATAATCTTTTTGGCAATGGAGTTGAGTGGTCGTGTTGGTGACCTATTGTGGGACATGGTGATGTTACAGGGATTAATGTTATCTGTACCATACTTGCCTTCCATTTTACTGGTGAATTTCTCCAATGCCTGATGTGGGTCTGATGGGGCCTCTGGCATTCAAAGTTTAAGCTTTTCTTTGAATACCCGGCTCGATCACGTGGTAGGGGTGAGATGGGAGCTGATAATGTTTCTAGGTTCATGGCTGTAGAGGGACTTCATTTTCCTCACTGTAAGAAAGGTATGGAGCTTGGTGCAATTTTGGAATCCCACAACCTTGTGTTTGCCCTTGACAAGCTGGTTAATTCTTCCAATCCTGTTGAGGCTCCAACTTTCAAAGGGAGAGACTGTGCCTTGATTATTCATTTTATCTTTTTTTCTGCTCCCTTGGTTTTGTGCATTGCCAACTTAAACATCATTCACAGACCATTTAGTGATCATAATCCTCTGTTTGTAGAATTGGAGGTCTCCCTGGACTCCATTTGTTCACAGGTGGGGTATTCATAGAGGGCCCTCCCTTGTTGACCAAATTGTCTCAAGTGAGCCTGCCCATATAGAAGCCTCCCTATTAACTCATGCAGCCCAAGAGATATCCACCTGTCTAGATGAAGATGTCTCTGGGATTGATGTCTTGCATGCACTTGAGGGTGTTGCAGGTAAAGTTAAGTAATTACTGTCCGTGCCCTCAATCAATCTTGGGGGCAAGAGCCAAAATGATTTGATAGTATCTCCTGCAGTTGAAGGCAGCCTTAAAGCAGGAACCTAGTGATAGGAGCCTTGTGGCATCTCCGGATTCAGGCCTACAAGCAGGCAATATTTAATTGTAAATATACCCTGCAATAACTATCCTGGGAGAAGCTAATCCAAGTCAGTGTGATGAGCGATAGTGCTCTTCACTAGAGGATAGTGAATAGGCCTTATTTTTCAGAAGGTACAGTGCCTGTCATGTGTTCTCACATTTCTGAGCAACAGTCAGTAGATCATTTTGCAGGAGTTTATAACTATGAGTAGGTGGTAGAGGGTGAGGTCAAGGTAGTAAGACAGAGGGGACTGACCCGTGTGGTTTTTACCCTGGATAAAGTAATCAAGGGCCTAAATATGCTAAACAGGAACAAGGCTGAAGGCCCTGACGAGATCCCCCCAGATCTGATGAGGATGAATGATGTGCTCTGGGGCCCCCTCTTGATATAGGTCCTGACGGGTACACAGTGCGCTTAATAAGTTCTCTGATTGATTGATTGAATATGGCAGTGTGCAGCGGGGTACCGGCCTCTTGGTCCATGGCAGTGATCGTGCCTGTGTTCAAAAAGGGTGATAAGGATAACCCCCAATGCTACCACTCAATCTCATTGATTGATGCAGTAGTGAAGGTTCTTGGTAGGGTTACACTTAATAAGTTGATGGCTTGTTCAGACGTGGAAAATATTCGTATGATATCTAATATGGCTTTCGGCCTAGGAGATTAACATCTGACCAATGCCGGAACCTTTATTTAATTTTTAATATGTACACAGTAGCATGTCCTGATTCCTTCCATTTGGCTTTTATGGACCTCACCTCTGCATTTGATAGAGGAAAACATACTAAATTTGAGGGGCCTGATGCTTGAGTTATGGTTGAAGGCTAACTTAGTGGCTTTGCTGGCAGATTTGTACTCTAACACTTTGGCTTCTGTGTATTTTTTGCACAGTGCTGCATGCACTCAGTCCTTTCCAATGAGTAGGGGTCTGTGTCAGGGGTGCATTCTTGTTCCATTTCTGTTCACTTTATATGTTAATGGGCTTGGGCAAGCCCTTCTGTCAGCTCCAGCTGATTGTCCAAAGCTAGGTTCGAGGTCGCTCCCAGTGTTGTTGTATGCCAATAATGCGGTCCTGATGACCTGGACAGCCCAGGACCTGCAGCTTCTTCTGGACAAATGTGTTGCCTTCATTGGCAGCATTGATCTGGCTTTAAACTTCACTAAATTGTATGTCATGGTAGCAGGCCCACGCTCTACTAGCACCAAGACTTTTATGGTAAGGCACCATATCCTTGGTACAGTCTCAGTCTTTCCCGAATTAGTGGTATTATTTGATGCCAAGAATAGCTGGCAGCCTCTGATGGAGGGTAAGAGGGCTGAGCTAGTTACAACTACTGGGGCTGTGGCTAGCTTTGCTGGCAGGTTGAGTCTGTGGTCCCCACAAGTCCTGCTTAATATCTGAAATGCTAAGTGTGTGGCCCTGACCCAGTATGGCAGTGAGGTGTGGGGGGTATGTGAAAACCAACAAAATCCAAGCTGTTGAATGCAAATGTTTAAGGCAACTAGGCCAGGTTCTGCAATGTACTCCTGCTTTTTAGTGCATGCTGAACTTGGAATTAGGTTCCTGGCTGACATAGTCTCTCTAAATCCCTTTCTCTGTTGGGTGAAATTTTGGACCAGGGAGGATTTTAAGCTTAATAGATTGATCCTCTCTGGCTGTTTGTCAATTGATGGTGCACTCAGAATTCACTGGTGAACCTATGTGAAGGCTGTATTTGCCTCACTTGGTAGGTCAGATGCCTTTTTGACTGCCCACTCTTTAGGGGGCCAGGACCTGCTTTCAATAAAAGAGCAGTATTTGAGCAGTCATCAACCATCGGAGAAGAGATTGAATTGTTGAAACCTTTTATGAGGGGACAGTAGTTCCATAAGTCTGTTCAGGGTATGGAGTATTATTTTGCTCTGGTGTCTAGTACACAGGACCTGTTTCTTTTGGCCAGGTTTCATTTTAAACAATTATATCATCTTTTGGCCACACCCTGTAGTTGGGTCTACTCTGGTACAGAATATCCTTCAGTTGTGATAGCAGGTCTCCATAGAATACCCTGCATTTTGTAATGTTTTGTAGTTACTATAGTTGTTACTATAGTAGTTACTATAGATACTATAGTTGACCCAGAAAACCCAGAAAACTGTTTTTGATTCCATTGTTGAAGACAATTAACTTTACTCAAATAAGACCTGCTCTAATGTATTTACAATTGCTTCCGGTTGAACATGTTTTCATTTGCTGTGGTAATTTTGTTATGTGCAGCTCTGATGTCTAGGTGTTCAAGACCGGACTGAGTATTATATTAATGATTTAGGAGCTTCAAGCCAAGTTAAAAACATTTTTTTTAATGGAAACTAGGTCCTAACTATAACTACCTACTGGCAAACACCAGTAGGTTATGTATAGATATATTACCTACTGGCGGTCGCCACTGAGGAGTTATAGTTAGGAAAATATTTCTATAGAAAAAGCATTTTTTGACTTTCCTATAGCATTGGCACCATTTGACAAATCTTCACAAATTTTCCCCAAAAAAGTGGCACAGTGATTATTGTTGTACATGAAAGGTTTCAAGGTGATTTGTCAAGCGGGGTTGAGACAAAGGGGGGGCAAAAAACATTGTATTGCCATGGTAATTCATATAGGACATTTAGACACAACTACAGCCTGAACAACCAGACATAATTACACCAAATTTGGCAGAAACCTAGCTTTGGGTACGCAGATCACACTTTTGCTTATTTGGTAGAAATCCATTCAATAGTTTTGGAGATATTAAAGGGAAAATAAATTTGTATATGTAGAGCCAGGGATCCTTCACAAATATATCACGAAAATGCACCAACTTTTGCGAATCCACGTGCAAAAAGAAGCTCTGTAAATGGCTGGCCACAACCTGACTAGAAAGTTGTAGCCACATTTTATATTATTTTGGAGGATCCCCAGGGCTGAAAATAGAAATGATGAGTGGTATAAGGGGTCAGGGGTGAGGTACCCTCACCCCAGATATGTGATAAAGGGGTGTTTTAGGGTCAAATCTTATGTTTCAAATGATTTTTCTTCGCCATGTGTGAAATTCTCAAATATCCTTGAATATTCTAGGATATTTGAGGATGTGCAAAAAATATGTTTTAAAAACATTCACCGACTCATTCATACACTAATTCATTCACTCATGCATGCACTCACAGACTCATGCGCCCACTCACACATCCACTCAGATGATCATGCACCCACTCAAACCCACTCATAGACTCACACACCCACTTTTATACCCATTCAAATACTCACGCACCCACTCACAAACCCACTGACAGAGACAGGCCCTGTGGCCAACCTCTGCTGTGCACAGCCAAAGGCCATGTGTGGCATGGGGTTGTGTGGTTATAAGGACTTGGCTGCAGGCCCTGCAACCAACATGCTTCACGCCTAGATTTTGGTGGCTGGTGATCTGTGGTGCTGGATGTACTCGAGGTCTGAGCTGGACTGCACATTTTTCTGTTTTAGGTAGTTTTTTTGTTAAACCTTTAGAGGTGCAGTTTGTGACTAGGAATGGGCTTACTCTTTTGTGGATGAGTGCATGTGCTTTCCTAAACCCCTCATTTAGCCCTTCCTTACTCCATCCTTAACCCTTCCCTCTAGTAGTAAGTATTCCCCATTTTCCACAAACTCCTCCTTGTCCTTTCCACATTTACTACCAAACGGAACTCTTACGTGTGCAAAGACTATGGGCCTCATTATGACACTGGCTGGCGATGGTGGCTGCCCACCAATGGTATTCTGCCATCAGGCCACACAGGTGGACTGAACCCCACCGGCCCTAATTTGAATTCCCTGCTTGCCGGCAGGTGAAAACAGTGTTTCCGCCCGCCAGCCCAGAGGGGAACAGGGCCTTAACATTACAGCTGGCTCCTAATGGAGCCAGCGGTAATGTAGTGTGCAGCAGGTGCAGCAGCACCCGCATGCATTCCACTGCCCGTATTTTGGGCAGTGGAATGCACAATAGGGCTGTGCCTGGGGGCCTCTGCACTACCCATGCCAATTGCATGGGCAGTGCAGGGGCCCCAGGGGCCCCCAAGTTTCCCATTCAACCAGCCTTTCCATGGCGGTGTAATCCGCTAGGACAAGCTGGCAGATGGGGGTTCGTAATCCCCAGGGCAGCGCTACTTGCAGCGCTGCCCTGGTGGATTACAACCGCTGTGGCCACTAGGCTGCAGGCCGTCGGCAGCCTGGCAGAGTCAGCAGCTGGACCGTGGTGGCTCTGCCACATTGATAATGAGGCGGTCGGACTACCACGGCCGCAGTGGACAGACCACCACCGTGGCCCTGGAGGTCGGGTAACTGCCAGGGTCATAATGACCCCCATGTGGTAGGAGTGAAGATCTTTCCAAAGAAAAAGATATGAGTGGCCGAGGAAGAATCTTTGCATGCAGGTTTTGAATAGCATTTTGGAGCACATTGGCAGTACTATTGTAGTGTGTTAGATGTGTCCCTCAAACATATTGCCTACCTCCTTTATTAGTCTGACCTCATTCTTGCTGGTATTACGACTGTTAACCAGTGCTAAAGAACTTGTGTTCTCTCCTCTAAACATGGTAATATTAGCATTTACCCAATTAATATATTACATTTATTTATAAGTCCCTAGTAAAGTGTAGTACATCTGCCCAGGGCCAGTAAATTAGATGCTACTTCTGGGCCTGCTGCACTGATTGTGCCACCTATTTAAGTAGCCCTTTAACAATGTTTCAGGGCTGTCACTGCAGAGCCTGGGTGTGCAGTTTTACGCTGCCATGTCGACCTGTCAAAATAACCCTTTTGCCAGGCCCAAAGCTTTCCTTTTCATACACATACATCACCCCTAAAGTAGGCTGTAGATAACCCAGAAGACAGGGTGCAATGTATTTAAAAGGCAGGACATGTACTTTTAAGTTTTACATGTCTTGGTAGTGAAATACTGCCAAAGCTGTTTTTCACTACAACAAGGCCTATCTCTCCCATAGAATAATATTGCAATTACTTTATGACATCTTATAAATACAATTCACAAACTGGAAGAGAATTTTTTTTCAAGTTTAGTGTCTCTGGAATCACAATTTAAAATCACAATTTATGGTTACGTCGGATTTTGAATTGCAATTCTGAAAATGCCTCTTAAAAAGTTGAATTTCTTTTACTTTAGCCATTTGGTGCGTGCTGCCTGTCTCTGATCACTTCTCTGGGGTGTTTGATAGGTGGGCTTTGGGTATTCCCTCTAGACTGCCACACACAATGGAAGCTTAGGAGTGACTTGAAGGGGCCATCCCTGGGAGGATGAGAGGGAGGAGCTGGGCACAGCCTCACTTACAACTGAATAGGCTGTGTCCTGTCCCCACACAAGGAGCTACATAACCCCCTGTAGTGAGTCTAGAGTCAGAATAGGAATGGCAGGGTCTCTGTGTGCTTCAAATGCCTGTCTTTGAAGTCTCCCCTCCTTGAAAGGCACAACTGGGCATACGTACTGGAGCTCTGACACCACCAACTCAGTACACTTCTGAACCTGTGAATACTCTGGCAGGAAGAAGGACTGCTATGCTGATGAAGGACTGCCACTCTGTGGGACTGCTGATTTTCTGGACTCCTGCCTTGCCTATCCTGCCCTGCTTGCTGCTGTGGCCCTGCCTAGGTGTGAAGGACTGGACCTGCATCACTTGAACCCAGAGTGATTCCAAGGCTTAGTCTGCTGGCCTCCTGGTCTGAAGTCTCAGGGACATAAAAGACTTCCAACCACCCTGATCTTGCACCTTGACTCTGCCATCTGTGAGTCTGCCCTGCCAAGTGATGCCACCCCAATCCTGGAACCTTGGAAGTAGGCTTAACATGTTTGCTTCAGCAGAACTGATGCATTCTCTGCAGCAGGAGCAGAATCAACACATTTCTGCTGGTGCGAGGAACAGAACTGAGGCATCGCCTCCACCGTGTGGGTCAGAACCGATGCAACCAAACTCACATTGCTGCTGCACCTCACATCTGGGGACCAGCACGTTGCTTTCAGAACAGCCAGTGCAATGCTTTTCCCAGTGCAAGGTTCTCACATCCCCGTCAAAGCCAGCCTAAATGATTATGTTGAAATTCAGCATTGCAACTGCTGTGCTCATTGGAACCAACACATTGCCTCATTTCACAAAACATCCTAAACATCAGTCTTTGCATCACAAGCCCGACACCTGGATTCTCGATATTGACACAGCAGGAACTTGCATGACAGCTTCACTAGATCTGGGCATAGACGCATGGCTGCTGCTGTGTAGAGCAGAACCGACGCATCACCTCTACTGCATGGTTCAAAACTGACAGAACTCTCTGCAACCAAGATTCTTTGGTTCTACTGATTTAACTGGGTCCTTGTAGCCGGCAAATGCTCCATCATGATCAGCTTGAACCTTTGACTTTGCCTTGGTCCGGCGCAACCATATATCCCCAGTTGGCGCTTCTTGATTTAAGCTCTATTTTACAGTATATTCTTTAAAAATTCATAATTCAAGATCTACATATTGGCTATTGGTCATTTTGGTCTTGTTTCATTTATTAAACCTTCAAATTGATGTTCATTTCATTAAAAATTTCCAATTAAAGTATAACAGTAGAAGAACATTTTGATTGAAAATCAAAGTTTTTCTAATTTTTCATTCAAACTCTTCATATTTAAATAGTCAAGATGGATAGTGCTGTAAAATGTAACAGCAGAGATTGCTCATAACAGGCCTGGCAGTCCTGCAAGCTTTTTGTCATCAAATGTTGAAGGGTGTCAAAGCTTGAACACAGTTAAAGTTTCTCTAGTTTTCTTCTTGGTTGATCTTCTTACTCTGGACAGTATCTTATTAGGCGCTTGCCTCTTTCTTGATGTTGGGGGATGGAGTGATTGGTGCTTTGCTGGCTTCACCTAAATAGTTTACTCTTCAGCTAGAACTGCGTTAGTTGCCTAATAATTTTTTCCCCTTTGTGGGTTTTTCAGCCTAGCGGTGTCCTTGTAGGGAGAAACCTGTCACCTTCCAGTTACAATGTCCTGTGCAGGATACCATTGTGGCTGCTAGGAGGAGTTGTCCTTCAATCACCACATCTTGAAAGACACTCAGTAGCCCTAATTTATGTCTAGTCTTTTGTAGAAGGTGACCACAGCACACAGTAACAACAGTATGACACAAGTATTCAAGATCCGTAGTGCATGGTTTCTGTTAAATAGAAGAAGAGGACAGGCACGTCAGTGTTCACATCTTTCCTCAAAAGATAGTCTCTTTATTGATAGGCGAAATTACATTCAGTGAGAGAGAACAGCATTCCAGAAACAGCCAACACGTGTTTCGTCACACTGGTGACTTTTTCAAGGCTGTAGAAAAACATATAAATGCATCCATACTTTACAATTTGTTCTTGCAATGAACATAATAAGAAGTAAAATGACCAATTAAGATGGACTTATCAGGGTCCTCTACTCCGGTCACCGTGTATTGTTTTGGTCTTTCTTCCATTAAGGTATAACTATACCAAACAGCCTAACTACAGGTAGTTCTTCTATTTTTACTGATTCTTGCACTTCGCATCTACCATTTTGAGCCGCTTTGTGCATTAGATAATTTTCTGCATTTTTCTTGGTTACTTTTTTCCACAGCTTCAGAGGCGTTGAGTTACTCTACTTTGTGGTCCACGTACTGATCTTACTTTATCACTTCGTCCATTAGGTATGGCCATAGGTGCAATGGTCCTTCTCACTTACAACTGACTGATGTTTTCACATGATTTTTTTGGTTTTGTCGCTGTCTCTTTTTCACCTTCATCTTATTTACCTCACTCTGTTCTAATTTTTTCAATGTATATATTTTTTAGAATATTTGGGAGTTTTTTCTCCCTTTTCTCTCCCTCCTTCTCTTAGCACTTACATCTGGTGTTTCCTCGCTATTCCTTTTTAATATTTGTCAGTTTGCCATGTCCACGGTTCGCATTTCTGACTTTTCACCATAAGGATTTCTTCACTTACTATATGGTTCTTTGTCATAGACCATTAACTTGCGCTGGTGGTGGTCCAAACTGGCCGTATTTACTTTCCAGTCACGCTATGGTTCCTCGCCAGGGACCACAAACTTTTGTTGGTGGTGGTCTTAATTGGTCGTTTTACTTCTTATTATGTTCATTGCAAGAACAAATTGTAAAGTATGGATGCATATATATGTTTTTCTACAGCCTTGAAAAAGTCACCAGTGTGACGAAACACATGTTGGCTGTTTCTGGAACGATGTTCTCTCTCACTGATTGTAATTTCGCCTATCAATAAAGAGACTATCTTTTGAGGAAAGATGTGAACACCGACGTACCTGTCCTCTTCTTCTATTCAACAGAAACCATGCACTACGGATCTTGAATACTTGTGTCATACTGTTGTTACTGTGTGCTGTGGTCTGTTTTGTGTATTACGATTTGTGTATAGTTTTACACATTGTTTGTGCCTATGGGTAGTAAGGCACTTTGACCACTTGCACCACACTCTATGGTATACATTTTATAACTGTGTCTACTTTACTAGGAGTGCGGCTACTTTCACCCTTACTACCCCATCAGTGTAGTTTTTACAGAAGGTGGTAAATGTGTGAGTGGTAGCCGATACTGGGTATGTGTAGAATGATAGGTATGTGGAAAATGGTGGAGGGAAGGATAGATTGTTCTCTGGCCGTGAGGCCATGAGCTAGGACTTCAGTCCATTCTTAAATTGATTTTATCATGCCCATTTCTGAGCTGGTAAAAGTGCATCTGATATTAATGGATGAATACAGCAGACCAATTTATTATCTAGGGGAGTTGAACTTCACCTGGGATTTCTGCTACACTCGCCTTGCAATCAGGGCCTCAACATGTTAATATTCTCCATGTACACCAGACATGGCTTTTTAGTACACCATTTAAAGGATCATTGTTGATGCAGTGTGATTGAAGGTACGGTGATCCTTTGTGGATAGTGGAAAGGACCTTGAACTTAATCCTTGCCTCCTCTGGGAGCCAGTGGAGATTTTTCTGTGCTGGTTCAATGTGTTGATGTTTACCATGATTCTGACTTTATAGCTGCAAGATTCTTCAGTATTTTCTGTCTGTGAAAGAGAATCTTAGGGAGACCTGGTCCCATATTTATATATTTTTTGCACTGCATTTGTGTAATTTGTTTACGCAAAAGTGGCGCTAACTTAAAAAATAATTGTATTTGTAAGTTCGTGCCGCTTTTGCGTCAAGAAATGACACAAATGTGGCACAAAAAAAGTATAAATATGGGCCTTGGTGTGGTTTGCCTGGCTTTTTGCCTTCTGACCTCCTATTTGCTGACTTCATGTTTGCTGGCTTCAGGACTCTGGGCATTTTATCACTGCTTACCAGTGATAAAGTGCATGTGCTCTTCCCCTAAAACATGTTATTGTTGGCTTATCCACAATTGGCATATTTAATTTACTTATAAGTCCCTGCAAAAGTACACTACATGTGTCCAAGGCCTATAAATTAAATGCTACTAGCTGGCCAGTTTGTCGCCCTCACTTAGGCCCTCATTATGACATTGGTGGTAAATCATACATACTGCCACACTGACGGCCGCCAACTAACCGCCATGGCGGTGGAAATCTGTTCACCATATTATGACACACACACACCAATCCAACAGAATACAGCCACACACACAAATCTGCCAGCCCAAAGGTCAGTGATAAAGTGGCAGTATCAAAGCCCACACCATTACGCCAACAGAACAACGCCCACCACATTATGACCCACAAATCACCACAGCGGACATTCAACGGCGGTAAACCATTGGCAGTACATACGGCCGCGCTCACAATGGACACCCACAAACAAAACAACACAACATTGGACAATTAAAACAACACACACCTGACACCCATACACACACCACACCCCTACACCCACACAACCACACCACTATAAAACACCCACCCACCTTACCCACAACACTTTACGACTACAAACCATTGCCACCTGAGAGACTCCAAGACCACTGACACAATTAGAGCCACACACTACTCACACCTATACACCACTCACACACTCCACATCACACATCCCAACACATTACCCAAAACACCCTCACCAACACACCTCACAGAACACCCATGGCACCACAAAGACAACCCCGTTTCACAGAGGAGAAGCTAAGGGTCATGGTGGAGGAAATCATCAGGGTGGAGCCACAGCTATTTGGAGCACAGGTGCAGCAGATATCAATAGCCAGGAAGCTGGGGCTATTGCGGAGAATCGTTGACAGGGTCAATGCTATGGGACAGCACCCCAGAACTAGGGATGATATCAGGATGAGGTGGAACAACCTATGGGGGAAGGCACGTTCCATAGCAGCAAGACACCAGCTACCCATCCAGAGGACTGTCAGTGGACCCCCACCTCCTCCCCCACAACTCACAGCATGGGAGGAGCAAGTCTTGGCAATACTGCATCCTGAGGGCCTGGCCGGGGTCGGAAGAGGACTGAACTCTCTACTATTATCACCCATCTACCTGCATGCCATCAAATACCCTCACCCTCACTCCCATCACTCTACTACATCCCACACACCCCACCATCACAACTCACTCCTCCCAATGCCTAGCCCTGCATGCTGTACCAATGCATGGACACCCCTCACAGCCCTGCATGGACACTCAACACTAAAGCATGCACACCATAGAGAACTAACAATCCCACCTTACACTAGCATGCACAAGTGAAAGCTGACAGGGCAAATCCAACCATAGAGGGGCAGCCATGGATGTACAATATGTCAGACACATAAACCATAACACATCATTTACATCCCCACAGGTACCCCAGCCAATGTCACTGGAGAGGAGGTGCCAGCACTGTCCAGTCCCCCAACTGAAGAGGCCCGCAGTGATGACAGCAACTCTGGTCTTCAGGATCTGGATGACCTACCTGGCCCATCAGTGACCACTAGACAGCTGATTACCCAGGCCCAGTCACACACCACCACAGAGCCTCCCCCATCAGGAAACATCAGTACAGCACCCACCCAGCTAACCCACACCTCTGTCCCCAGGATACGCCAATCAGCAGTGTGTCCACCTCTACAGGGACCCTAGGCCACACCTCACACACAAGACAGCAGGGACCTGGGGTCAGTGGGCACACAGTTCATGGGACAGAGGCATAGGCCACCAGGGACACAGGGAGGACTGCTGTGCACCAGAGGAAGGACAGGCCCAGTGAACTGACTCTCCAAGAGGCACTCGCCGATGTCCTGGGAGCCCATCAACAGTCCCAGGACACGATGGGCCAGATGCTGAACAACGTGCAGGAGAACAGGCGGCTGCAGGAGGGACAGTACCATGGGATCAGGGAGGACTTGCAGGCCATCAACAACACCCTCATCTCCATAGCAGGGGTGCTGGCAGACATGGCCAACATTATGAGCAAGGCAGCCTCATACCAGCGGGCCCCTGCCACTTGCCGGACATCTAAACAGCCTTCCACCTCTGCTGCCCCTAGTAGCCAGGAGGCCATGCCACAGGACTCACAGGCCAACAGCACCACTCTCCCTGCAGAAGGTGAAATACCCTGCAAATGTTCCCTGTGGTCCAAACAGAAGCTAGAGACACTTGCTAAGACCCCTGTGAGCAAATTAAACTCTCCTGATTGTCACCCTTGTGTCCCACTCAGTCACCCTGTCCACCTTGAGCTGCCATTGCTCCCCCTCCTATGTCCCTATGGACATTGCACCTGTGCTACAAACAGACTGGACCAATACCCTGGACTTTCCTCCATCATCACCCTATCCCATCCATTGCACTTCCCCCCTATATGTTAGCACTTCAACAAACACCCTTTGAAAAAAATCCATTTTGAATATGTCGTGTATATCAAATATGTATTAATTGAAACAGGTACAAACATTGCAAATTAACTGTACATATAATGAGCATAGATTAATGATCTGTAGCTGGCTGTAGTGATCACACCAGGAGTATATGTCAGGTCACCAACATCTGCAAAATGAATTGCCAGAGGGAACAATAAGTGTGCAAAGAAGTGGGAATTATCAACATGCCATTGCCACACAGATTACAACCAAAGTCATTTAAATTTAAAATTACACTGTCCTACCTGTGTGTCATTGGTATTAACTGATCACAGATGTTCTGTTGCCTCCTTATCCCCACTGTCTGTAGGGTCTACTGCTGGCACACAGGCATCTCCAGTCTCCTCCTCCTGCAGAAAAGGGACATGGCGTCTGAGGGCCAGGATATGCAACATGCAGCATGCCACTAGTATCTGGCAGACCTTCTTGGATGAGTAGCACGGGGATCCACCTGTTAGATGGAGGCACCGGAACCTGGCCTTCAGGAGGCCAAAGGTCCTTTCAATGATCCTTCTGGTTCGCCCATGTGCCTCATTATAACGTTCTTCTGCCCCTGTCCTGGCATTCCTCACAGGGGTCAGCAGCCATGATAGGTTTGGGTAACCAGAGTCACCTGCAAATATTGAGGGACAACATTTAGCCACACACATTATCCTATATGGTCCACAACATACCCATACACCAACATATACTGGGTGGGAACCAGGGCTCATCTATTAGCCACACCCTGTGCCTCTGTAGTTGGGCCGTCACATTTGGGATGCTGCTATTCCTCAGGACAAAGGCATCATGCACTGACCCAGGATACTTAGCATTGATGTGGGAGATGTACTGGTCGGCAAAGCATACCATCTGAACATTCATAGAGTGGAAACTGTTACGATTCTTGAACACCTGTTCAATCTGCTGGGGGGGACAAATGCAATATGTGTTCCATCATTCACCCCAATTATGTTGGGGATATGTCCCATTGCATAAAACTCGGCCTTCACTGTGGCCAATTCCTCAACCTGGGAGAAAACAAAGTAGCTGCACATGTGTTTTATCAGGGCAGACAAAACTCTTGTCAGCACGTTTTAGAACATTGGCTGTGACATTTCTGCTGCCAAGCCCACTGTCACTTGGAAAGAACCAGTTGTCAGGAAATGGGGTACTGATAGCACTTGCACAAGAGGGGGGTCCCAGTGGGGTGACAGATAGCAGATAGCAGGTCAGGCTCCAATTGGGCACACAGCTCTGTGATTGTGGCCCTGTCATCTATAGGTGAGGATAATGTGCCTGTCCTTCAGTGTTGCCAAGTCCACCAGGGGTCTGTACACGGTGGCATGTCTCCATTTCCTATTCCTCCGCAGTGGTAAGAATCTAAGGAACAAAAGAGTGAGGAGCCGGTCACAACCTGAACAATGGAGCTGCAGCAGTAGTTTGCATTCTGTAAACATGTAATGGGTCAATGTGATTTGTCCAGTATGTGCTAATATCTCTTGTGATGCAGCATTATTCCAGAGGCCTGCCCCCCCCTCGAAATGGCGTCCGCCTGTCCTATTAGGAGGGACAGGTGGAAGTGAGGTAATTCTGCTGACGTTGTGCGCCGTTGTGGGAGGCGGTCAGGAACCGCCGTGCAACTCCTCATTGGTTAACATTGGGCCGTATGGGGTACAGTGGTCAATGGTGATCTACGCCGGCGGTGACGGTATGCACCGCCACGGACATGACCGCCATTTTCTTTCATATTCCTCAATTGCTACCTGACCTTCCATAGGAGAAGACCTACACTGCATGTGCTGCTGTGACCTCTGTCTGATACCTACCATGGACCGTGTGACCAGGGAAAGGGCCCCAGCCTTCACTTTGGAGGAGGTGTTGGAGAGACTAATGGATGGGGTCCTACCCCGGTACAGACTGCATTATGGGCCTCCAGACCACCAGGTGAGTACACTGTGGGCACGATGCATGTGGGAAGGATGCATGAAGTGGTGTGTGAAGGCCTTGTGTAAGGGGGTGGGTGGATGTCCTTTGGCTGCCTACAGGTTGTGTGCTGGCCTATGTGTGTGCCAATGGTGATGGAAACGGGTATGGTGGGCCCTATGCGTAACAGGCTGGGCTCGTTGTCTAATGGTATATCCCTGTGTGCATTGCCTCTGCAGGTCGGTGCCTATCAAAAAAGGGTATATGGCGTGCCATCACCAAGGAGGTACAGACCCTGGTGGTCTATGGTAGGCAGAGCACCCACTGTCGCAAACAATGGGAGGACCTGAGACACTGGGCACGGAAGACGTCATAGGCCCAGCTGGGGTGGCCTCCCAACGAGGAAGGGGTGCCCGTCAAACCCTGACCCTCCTAATGGCCTGCATACTGGCGGTGGCCTATCCAGAGCTGGATGGACACTTGAGGGCATCACAGCAGCCACAAGGGGGTGAGTACAGTTCCCATCATTACATCTTACGCATGGTAGGGTGGTATCCGAGTGATGGATGTGTGTTAGTGGGTGCCCCTAGGCCAGGCCTGACATTGCTGCATAGGTCGCATGGTGGCTAGGGCTCTGAAGGGATAATCCTGCTACCTAGCTCATAGGCATCCACTACTGGTCAGGGCTGAGTGGGTCCGAGGTGTGCTGCATTTGCCAGTGTGTGCCCCTCCCCATGCCTTGGTGGCTAGCAATATCACTGGTAGTGCAATTCATAGTGTGTAGGCCTGTTCCCTGTGTGTGAGGGTGCTGTGTACGCCAACGGAGGTGTTGGTGCAGCCATTGACCCAGTGTATCCTTTGTCTCTCTCCCTCCCCTTTTCTTGTTTTGTTCTCCTGTCCTTATGTGCATAAGCATAATCTGGCAGAGGAGCAGAGGCACCGGCGACGGAGTGAGCTGCATCCTACAGGACCCAGGAGGCAGAGTCCACTGACACTGAGGGCACCATTGGGACAGAGGTCGAGGGGAGCACCATTGCAGAGACTAGAGGGGACACTTTAGACACAGATATCTCCTCAGATGGAATCTCCCTGGTGGTGGCAGACACTTCTGTGACCACCCCAGGTACATCCGCCACCCCCATACTAGCACCGCCCTCCCAGCAGCCCCTCATCAAGTTGCACTTGTCCGCTCACCCAGGAGGGTGGGCATCTCCTTTGCCCCACCCACCTCAGGCCCTGCCCCCATAAGCCCTGCTGCCCTGAGTGAGGAGGTTATTGACCTCTTGAGGTCCATCTCAGTAGGACAGTCAACCATTTTGAATGCCATCCAGGGGCTGGCAGCCCAGATGCAACAATCTAATGCATTCCTGGAGGGCATTCACACTGGATTGGCGGCCCAACAGAGATCGATTCAGGCTCTGGCCTTCTCTCTGATTGCAGCCATTATCCCTGTTTCTACTGTCCCCCCTTCAACTTCCACGCCCAGTCCCATTCTCCTGAACGCCAACCCATCCCAGGCACACATACAGATGAGCATGCACACAAGACAACACCCAAGAGTGTCACAGGCAAACACAAGCACCACACTTTATCCCACAGGCACTCAAACAAACACTATCCAGTTGCAAACACAACAACATCCACTATTTCCACTGCCTCCCCCTCTTCCTCCTCCTCCACCTCCCACCTAGTTATGTCCACACTCACACCTGCATGAACTACATCATCATCCACTTCCAGCATCATCACCACACCAACCAGAACACACACCTCACTGGCAGACACCTCCACAACATCCATGCACACATCCCCTGTGTCCTCTCCCACTGTGTATGTCCCTCACCCCTAAAGTACACAAATGCAAGCACTCAGATACCCAACAGCCATCCACCTCACAACAGCATACAGCCCATGCACCTATACCCAAATCGAGCAGACAGACACCTCCAACAACCTCTCCCCCATCCTCCACTCCTATTCCTTCTCCCTCTTCCTGCCCCAATGTCCCTAAACAACTGTTCCTATCCACCATTGACCTCTTTCCAACCCTCCCCCTTGTCCTGCACGTATGGCCAAGGTATCACGAACCCAGCCAAGCACCTCAGCCACACAGTCCACGGGCCCAGTTCCATCGGCAACCACTTGTGGTGGAAAGGAATCCAGGCCCCATTTACTTAAGGGGAAGGAGCCTGCACCAGCCATCCCAAAGGGGAAGGAGCCTGCACCAGCAGGCAGGAAGGCCAAGGAGCCGGCACCAGCAGGCAGGAAGGGAAAGGGGCCTGCACCAGCAGGCAGGAAGGCCAAGGAGCCTGCATCAGCAGGCAAGAAGGGCAAGGAGCCTGCACCAGCAGGCAAGAAGGGCAAGGAGCCTGGGCCAGCAGCTGTGATGGAGCCCCCACCACCAAGTATGGTTGTGCATCCATCCGAGGATGCAGGTGATGTGCAGGAGCCTCACACCACCAGCAGTACCACCACAGTGCATCCATCCGAGGGTGCAGGAGATGTGCAGGAGCCTCCCACCACCAGCAGCACCACCACAGTGCATCCGTCCGAGGGTGCAGAGGATGTGCCAGAGCCTCCCACCAACACCAACACAGTGCAGCCATTACCGACAGCAGACACAATCAAATCCTGCGTCCATGGGCTGCTGAGCCAGTGGGCAAGTCACCCACTCAAGAGACTGTGGCCTTGCACTCCCCAGGATTAAGCACAGAGCATGTTTCACCCTGCAGAACCAGTGGGGTATTCACCCACTCAAGAGACTGTGACCTTGCACTCCCCAGGACCAAGCACAGGGCATGTTGCCCACTCCAGAACCAGTGGTCTTGTTTCAGCTCCCGGCTGAGATGCCCCCCGTCCTCCTGAGGTGACTGCCTATTACCAAATGATGCCCCTGCAGTGTTCTCTCCGTGTTGATACAGGTGACAAGTGGGGCCTGTGGCCATGTGGCCCACACAAAATGATGACTGGGCTGTGTCCCTTGTTCTATACATTTGTACATATCTTTTACATCGCCTAAATTATTATTTTAACTATATTGATCTTATTACATTCACTTTGGTAAATTCTTTTTGTCCTTGCCCTATTCAGCCGATTTAGGGGGATTAACTTGTTTTCTTGTGCAGCTGGTTGTGAGTATGGTGTGTGTGTGTGTGTGTCACTGTCGTTTTCCTCCCCCCCTGGTGTGCTAGTCATGCGGACTCACCGTCATCGTCTTTGCCGGCGTTGGTGTTCATGGTGGAACAGAATGTAGAATATCATAGGAAAAACGTTCAGTTCGGGTTCCATGGCGGCGTGGTTGTTCCCTGTGCCAAAGGTGAGTCCTTTCACTTCTGAGGTCTGTTTCTGCCAGCCTTTTGATGTTGTTGGTATCACCCCAGAAAAGGTGGCAGATTGTGTTGTTGTAATATGGTGGGCAGAACTTTGACTTCCGCCTGGCTGTAGGCGGCTACCGCCGTGGTCCCTGTTGTTTCCACCATGGTGGTCGGTGTGGTACATTGGCTGTCTTTCGGAGATCTTTCTGCCATGGTCATAATTTGGCGATAGTTACCGCCAGCCTGTTGGCAGTATTACCACCACTTTATCACCAGTGCCAGGGTCGTAATGAGGGCCTTAGTGCCTTCTGCTTGTCTCTGAATACACATCTGGGTGGGTGACAGCTGGGCTCTTGTGCATTCCCTTTAGACAGTCACACACAAAGGGAACATAGGTGTGAATGAGTGGCCTTCTGCATACTGATGGACCAACCTGGGCAGGATAGGAGAGAGCAGCTGACACTTGCAACTGGATGGGTTGGGTCCTGAGCCCTCACAAAGGGCTGCATAACTCCCTGTAGTGTGCCTGGAGCCAGAGCAGAAAGAGAAGGGACTTTGTGCACTTCAAAGGCCTCTCTTGGATGTCTCCTCCACTTCAAAGGCACCACAGGGTGTAGGAAGTGGACTTGGCTTGACTACCAAATCAGTACACTTCTAGACCTGAGGACATTCTTCCAGGACCAAGCACTGCTGAACTGCTGAAAGGATTGTCACTCTGCTGAAACTCTGCTGGACTCCTGCTTTGCTGTGCCTGCCCTGCTGCCTGCTCCACCCTAACCTGGGGGTGAGAAGGACTGGACTTGCGTCTCTACATCCCCAGAACCAAAGTGACTCCAGGGGCTTGCTGGCTGGTGTCCTGTTCTGAAGTCTCAGGGACATCAAAGACTTCACTCTACTCTGCCACACCTTTTGGACTCTGCCAACTATGAGTCCTACCCTGCCAAGTGGTGCCAATCCAGTCTTGGGCTCTTGGAAGTGGGCACTGCAGCTGTTTTCTACAGAAATCCATGCAACGCCATTACTGTGTCAATCAGAACTGCTACAGATTTCATCTACGCTAATGCACAGCTGCTGCCACTGAGGACAAAGACATTGCAGCACCAACTGCAGGGCTTGGAATCAGCATTTCGCCCCTGGACCTGACGTATTACCTTTGCATTGCCGGCTGCATGGCTCAACAATGATGCATCACCTCCATTCCAAAGGGTTCGATGCTGCATCGCCGCTCAAGGACATCAACAACTGCACAAATCAACAACCACACATCCCTGACTGCGCAGATCAGATCCAATGCATCACTTCGCATCGCCCACCTGCTCCTAGCATCAGATCGTCAATGTCAAACCAACCCTCCACTTAAATTACTGTTACAGTGGGACAAGGCTGGTCCCTTTACCGGGCCCACCTCCATTGCGATAGGCCTGAACCTTGGTCTTAACATGGTCTACCATAACCTGATAGCCCTGGTTGGTGCCGTAAGTTTCTAAGCATTACATTTGCAAATATTCTTTAACAAATCATATATCAACTTCTGCTTTTGTTCATTAAGTTAGGCTCTATTGTCTAACCTGGTGTGTATTATTTTTATGTGATGTTTTCACTGTTTTATCTTCTTAAGTATTTCACAAATACTTTACACATTTCCTCCTGAAGTAAGCCTGCCTGCTGTGTGCCAAGCTACCAGGGGGTGAGCACAGGTTACTTTATGGTGTGTAGCTGACTTACCTTGACTGGGATTGTCTTGGGGTCCCTACTTGGACAGGGTGCATACCTCTTCTAACTAAACACCCCTGGGCTTATTTACAAGCTGCTTGCTCCACTGGTGCTTCACTTTTTGTGACGCACCGGTGGTGTCTTACTTTGTGTCAAAGAGTTGTTCCATGGGTTTTGCAGTGGGTGTTCCCACACAACTCACATGGTTTTTTAAGCTTTCCCAGATTTACAAGATTTTGTAAACCTGGGAATGTGTCAAAAGCTTACGCCTCCCCAGGGGTCCTCCCCAGGGAAGTAAGGAAAGCACAACGAGGATAAATATTCGTATTTCTCTTCATTTATTCCTTGGAGAGGAAATCGTCTCCAGTGATTGTTTTTGTGCAGGTAGATGTCCCTTCCTGCGCAAAAACAATCATTCCTACAATGCAGACACCCTAGCACCATGGTGCAAGGGTGCCTGCGTTGGTGCATGGCAGCTAATTGTTTGCTAGCACAGGACACCACATTCCTGCCCCTTTCTTTTGAAGTACAGCAGCGCAGCAAGAACCGTTGCAGGCTGCCCTGCGCCAAAACCTTGGAAATTAGGTCCCCAATTTCTAACACATGCCATGAAAATGAGCTCTCTGGAGCGCCGCAGAATATGTTTGGAAAACAATTTTCCAGAAAGGCAGTTGCACACTAATCACCTGGACCACAAAATTCAAACAGATCCTCAAGTTCCCAATTTTTATTTTTATTCATGGAAATGTTCTAAGCTTCTCTGGCCATGTGAAGGAAATGACGCCAGGTGTTGTCCTTTCCCGTATAAGGCTTTTGATTTTGGCCCCGTTCCTGCAGAGAAGACTTTCCTTCAAACTGTGGAAAACATTATTAAAAAATAATATTTGCCAAGTTTTCTGTAATTTTTTTCCAACTAAAAATGTATTAAGGTGTTGTGGCATACGTTTGAGAATTAACCTGGTATTTTTCACCAGAAGCTACCCAAAGGACAAACAACGCGGAAATAGTGGAGCGATGATCTATGGGATACAATACATAAAACCATTCTTCTCTGATTTTGGAAATAAAGGATTCTTTGCCTTAGGTGGATTCAACTCCTGTCTGGAATTCCTGAAAGAGGGTGTTGTGAAATCTATGGAAGAGGCTACATTTTTATGTACGGCTTCGTTATTTTGTTTTGGAGGTCAATGAGTACCTTCTTGGTTTGCAGTGGCAGAACTGTTAGAGATGAAGGGATAGAGGAATTGCATATTTTGGACTCAAATCCGTCTAGGAGTTGCTCACAATCTTGTTGCAATGGACATGGGGTGCTATTCAAGGCTTCTGGGTTTGACATGTCTTGGAAGATGCTGACAATCTCTTTCATTTAATTAGGTGTCTCTTTCGTGCTTTTTTTGAGTAGGCATTTTGGTCCCTCATAATGGCTTTGTGATAATCTTTTCTGTGTATCTTGCATTGGATTTTGTATTCATTTAACCAAGATTTCCGCCATTTGCACTCAGGTTGGCAGTTTATCAGTTTCAGTCCAGTCCCCTAAGTCCTTATACAATCATTTGTTGGTGTTTTTAACGCTCGATATAATTTGCATTATTTACCAGAGGCCAATCTGTTGAGTACAGAGGAACTATTGTGATACAAATAGTCCAGTAATTGTTAAGGACTTCAGTGTAAAGGGATTCAGTCCTAGGCTTCCTAGATCTGTTCTAGGCTTTCTACCTGTAGTGCGTGTTTGCCAAAGGTGGTAGTGCAAGGGTAAGAGAAAGGGGGACAGAGATGAAGCAGCGGTCCGATCGTGTTGTTGTTAGACTGAACTGAGCTGTGGTATTAGATTATGAGTGAACATGGGGGCCAACCGGTTTCATGCAGTGTGCATTTGGCAACCGATTAACTGGGTCATCCTTGTTTACAAGGATGGCCTACTGTATATGTGTGTCACAAGGACTCTTTTGGGCATTATACACTATATAAATACAGATGCCTTTCACTCGATAAACCCCGAAAGCAATGGTGGAGTTATTATCAGTATGCCAGGAAAATGCTGTAGTTTCTCTGATAGACTGCGTGTAGCTGTCAATGGGCCTTCATTAAGTACAGTGGGAATTGAGGCAACTAGATTTTTTACATGTTTACTCCTGGCAATACCAGTGACGGCATCATGGGGTGAAACGTTTTACATTGCCAAACCAATTTAAAATAAATATTTTAGATCAAGGAAATTATTGCTTTGCGGTACAATCATTATCAAAGAATACCTTATTTTGTTTTCCGTTTGCAATGGATAAATGCGTGTCAAAAATCACTTAAGTGTTTGCTTTAAGGGGGAACAAGCATGTTCACATAGGTTTCCTTTAGATTCATGTCACCCCATGCTTAATAGCTACACAGATCTAATTACAGTGGATTATTTCCAGACACCATCAGGCGTTCATGGCACTATCATTATTAACTCGTGTAGATCAACAATCATCTTTTTAGCGCTCCAGGCAATTAACGTGCCAGATATAATTATAAGATAGGAATGTTCAAGCGATTATCCATGGCCTCCTTTGACACGCACACATCTCAAAATATTAATAAACATTTAATTTGAAGAGCTATTTTTGCTCCCTCTGAAGGAGAATAAAAATGCATGTAGAGAACCACAGAGGCTTTTACATTTCACAACGGCATATTTAAACCCTTTGTGAAGAGTTTCTTCACTAAATCAGTTACTGCTTCATATTTTCATGTAAACCTGGCTCATAATAATACATTTTATATATATAACTCCACACTGTTATTGTATACAGCAAAGGAACAGAAAGGCCAGCGCTCCAAAACGTTTGTTATCAAGATTTATTCTGGCTGACGGGTTTCAACCACAAAGATTTACTCATAGCAAAACACAGTGATTTCGTGCCCCAAAATGTGTTTTCCCCATATTGATTGCAATAGTTTTTTTTTTAATATGCCTATAGCCTGAAACCGCTGGACAGAATTACACCAAATATGGCAGAAAGGTAGCTCTTGTTCTAGAAAGCACCCTTTTTATGGGTGAGCGCAAAGCGCTCTGTCCCATGCTGTAATCTCTTTTTGGGCTTCTAACCACACCCATGTCACGTCAGTCACTTTCATTGGTTTGTGAGCTTGCCTTTTAAAGTCTGCTTGCTTTCATTTGTGAAAGGCATGCACACCTCATGCCTTTTCCGGTGTTTAGCCCACCCACGCATCGCCGGTAAACTACTGAAACCATTTGAGGCTAGATGTTTTCAGCATGGTTTCCGGACTACTTCATCTTTTTATTTTCCATGCAGCGCAATTGCCAGGGGGTTTACATAGCGCGATTGCGCTAATTTTTTCTGTTTTCAAATTCAGCGCGAATGCGCTGCATTTTTTTTTTCTTCCTGTGAAGCAGCTTTCAAAGTTGGCACTTTTACGACCGATACGCGACGCCTCCGAATGCCTGCGGTCAGAAGCAATGTTTATGTATTGTTTTTATCAGTACAACTTTAATATCAAAGCAGTGATGGCAAATGCCCATGTTGCACAGTGGGTGTGATGCTGTGTAAGTGAGGACATTTTTGAGAGCTTCCTATGAAAATGGTATTTTTTGAAGTCCTGTTCTGTGGATTTGCTTGCATGCGCTTGGGAGCAGCGCAGCAGACTGTATCCACTTCCCACCTTTGCCCCATTTATAGCTTTCCTGGGAGTGCGGGTGCCATATTTCCATTAGTCACACATGTTCAGCAGAGCAGACGAAAGGCCTACTTTTCAGGCCCACGCTATAATGAATGATTTCCCTATCCTGCTGGCTCCAGTCAACAGATAGCTCAGCAGGTTAATCTGCCTGCTGCCGAGAACTATGTGCAATCTGCATCTCAAGAGTTTTGAGGATCCAGCTTACTGTCTTTCAGAGGTCGGTGACCCGAGTACCTCTTAAGACCCATATCACAACTATGGGTGAATTCCAATTTGTCATGAAAACTCCATTGTGCCTGTAACGAATTCCAGAGCTGGATTTACATGTGTTATTTGCCCATGCGCAATTTGAACATCCCACACTATTTACCAGATATTTTGCATTGGGGAACACATGGTGAGAACCATCATGGCAAATGGTGTGAAATTCCAATTTGCACGCCTAGGCAGGTGAAAAAAACATAATTTACATTAGCACATATTTATCTTGTTAGTGCAGTGCAAATTTCCCACTTGATTCAGAGTTAGACACCTCGAAATGATGAATAACACAAATAGCATGTTGTTACCCAATCAGGTGTGCACAAACACTGCCGCACGCTGTCTGCTCCTGTGGTTTGTGACAATCTTGAGAGAAAGGACCAGCATGGACTGCAACTTGTGCCGGGTTTGTCTTCTCTTTTATCTTCTTGTTTTGGGCACAATTAGAGTTTATACCTACAATGGAGTTAGCCTCTTGATTGTAATCAGGGCCTTATTAATAGGAGGACATTTACGCTGTTGACCAAGTGCATGGGTGTTCAGCATCGTTGAAAATACACCAAATTATTACTATTATTCAAATACACTTCAGAGCAAGGGAAAACTCGAGATAAAAAAAATCTGTTTCAATTTCAGTGGACACGTTTTCCTATGCCTAATGTACTTGTGTTAATTGGCAGTATTTCTATTTATCCAATAAAATGTATTAAACTCAATTAAATGAAAAAAGTATGCCAGAATTCTGCCCCACAGCAAACCTTGAGATGTTTTGCAGCAGTGTACAGATGGTGGTTTGATAACATGTCTTAATGCGTGCCACAGGGAGTATGCATACATCCACTACACTATAAACCAAAACATATAAGTAAAAGACATTCCTGTTTACAACACCAATAGCTCTAACTCTTGTAAATGCGAGACCTATTGCATTGCAAATGCTTGTTGTTATTTGGTGTAAATCTGTTCAGTAGTTTTTGAGATATTAAAGAAAATTCAAATGTGTATATATAAGGATGTGAAGGTGCCACAAACCCTCCTGATCTCATGCTGAAATCTGATTAGCTGCCAACACTTCAACAAGGAAGAGTTCGCAGGCATCTTGGGACTCAGCTTGGGCCGAGTCCCAGAAAAAAATATAAAAAATAGGAAGAGGATAAAAAGGAAAAACACATTTTGGGACCCTTCCTTTTTCTCAGCTTCCGTTTGACGGATCAACCGATTTTTGGGAGAATTTCATGGTGATTCATCAACCAGCGCAAACGATACAGGCAACTAAAAAAAACACTTTTTCTATAGAAACTAGGTCCTACCTATAACAACTTAATGCCGATTACCACTATGTATGTGTGTATATATATCTATATATATATATATATATATATATATAGAGAGAGAGATATATATATATATATATACATATGTAAATATATATCTATATATCTATATATATATATATTGAAAAACAAAGTGGTCAGATAGTTGCTGGGTGGCGCACTCCACTGCCGGTGCCCAGTGACGGAGAAGACCAATCTCAAAATTATATTATAATGAAGAATTTCACTGCACTCCACGAGGTATAAATAAATGTGTACTTTATTGCAGTCACAACCACCTACGCGTTTCGACTCTCCAAGGAGTCTTGATCACGGTAAATGAGTTCCTTTTTACTTTCCCTTTTTATACTCAATATCCTCTCCACATTCACAATGCATTCTGGATACTGTAGTTTCCACAGCCTAAAAACATTCTCGCTTCCATTATAAAACAACACAAAAACACAATCTCTTTTGTTTTACATTAATCCTTCCATTCTTTTTGGCTATTTACATGCATCATTTTGTGCGCTATTTCTCATTGTTATTTATAAGATTTCAATTGTTCTACTTCTGGGTCAAAGGCATTAACGTTCTAACCACTTGCTCAAAAATCACGGGCTTTTTTATAATTATACAGCCATGTTTGGACTTGAATCATTTATTGTCAGTCAGATATTTTTCTTATAATGTATTCCTTATTTCTTGAGTCTTTTTCTCGACAATTCTATTGCATATTTTCAAACCCAGCAAAAGTATCAATGAACCTTTCTTCCAAATTAATTAGTGACTGCCACCATGGAACTTCAATACTAACAAAATAAGTATCGGCTAGATGCCTATATTATATGCCCATTCATTATATCCTTTTCCTTCATTGAAATATGTCTTACCACCTTTTTAATCATTCTAAATCATAAATGAACATGCAATTCTTCGTCCACATTCACCCCATATGGCATTTTGGTACAGAGCTGGATAATATATCTGCTCTCCAATTGTCGGAGCTTTCGGATTCTATCAAACCCCTCTCACTCTTATTGATATGTGCTATTCCCACAAACCCTTTTCCTCTTCAATCCTTTGTATGTTTTAAAAAAATTTTTTTGCCACTGTATAACTCAAATCTTTTTGACATTAGAGCGTACATAGAATATGATCAGATAAGTACGACTATGTTTAGAAAAGAAACATCTACTAACAGTATTCTGCATGGGAGTAGTTTTCATCCGAAGCAGGTCCAAACATGGCTGTATAATTATAAAAAAGCCAGTGATTTTTGAGCAAGTGGTTAGAACGTTATGCCTTTGACCCAGAAGTAGAACAATTAAAATATTATAAATAACAATGAGAAATATTGCACAAAATGATGAATGTAAGTAAGAAGCCAAAAAGAATGGAAGGATTAATGTAAAACAAAAGAGAATGTGTTTTTGTGTTGTTTTATAATGGAAATGAGAAAGTTTTTAAGCTGTGGAAACTACAAAATCCAGAATGCATTGTGAATGTGGAGAGGATATTGAGAATAAAAAGGGAAAGTAAAAAGGGACTCATTTACCGTGATCAAGACTCCTTGGAGAGTCGAAACGCATATGTGGTTGTTGACTGCAATAAAGTACACGTTTATTTATACCTCTTGGGGTGTGGTGAAATTCTTCTTTATAATATATATATATAAATATATATATATATATATCTTTATATATATATATTTGCATACACAGCAACACTGAAGACAGACCACATTCCAATGTGAATAAGTCTGGCACAATGTCAAGTTTAAATGCAGTTCAATCCAGTGTGGACCTGCAAAATTCAAATCTAACGAGATTCATAGACATGCCTTGGTCACGGGACCAATGTTGCTGTGTTGAAAAGTGTGCAATAGTAAGGGGCTCTTCACACGGTGCGCACACCCATCCCAAGAGGGTCCAGCCATGAGGATCTTGAGGGATGAAGATATATACACATACACACACAGATAATTGTACTGGTAAAGTCCAAGATAGATGATGACACTCTCCTTCAAAGCATTTCATATGTCAGCTGCGGTAGTTCTTGCATGTTCAATATTTAACTGTGCATTATTAACAATACACAGAATGGTAATGCACACTCATATTGACATGGATTCACTGATATGATGCTATTGCCTTTTTAAAAAAATGCTGATATGACCTGCTAAAATATTTTTTTTGGGCTTATGCTAACTTGGCCCTGCAGCCATCTTGACCATCTTGTTCAAAATGCCACAATTCATGTCTCATCTTAATTGTGTTCTGTTATTTGTTTTGTTGCACATAGTCAAGCAAGTCCAGGATGGCAAATGGCATCACTGAAAGTCGTTCTGGGTCAGTTTCAGTGCAACAAAAATCTCCTAGCTGGCCAAAACTGTCTTACTTGCCTACTTAGGTTGTGACCTTCCTCGGCAAGCCTCAGAACCTTGCCCGGATCCTTTTGGGGGTGGAAAAAATGGCAAAGTTCTAATTTTCTCCAACTGCTTGTACGGTTCCTGCTCATCAGTCCTGCAGGATCTTGCTCTTTGAAGCAGGATTTTAGCCACCAAGGCTTTCTCGAGCCTTGTCCTCTTTGGTCAGGTGGGACCTGTTGGAGTTAGAAGTCCATCAGTTCTGTGAGTCCCTGAAGCAGCCAGATAGGAGGCCAAGTTCTTGACCCTTGGAGAGCAGATCCAGGCCCTGGGTGCCAGCAAAATTCAAGAGACCTTGAATCCTTGAGTGAGTCCTCAACTTCCAGCAGGAGTCAGGATTCTTCTTTTAGCAAGGTCTTTTTCTTTAGGGAGAGTCTCTCAAAGTTGAGTAAAGTTCTAAAGAGGTAGTGGTGGAAGTGCCAGAATTGTATTGTAGTGTGTACTGTCCAGTGATTAGAGAAACTCTGCCATAAAATCCTAAATATTTTCACACACTTCCCCACCTTCTTTTTTAGCACTTTCTCAGTGCCTTGCTGCAAAATTACGCAGGGGCCCATGCTTCAGTATAGGAGGTAGAAGGAGAACTCTGCCTTCCATCCATCAGAGGGTGGCAAACAGAGTACCATTACATTGATTTAAATTATAACACTTATTATTTATTTCCTGGGTCATTGGATATATTGGCCTGTAAACAGGACAGTATTACTAATGTACATACTGAAATAGTTCAAGTGCTATGAAATGATGTTTGGATGGAAAAGTCCCTTACATGTTGATAGATACATACCACTGGCCTGAATGCCAAGTTGCAAAATGCCCGGATGTCTGGTGCTGATACTTGTTGTCATGTGCCAACACAGATCATGCACGTGCACCATGACATAGGTGTGTCTCACGAATTGCAGTATTTTTGTACTGGGAGCGGCACCCATAGCACTAACCTCGTAGTAGTGAAAGACTAAGCAAGGAGTTAGGCAGCATGGGTGTGGTGTGGCAGCATACTGAGTAGTGATCAGTAGAAGCAAACAAAACTCTTTACCTGTGTCACTAGAGTGAGGCATACAGGCTCACTCATGTAAGTGTCCGCTGCTGTCTGTTTAACTCACCCTTGGCCTACACTGAGTTAGTATGTAGTGCTGTGCAGAATGTGTGTGTTGTATGCATTTACTGGGTGTATGTGTGCCTGTGAAAGGTACAATATAAGGAAGATTCTGGGTTCCATTTCTGGAGAACCAGGGCTGAATGGAGGTAAAAGTATCCCCTAGACATATTTGTGGAATGGTGAACTCCTGTGAGCTGGGACACACGCTGGTGAAAGTAAAGCCATGCTCCCCAGCCCACTTCAAATGGCATTCTTTGATTCAGAACTACGTCACTGGAAGGTGGCCTGGGCACATCCCAGCAAAGAGATGGGGGTTGGTAGGGAAATCATAAAGAGGAGGGCCCGAGGCCCTGGGGTATTATTTTGACACAAATATCACTGTGATTGATTAAAACACAGTGTGAACCGCTAGTCACTCTCATGTTCTATGTTATGAATATGTGAGTTTGTTAGTTGGATTCACTGGAGTAATGAAAGGGTGGAGGAGGGAAGAATCCAGAAGTATTATTTGGAAGTTTATGGTAATAGGATTTAGGCTTGGGATGAGTAAAGGGTGGATGGAGGAGGGAAAAGTCTGTGGAAAGGGTTAGGGAGATCACAGTAGCAGGAGGGGTTTTGGATGAGTTAAAGGTGAGATAAATGAGGGAGAATTTAGTAGGGTTGTTTGGGAGATCATGGTAGTAAAGTGAGGTTTGGGTGAGTTATTTTGGAAGAGGAGGGAAAAGCTTAGGCAGGGTTATTTAGGAGATGAAAGTAGTAGAGTGGATTTGAGATGAGTCAGAGTGGGAATGGAGGATAGATTGATAGAGACATGCCATATGGTGATGGGTAGACAAAGTGTGATATAAAATGAGAGCAGGGATTCATAAGTATCTGATATAACAGTTTATCTAGGAGCTATGCAATGACCTACGCACGTATTACGCCTATAATAACATATATATTTATGTATATATATATATATATATATATATATATATATATATATATACATATATACATATATATATATATACACACATTAATACACACAAATATGCACACATATGTACATACATATACAAATTTAAACCATGAGTAAATATACATTAGTTAAACAGGTTTAAAGAGTATGTGGGTAGTTTATTGTTATGACATAGTAGCAATACATATTTTCTAAAGAACTATATATAACTGGAATATACACATAATCAGATAAAAAATATTTAGCAACATAGGCATATGCAGTCCATAGCTATTTGCATATTGTGGTTATGAAGGAAAGAGACAACTCTTGAGTAGTTTTCTGAAGACAAGATAGTTATCTGTGGCTCTTATAGTTGGGGTAATGAATTCCATAGTTTGGTTGCTTGAACGGAGAAAGATATACCACCTATAGTCTTTTTCTTGTATGGTGGTGTGCTAAGGTGGGGTTCCAATCTTGAGCAGAGGTTTCTTTGTTGAAAGTATTTGGTTATTTTGTTTCTGATAAAAAGCAGTCCTGTTCCATGTATGGCTTTGTGGGTGATACAAAGCAGCTTGAAGGAGCATCTTCTGGCAACGGGTAACCAGGGTAGTGCTCTCAAGGCAGGGGAGATGTTGGCTTGTGGCCTTACAAGTAATAGTAGCCTGGCTGCGAAGTTCTGAATATGTTGTCATTTTCTCATAATAGAGATGATCCATGGTAGAAGCCATTGGCATAATCCGGTTTGGATAGGACAATCAAGATAGTCGCTTGCACCTTGTGTGGAAATTTGAGGTGGGGGAAGATGCGTCGTAGAGTCTTCAAGGTGATGAAGCTTGTTCGTGCTAATTTTTCCACTTGGGCATTCATTGTTAACTTGGAGTCCATGGTGATTCCAAGGTTTTTAACTTCCTTGGATAACTGAGGAGGTGGTCCGAGATCGTCAGGCTAGGCGCACAATGGGTCATAACTTTTTCAGTCACCATATATGAGTATTTCTGTTTTGGTGGCATGTAGTTTGAGATGGTTTCAAGTCATCCACTGATCAACGGCTCTGAGGCAACTGAAGATTAGTGAGTTTTCAATGTTTTTGGGGCTTTCTAATTTAAGTAGTATTTGTGTGTCATCTGCATAGTTGTAGCATGTGAGATGAAAATCATTGATCAGTTCTGGTAATTATATCATGTAGATGTTGAAAAGCAAAGGTGAGTTGTTTGATCCTTAGGGGACCCCTGCTTTTGTGAGGTAGGGTTTGGATGAGAAGAGGGGAGAATGGATGATATTAGTTCTTTTTTGAAGGTAGGATGTAATCCAGTCGAGAGCAGTCCCCTCTATGCTGGCTTTGTGGAGTCTTTGAATTAGGGTGTCATGGTCAACTGTATCAAAGGCAGCAGAGAGCTCCAAGAGAAGTAGTGCCGCAACTCCATTGCGGTGGACTGTGTTTTTAAGATAATCCCAGATTGCTATGAGTGCTGATTCGGTGCCTCTTCCTGGACAGAATCCAGTTTGGAAGTCTGAAAGTATAGAATTGTCTTCAATGAATTGTGACATCTGGGTGAATGCTGCTCTTTCTATCAGTTTGCCCAGGAAAGGTCCATTTGTGATTGGTCTGTGGTTGTTGGGGTCTTGCAGGTCTAGGTTTGTTTTCTTTAATAACGGTTGTATGTATGCCTTTTTCAGGTCTACAGGAAAAGTTCCTGTAGTTAAAGAGTTGTTGATGATTTTTCTTACAGGTGTGGCAGCAGATGTAGATAAAAGAATGTTCTTGAATATGTGTGGTGGGCAAGGGTCAAAAGGGCAACCAGAAGGTCTGCTTGCTTTGACCAAATCCTTGTACAAGGCTGACAATGTGGACTTGCTGCATATGTTATGGTCATGCCACACATTACAGTCCTATTGGATAGACATCAGGGACTCACTCAAGACACACAGAGGGTACACTCACTGGGATAATGCTGAACGCTGCCTTTTCAGACTATACCTAAGGCCCCAGACCTCCAAGACTGGAGTTTGGTTTGTGGGTCTAGTGCTTATCCTAGCAAAACAGCAGGTTACACAAAATTGGAAATCACCTACCATGGCAAATTGGTGAGAGGAGGTTTTGCGCTGTTGTTCAGCAAAAAGCCATGCATTATGCAGGGAGGAATACTGTGGGTTGCGTAAACCCACTTATAACAATGATGTGGGATGCACTACTGTAAGAATTTAAATGCCAGGAAGAGGATGTTGCCTGACCTTTACACACATAATGGTACTTACACCCTAAGGTCCCCGCCTGTGAGCATTCCCCACTGATACCTTCACTGTTTGTATGTTAACCCCTATGTCTCCTAACACGCAGGGATAGATGTCACCCATTATACTCTGTCTTGATTCCTAGGCAGACATGGACTGAGTATGGCAAATTATGTTGGGGGACATGAGAGTGGTTGGTTTTCTATGGCTTCCTTCTCTTCTTAACTTTTGAACTATGTATTCCCCAAAAATTCAGTGTAACCTGTATTGTTTCCCACCGAGCATACTTACCCTATGCTGACTCATACATATGTTTGACTGCAGTCACCCCGATGGACTGTACCACAGTTTATAGCAATGATCATTGCAACTCTGTTTTGCTTGTGATTATCAAAATACAATAGAATACATTTAAAAAAGACTCAGACTCTAAATTGCATTTTTTGTCTGTAAAGTTACTATAAAAAGGGGAGCTTGAGGCCCCCAAAACTATCAACTATCAGGCAACTACATGGACTGTGCGAGGAGGGGATTCTCAGCAAGATTTCTACCTGTGACCAGGGCTGGAGGCTAAGGACTGCCATTCCCCTAGCTGTGTGAGGGGAACATCACTGAGGGACCGCCAAGAACATTGCCATGCCAAAGGGCCATCTACCGTGGGCGGTGTATAAGTCGTCAACCACGTATGCAAGAGGGGGCTACTGTGAAGTTTGCAATGCTGATCGGGTCATCACCGGTGTGTGGTGTATCAGTTGGCAACCCCATATGCCAGAGGGTGCCGCCATAAAGTTTGCCATGCCAATATGTTCATTGTCTGTGTGAGGTGTGTAAGTTTGCACCCATGTATACAAGAAGGGGGCTGCCGTGAAGTTAGCCATGAAGATCGGTCCATCGAACATGTGCAGTATGTAGGTTAGCAACCACGTATACTAGAGGAGGCTACGGTGTAATACTTGGTGACCCCATAAGCCTGACAGGTCTGTCATGATGTTTGCAGTGCCGATCTGGCCATCACCCATGTGTGGTGTGTAAGACAGTGACCCCTTATGCCAGAGGGGGCGGCTGCTGTGACGATCAGGCTATAACTCAAGTGAGGAGCTGGTGTGGTGATCCTTTCTGCTGAGGGGGCCACCAGAAAAAGTCAAGGATAGTAGCTTGCTGGATGCCATTGTCTCAAGAAGAGGCTGCCGTAGTGTTCCTTTGTATAGCAGAATCCAGACTGAGAATCAGAACCAGAAGACTTCGAAACCCCTCCCTGCCCCAGTCTGTGGGGAAGACCCAAGTAAACTTACAGCCACATCAGAGGAGTGCTGAGGACATCTGGCCCCACCCCCTGCAGAGCTGGATGTGTTGTGTGATATTCATCTGAGGTAGGTGCTGCAGCTTCCATACCTGCAATAGAGATGCTTTTGGAGCCTCTTGTCAGACAATCCGTCCTCAGGAAGTAACACTGAGCAAATGGCCATAAGTCTCAGGGGACTGAATGTTCTTTCCCAGGACTTAAACGATACGGACACTGACTCAAGAGGAAGATGTAACATTTTCAATACCTGATGAGCCGGATGATGAGGACATTGTACAGTGAACCAATCAATGAACTGAGAATGGCGACATATTAGAATTCATAGATTTGTTAAATAAAATTCATTGGTGAGAGTAATAACTGGTGATTGACTGACCAATTAGGAATTAGGGGGATGGACTGACAAACTCTAATAAAAAGTCATGACAAGGAGCTAAAACTTCAGAATTATAGGGAGAATTGAGGCTGATGCGAGGGGTGAATGCTGATGATGTCAGGAGGCGCGATTTGAGATTCTGTCATTGGGCTTATGTGCTTGAGAGCCTGAACCGTTGCTGATCAATTGATGACCTGAAGACGAAGATTGACTTTGTTGCTGATCCATTCCGAGGATTGGTAACTATGACAATGTGACTAGTTAACTTTTGTGCCTTTTCTTCTAGGTACCAAGTGTGCTGTTTAAATAGTTTTTCTCTTAGCTAGATGTTTTTCAAATTCACATACCTAAATAGTTTTTCGTATGAAGTCCCACATGCTGATGCTAATCTGGGTTAGGTAGGGTTCCTTTGGGTGATGTTGACAGTGACGAATGATTGACGAACTGGTTGCTGAACTCTGCTATTAATGTCAATATATTCTTCTTTGTTAGCTTATGCCGAAGCATTAGAGCACATGTTTTCTCAAGTTCTGATTAGGTTATTTTATTGGTGGTCACTAATGAACTAATTCTGAGCTGATTGAATAAAGTTTGGATTAACCTTATGCACTAGAATTGTAACTAATAGGGAAATAAAAATTGTTAAAATGTATACTGAGTTGTGGTTATTCATGAAATGTTGATATAATTGGCAAATAATTAATGATTCTCTTAGTGGTTATTGATGGGCTATATTGAATATTAATAACATTGGTCACTACATGGCTAGGATACTCCAAGCGATCCAATAGGTTCATCGGCCTATACGTGTTCCGTTGTAAGTTTACTTACTAAGGACCAGGCGCGCTAGCAGTTTTTGATAGCAGCTTGATGGTTAGATTCCTTGGAGAACTAGTTATGTGGTGATTAGTGTTTATGGTGGTAGCTTAAGTCAGGATTAGTTGTTCATTTTTATGAGGGTCTGAATTTTTTTTTTTCGTAATGGCCATTGTAGCAAAGATGATGTACCCTTAAGCCCAGAAATGACTTTCCCAGATCCTGGATCCTGCTAGTAAAGTTGGGTATGTTCTCGGAGTCTTTGTGATAGTATGAAAGTGGTAGGTTGCACTTGCAAAGGCTTATGCAAATTGCAGGTTAATTGTGACGTATGAGAGGTAAAGTAGGGAGCTTGCGTACTCCAGTTGAGGTTTAGTAGGAGTGTGCATACTCCGCAGTGTGAGAGTAGAGAAATAATGGAACTTCATATGTGTGTGGTGCTTTGTGTTCAAAAATTGTCCATGTGGTTTTTGGTGATGTACTGAACCTGAGTGGTGTAAGACTCCGGAGTATATTGACAAGTGTAGGAGACACTTGGTTATATGTTGTACTCTGTCTGGTGTAGTAGGTTGATCGGGCGTGGTCAACAAGTTGGTGTGTGAGTTAAGTGAGTAAGAGAAAGGGGAATAGCTGTATGAGCGAAAGGGCCATCAGTGAAAATCCATAAGGTCTCTAAAGCGATTGTGTACATTCCTGTAGTAAACCAGCAGGTTTGTTGTGGTTATTTGGTTTTGGTTAGTGCTCGCAATAATTTGCATTAGTTTTGTGTGAGTCAAAGTTTAGGAGGACAAGCCGCAAGACTTTGTCAGCCGCAGTGTGTGAGTGTGACGCTAGAGTGAGCTGCGCTGGGATAGGTTGGTTAGTGAGAAGAGTCGCAAGCCGATTGACAGCCGTCCATAAGAGGCAATTGGTTGAGTAAGCGAGTTAGAGGAATCTTGGGAGTAAAAGTCATCTCCATATTGAATTGAAAACACAAAAAGATAACAAGATGACGTTTTTAAAGCGTTCAGAAGTGCCATGAAGGGTGATTCTTACATTAAGGCGACAGTTGGGGAGCCTACCCCACCGGAAAATTCTCCGGCATTTATTGTGATGAAGGAACGAGGTGTCCTACCATGTCTTTGGTTAAAGCAGTGGTGCCAATTGACATAGAAACAGGGAGCTTTAGTGTTTCCAGAACATGGAATGTTCAATTTGACAATTTTGGATGAGTTGCGAATGACATTATATGAGACGAAGCCACTTCCAAAACCAGCACAGTTTGAGGTTTTAGCAGTTTGGGAGCTTGTTGCCAGACAGCAGCAAGAGATGAAGTTCCAAAAGAGAGTAAGAAAGGTAGAGAAGTCCTTAGGAGAAGCAAGGTGGGATTGGGAACAGAAAAAGTGGAGAATGGAGACGTTACAGGGTGTTAGGTTGTTTACTGCTATCGCAGAGGAAGATGAGTCAGAAGAGAAAGAGGATACTGACAAGAGTGATAAGAGTTCAGGGGGTAAGAAAAATAAAAAAGACCAATGTAGAAGAAGAAGATTCAGATGTTGCAGACCTTATCACACAGATATTGAGGGATTGACCTCCGCCATATGTGGCGCATGAAGAAGATCCAAGTGCTAGTTCTGTTCCGACTGCCCCAGCTCAAGTGACGGGAACAGTAGGACCAGTGCAGACAGATAATGGATAGGCACAAGGGGTAGTGCAGAGTACTCCTAATGCAGTGACTACTTTGGTGGTCCAAGTGCAGATGCACCCAGCATTGATACAGAGAATGAATCCAGATGTACCAATTCTTGAGACAACTTCGAACTTAGTGGTGCCGTCGAATCAAGTGTTTCCAAGGCCAATGCTAGTTCAGACTGAGCCGACTCCAATGTTGTTGCCTCAGGCACAGCCACAGGGTTTGCTAAAATTCATGCCAATGACAGGGACACAGTCAGATGTGACACCAGTGATGAACCAGAATACGGGAATAGCACTGCCACAAAATGCGAGTGTCAGAGCAGCACCAGAGGCAATATCGCTACCGATTACTGTTGGTCCAGCTGTACCATTATTTGTGCAAAAGAAAACGATTCGAAGAGAACAGGGTGAAATGTCACAGAGCCTCGTGAGGAAGGGAGTGAGAGATCATGTGCAGGTTGTATCATCTATGGGTAAGACCTTTGATGGATCTAGACCGTTAATGGATCTTAGTCCACTTGTTGCCCTTCCAGATGCAGTAAATGGTCCGAGTGCAAGTCAGAGCTTCATGCTTTTGACTCTGAAAAACTCCAGGTGCAGTGGTACAACAGGTGCCATTGCAGAATGCAAGTAACATTTTGTTACAGGGATTGACAGCACAGAAGTTGAATGAGTGGTTGGATAGTTTGAATACCCCTCGAAATGCATCCAAGGGTGAAGAGCAGATTGATCATGTAAGGCTAGGTACAGAGATAACTGAACTAGTCGAGGGATCGATGCGTGTGAATAGGGTAGAATCCTATACCGAAGAAGAGCTGAGGTACTTGTGTCCAAGGATTACAAGAGAAGTGCACAAGATACATCAGAAATTGACAGATCTAGCAGACAAACATGACATAGAGATTGAGAGAACAAAACACTTGAAGAGGAGTTACAGGTTAGATTTCGAGGCCAAAGACTTTGAACAAATGAGGTCAGCAGAGATGAAGGCGCAACTAAAAGAGTTATTGCAGAGTGCTCAGATCTGGGGAGCATTGGAAAAGTTGGAAGGCAGATGGGCAAAGAAGAAGGATAAACGGATCCAAGATTTACATGAAGGGACTGAAAGTGTTCAGAAAGAAAAGGATCCAGTAAAAAATTAACAATGAGAGAAATTCCAGGAGGGCAGTTTGTTCATGTTCCATGGCACAGGAGTGATATTCTGTCATTCATAAATGATTATCCAAAACTGAGAGAGGAACCGGTTGAGTGGTACCAGCAGACAGGTAGATTTGTGAAGATTTCTAAATGTCTGTGGGAAGACTTGAACACTCTGTTGAAAATAGTGGTTCCTGCTGACTTGTGGGTTTAATCTATGAGAGCAGTGGATTGGCCGATGAGTGAACAAGAAAAGGATAGAGTTACAGGTGGACCATCACCTGAAGTGATGAAACATTATTATAAGGTGATAGAATTCCTGAAGATGAGAATTTCGCCTAAAAATATTGACTGGCAGAGGATTGATAGGACAGTGCAGGAGGTGAAGGAGTCAATCCATACTTACTATGAGAGATTGCTGAAGGCGTTCAAGGAGTACAGTGGTAAAGAAGCAATTGAGTTGAAAGACATGTTGCACTTTGTGTTTGATTTGTTGGCAAGTGAAACCGATTGATGAGGTGCTGCAGTATGCGAGTTACTGTAGTGATGAGATTCAGTTGAAGCAGAAAAAGCTGATTGAGAAAGCGATGGTGATGCAGATCAAGGCAGCTCAGACTGAGTGCAATGAGCTTTAGTGCAACAGATACTGCAGCACCAGGTAACTGTCATGTTCCCACCCCAGGTGTGAGATAGGGGTCGTGGAGTCAATATAACTCGTGGTCTGGATTTGAGTACTGTAGTGGTTCAAATTGATATGCAGGGGATGAAAAAGATGTTACTGTGTCATCTGTGCAGAAACATGGGACACTGGAAGCGGGAGTGGCCATTGATGGTGCAGGATGGTATTGTTCAGCAAAGTGGTGATGTTAATACACTTCAAACTGTGAAAGTACCTAGAATGAGAGGACTTAATCAGAATCTTGACTCATGTGCAGAATTTTTAACCTATGCAGCAGGTGCAAGTGCCGCGTGCACAAGTGACACAGTTGCAACCAATGCAGCAGCAAGTTCCTATGGTACCTAGACAGCAAATGCAAATACCTCAAGCCCCGATAAAACAGCTACAGATTATGCTTACTCTGCAGGTCACAGGTCAGAGACAAGACAGAAATAGTGATACAGTGCACCAATTCCCATTACATAGTGAGAATGAAATAAACAATGAATGGATGAGTATTAATTTCAGATGAAGAGCCATGTATGCTTGCAGCTTCATTAGAAGTAGATCAATGAGGACCTTTAGTGAAGGGAAAGGTGATGGGTCACAAAGTCTCATTCTTAGTGGACACAGGAGCTACACGCTCTACAGTGAGAAGTGCAGAAGTTCCAGATCTTGAGGGGAACACGGAGGACGTCTAAGGAGCCGGTCGTGGAGGGCTCCGTGTCGGGAATGCGCAAATTGAAATACAAGCAATTCCCCTTACCGTGGGTGTTGGTGCACGGGATCTGCTAACGGTGTCTTCGGCCGGAGAGCCGTTTGGGGGCACTGGCGTGAGTGGAGGCGGTGTTGGCTCTGGCAGGGATGCAGGAGGCACGAGGAGCGAGGGTTGTGCCGCTGCTGCGAGCCACCCTGGCGGTGGTCCGAGTTAGGGAGGCGGTGGCTTGTGTTTCCTGCCGGGTAAATGATGGAAGACCCAGCACAGGAGTGAAACTGATCAGAAAAAAGGGAAGGACTCTTGAAGACAGTGAGGACTTGTTTCATCCAGGCACAGAAAGAAAGTTACAGGGGCTTAAAGGAATTGGAGGTTCTGTGTGCTGTGAGGACGCTGCTTTAAAATTAAACGGAACAATATTTTATCTAGCTCTCATGGTGGACAGGGTAAGAGGGGTGGTTGTGGCCAAGAAGGAAGGTGGGAAGGTGATGCTTTAAAATGGTTTTGGTCAAGTAGCACACTCCTTGGGGAGTGCTAAAAAGAGCAAGAAAAGGGTAGAATCCGAGGGTTTGGACTCTCTTCAGGAGCAGTCTATAGTGAGGAGTAAGGTGGAGCAAACTAGTAGTACCAGCAAAAGAAAACTGACTTTTAGTAGTGCTGGAGGGGTGAATAATAGGAAAGTGCGAATTACTCCATCTATACGGACCTATTTTCGTGTATTACCAGGGTCTCCTAAGATGTTGATAAGTTAGTACCCGTTGTTGGCTTGGAGGACAGAGTTCCGAATACCTGGATAGATACAGGAGGTACAGCGCAATTTTCTCTACCCAGGGGATCCTCAGAATGTCAAAAAGGGATAGGTGCAGGGCAGGATGTTCAGCCTCTTGGTGAAAATCATGGATACTCTTTTGCTAATATGCTAAAGGCATTATCTGTGGAACTGAAGGGTGGCTTTGAGACTTCTAATTCTAATCAGGGGGAGATTAGAAATCTTTGTGAATATTTAGGGAGGAAAATAGATGAGCTTGCAGGTCAGACGGCTGCTCTGGAGGAGGAGGTTGGAGAGTTAAGGATGGTGGTAGAGGAAAATAAAGAGCAAATAAAATATTTGAAAGAAGGGGAAGCGGGGGTAGTGGCCAAGATGGAATCCCTGGAAAATAATCAGAGGAGGAACATCTTGAGGTTTCTCAGAGTCCCTGAAGGATTGGAAGGAGGTGATTTAAAAGGCTTTGTGGCTCGATTAATAAAGCAGGCAGTAAATGTTGAGGAATCAGAAGTTGATATTGTAAAAGACATTCAAAGGGTAGACCGGGTCCCGGCGAAAATTCCCTCTAATAGGGATAAACCAAGGAAAATGCTAGTCTACTTTCAAACATATGCAATGAAGGAACATATGTTGGCCTTGGCATTGAAAAATAAGTCATTGTCAGTGAATGGGTCCCTGTTTGAAATCAGGTCAGACCTAGCATCTGAGACTTTAAACAAACAATGGGAGCTGGGAAAAAGAATAGAGACATTAAAAAAACTTGGAGCAACAGCTCAGTTAAAGTTCCCTGCATCTTTAAGGGTTTTAGTGAGCAACAAAATGTATAATTTTACGGCTTGGAAGGAGGTAGATGATCTGATTAGGAAAATAGAGAAAGGGAACGAGAATGGAAAAGTTTTGGTCTAAGGTTCTTTTTGTTTTCCCTTAGGTAAGGACGTTTGGTAAATGGGAAGATGCCCAGATCCCGACACGACAACCCTCCTCTGGCATATTGTCAGATTAAATAAGATTGGGTGGGTTCCCCTAGGAGGAGTAGGGATGGGATGTAGAAAGGGGAGTGGTGATGCTGAGCACTGGATGGGGAGCATAATAGGGAAAAAAAGGAAAAAAAGATCCTCATTGATGTAATTAGAGAGGGAGTAGGAGGAGGGGGGAGGGGGTTGTAAGAACATATCTGGCCTCTTTTTGGAAAGATGGTGGTGAGTAATTTGAAACTCCTGTCTTGGAATGTCAATGGTCTCCGGGTAAAGAGTACACAGAAGCCTGGTGCAATATTTGAAAGATGTTCAGTTTGATGTGTTGATTTTACAGGAAACTCACCTTTCTAAAGAAGAATGCCTTGACGTTTTTAAGTCATGTAGATGGGTACAGTAGATAGCTAGTTCTAATTGTACGAGTGGTATTAAGGGGGTGGTTATTTTGATTAAGAATCATGCTAACATCACTTTTGTCGAAGGCCCTATAGATAAATCCGGGAGATGGGTGTTGGGGAAGTTGTCTGCTTTTGAGTATGTCTTCATGCTAGTAGGATATTATGGTCCTAATAGAGACGCTCTAGGTCCATTGAGAGAAGTATCACATTTTCTTCTGCAATACTCTGATCCTATAATTTGGGCGGGAGACTTTAATGTCGTATTGAACTATGACCTAGATAGATCATCGGGTAGTAGGTCAAGAGTGAATGAGAAAATGCAGACTCAGATACGAGTAATGATGGCCCAATGGGGATTATACGATGTTTGGAGGGACAAGAATGGGTCTGAGAGAGGTTCTTATAACAATAAGAAGTACCGGCATCAGTCCAGGATCGACTATTTTTTATTAGAAAGTGACTTGAAAGATTATGTCAAGAAAGTAACACATATTGGAGCCCATTCGGTGGTTAGTTCACAGGGGGCGACTGATCAGGATAGCTTCATATAGGAGGAAATCATACAACAAAGAAATAAGTAGGTTAGAAAATCAAATACAACAGTCCGAGCAGAGAATGTTAAGTATGGACCGGGAAGAAGAAATTGATGAGTTATATAAGCAAGGACAGGCAGCCCGTCTGGAATTGGCAGCGGTCTCAGACAATAGGATTAGATTGAGATGTGAGGCTAACAGTGGCCCACTTTGAGTATAGTGAGAACAGTAGCAAAATGCTGGCCTGGAAATTAAAATCGAATATAGTGAGAAACCGGGTGATAGAAATTCAAGATGAAGGCTTTGGTGAGATTAGGAAAGGCAGGAAACAGGTGGAAGAATTTTTTTTTAATTTTTTTAAGGAACTGTATACAGAG
This sequence comes from Pleurodeles waltl, assembly GCF_031143425.1. NCBI lineage: Eukaryota > Metazoa > Chordata > Amphibia > Caudata > Salamandridae > Pleurodeles > Pleurodeles waltl. The sequence goes on along the minus strand of NW_027150406.1, from coordinate 324,146 downwards.
GATTTGGAAGCTTCACTGAAGGCAATGAGGAGGTGGCTTAGGGAATTAGAATTAGCCACTTTCAGTGAAGAGGAGAAAAGGGTGGCTAACAGGCAATTCCGGCAGATAGAAATAGAACAGGCCATTCTTTCAGGTAAATTGGGGAAAGCACAAGGAACAGATGGATTACCCCTTGATATTTATAGAGCTTTGAGAAGTAGAATTGTTGAAGTTTTAAAGGAATTACGTAATAGTATTATGGGGGGTGATGAGATTCTCCCTCCTTCTTGGAAAGAAGCTATCATCACATAAATTTTAAAACGAGGTAAAGACCCTAGGAATTGTGAATCATATTGGACAATATGACTTTTCAATTGCGATTATAAAATCTTTGCAAAACTCCTGGCAGATAGATTAGGGACTGCCATGTGGAAGCTCATACACACAGACCAGAAAGGTTTTTTGAAGGGTAGTCACATGCATGAACTGACAAATGGGTTGGTAGGGTCTATTGATTTAGCCAATACTCTGCGTGCGTCTTTGGCTGTGGTAATGGTGGACGCAACAAAGGCATTCGATAGAGGCAATTGGCGTTATTTGATCATGGTATGTGAATTTTACAATTTTGGAAGGCATTTTATCAGAGCACTACATAAAATCTACCATGACCCTAGTGCAAGAATCTTGGTTAATGGTTTGCTTACCCCTTCTTTGAAGATAGAAAGAGGAACGAGACAGGGGTGTCCATTAGCTCCATTACTGTTTGATCTCTATATTGAGCCATTAGCTAGTAGAATTAGGAGCTATATGAGAATCCCCCCATTTGTGTGCGGAAACTTACTTAGGAAAGTTTCTTTATATGCAGATGATCTAATGATTTATACTTCTAATTTAAGTCAGGTTAAGCCAGTTTTGGAATAGTTAATGGAAGATTTTGGGGGAATTTTTGGCTATGTAGTTAACAATCAAAAGACTGAGATTATGGTGTGGAACATGAAAGTAAATGATTCAATAAATGTAAAGGAAGAAGTTAAATATCTGGGAATCACCATAACACATGATATACATAAAATAGAGGAAATACATTTTGGCCGGGTCATGAGGGAGGTAGATCTATTAATGAAGAAATGGCTTAATCTTACATTAACCATTATAGGTCGGGTTAATTTTGTTAAGATGGTGATTATTCCCAAACTAACTTTAATTTTTAATTCATTACCATTAAAATATAATAAGGGCTCCTTAAAGAAACTTCAAGGGAAAATTAGTAGTTTTATTTGGGCATCCAAAGGTGTTTGTATATCGTGGAAAAAACTTAGAAGAAAGAAAGAAAAAGTTGGTTTGGCGGTTCCGGATTTGCAGTATTATGCATGGGCTTTTTTGTTGAAAAATGTAAGACAGATTTTTAACCAATCAGAGTTGGGGCAGACTCTGATAGCTATGACGGAGGGACAGGAGTTACAGAAACGTTTTTTGTATAAGTTTGGGGACCTCAAGTTCTTCAAGAAAATTTGATTCATGGTGTTGCAACATCTGGCAAAACTTTGGTATGAGGTGAGGAGGGCCGCAAGTTTGTCGTACTACAGTGAGTATGCTCCGGTTTGGGACTCTCCAGGCTTTCCGGAATGGACTAAAGATGCCTTGGCCACTCCATTGAAAGAGGCAGGATTACTGCAGTGGGTACATTTTTGTTACAATGGAGAAGTCAGGGCGTTTGAAAATCTCAATATGGAGGTAGGGGGAAGGCTGTCCAAATTTAAATACCTTCAGATAAAGAGCTGGGCAAGGAATGTGACCGAGGAACTGGGAAGCGCTAATAGTGTGGAGGATCAGCTGCAATTGGATATTCCATTGAAGAAAGAAGTGGCTAGATGGTACTGGCTGATCATGGATATTGTGGACGGCGAATTTACCCTCCCGGAAGAAGTATGGAAAGAGTGCTTGCCAGAGCCTCATTTTAAGGATCTTTGGCAAGTATCTACTACACTTCTTTATAATACTGTTAAACCTGCTACGTTAAGAAGAAATCGTTTGTTTTCAATCCACATAGCTTTCTGGACTCCTGCAAAGCTCTCCAGGCTGAAACAGAATAATATGGTGAGGTATAGGAAGTGCGGATCTGCATCAGCAGACAACTTACACATGTTTGTAGAGTGCCCCCAACTTAGTAAATTCTGGCAAGAGGTAGATGAAGAAATTAAGAAAATACTTCCCACAAGTCCGAAGGTAAGATCATTGGTAGTGATTTTTGGATGTTCACAAGAGCCGCAGAAGATGGGCAGAGACGGAGCTAAATTGTTGTTTTACATGATGCTTGTGGCAAGAAGGGAGATATGTAGGAAATGGGTTAGTTCTGCCCCTCCCACCTTTGCAGAATGGAAAATATCCTTAATATATCATTTCAAGCTAAATCTAGATAGAAATTGTAAGAAAACAAGATTTTGGAACCCATTGAAATGATAGTTGGGAATTGGGGAAGGTATAGACATGTAGGGTGTGATGTGATCCTATGATTATATACATTTTCATGGCTCCCTTGTCGCCCGCATCTGATGTCAGGCGTAAGGAACTCCTAGACAGGGGGGATGTGGTTTGAGATGGGCTGTGAGCAGCTGGTAAGATCTCTATCTCCCTGCCCCCCTCTCTGTCAAGGGAAAGTTTGAAAGGTAAATAAGGATCATTAAAAAAAAAAAAAGAGAAGTGCAGAAGTGCTGAACGCACCTCTTTCACGCAGAACAGTTCAGGTTGTGGGGGTAGCAAGCAGACAGTTGACAAATCCGATCATAGATCCAGTACAGGTTGAGATTGGCAACGTCCAGGAATTGCATAAGTTTGTAGTTTGTGACTCAAGTCCAGTATCTCTACTGGGAAGGGACCTAGGGCCAGATGTAGGTAGGTATTAAATTACAACTTGCAATTTGCGAGTCATAGCGACTCGCAAATTGCAACTCGCAATACGAGATGCAGAAAGGTGTCTCAGACACCTTCTGTGACTCGCTATGGGGTCGCAAAGACCCACCTCATGAATATTAATGAGGTGGGTCGCGGTTTGCTACCCCATAGCGAGTCTAGGCACTCACAGGGATGGTGGCCTGCTGGAGACAGCAGACCATCGTGTCCGTGACTGCTTTTTGAATAAAGCTGTTTTTTTTTTCTTTTTGCAGCCCGTTTTCCTTAAAGGAAAACGAGCTGCAAAAAGAAAAAATACCAAAACCATTTGGTTTCGTTTTTTTCAGAGTAGGCAGTGGTCCATAGGACCACTGCCTGCTCTGAAAAAATATTTTTTGGGGCATTCACAAAGGGGAAGGGGTCCCATGGGGACCCCTTCCCTTTTGCGAATGTGTTACCATCCACTTCAAGTGGATGGTAACTGCGAGTTGGTTTGTGACCGCATTCGCGGTCACAAACCAACTCTGCATGGTGATGCAGTCGCAAATAGGAAGGGAACACCCCTTCCTATTTGCGAGTCGCAGCCTCAAATTGCGAGTCGGTACCGACTCGCAATTTGAGGTTGTGCATCGCGTTCAGCCTTTTGCGCCTCGCAAACTGCGTTTTTAGCTTCCTACATCTGGCCCTTATTGTGCAAGATCAAATGTTCCATTAGTTGTTCGACTGCTGGAATAGAGGTTCAGACTAATAGTGATGATGAGGAAGAATAGGCACCTGGAATTGAGAAGGAAAATATTAAAGAACCCGCTGATTGAGTTTTTCCCGATGTTTACTGTGAAAGAATTGCATGCAGACTTGCAGGGAACAGTACAAGAGAATGTGTGGGACCTGACAGGTAAAGAAGTGGGCTTAATCAAAGGAGTGGAGCCTATTAAGATTACTTTGAAGCCGAATGTACTGTTTCCTCAGCTTCCACAGTATAACATGGCACAAGATGTTTTGATGAAAGTAGAACAGATAATTGGAGATTTTCTGAAACAAGGGGTTTTGAAGGAAGTGTTGAGCAGTCCATGTAATTCACCGATAATGGGAGTGAAGAGGCCATGTGGAAAACTGTGCATTGTGCAAGACTTGAGAAAAGTGAATGACATGGTGGTCAAGTGTTGTCCTGTAGTGCCAAACACAGAAGTAATACTGTTTCAGATTCCATGCGATGCAGAGTGGTCTACAGTGGTTGACTTGTCACAAGCTTTCTTTTCTGTGCCTCTTCATAAGGATAGTCAGTTTCTTTTTAGTTTCAAATTCCTATACAGAGTCTACAGCTGGTGCAGACTTCCTCAAGGGTACACGGAGTCAACATCTCTGTTCAATCAGATCTTGAAAAAGAATTTGGAGGCATTGGAACTACCGTACCAATCGACTTTGGTGCAGTACACTGATGATTTGCTAATTGCGTCCAGGACAAAAGACAAGTGTAAGTACGACTCGATTGCCCTGTTTAATCATTTGGGAAAATTTGGAAATAAATTGTCAACTTTGAAGTTGCAGTACTGTCAGAAGTCAGTGAAATGCTTGGGACACCAAATTGAGAAAGAGTCGAGGAAAATCTCCAGAGAGAGGATTACACAGATATTGCAGAGAAGTCCTCTGACTTCACAGAGAGATGTCAGAATGGTTCTGGCATTTGTAGGTTGTTGTCAACAGTGGATTCCAAATTTTGCGGAGATTGCCAAACCATTGCAGCAACTGACACATTAGGAGGTTACTGACCCCATAACTTTAGATGAGGATCAGAAGAAGCCGTTCACTGAGTTGAGAGAGAATTTGTGCAGAGCGCCAGCATTGGGCATGCCTGATTACACAAAGCCATTCACATTGTTTTGTCATGAACATGATGCTTGTTCTTTGTCTGTTTTGACACAGGTCTATGGAGGTGCTTATCACCCAGTAGCCTATTTTTCAGCTACCTTGGACCCAGTCGCAGCAGCTTTACCAGGTTGTCAGTGTGCGGTTGCCTCAGTTGGTCAAAACCTTTCTCAATGTGAGGAAATGTGTCCAATGTCCTGATGAGATTTGGGTTTCTGAGGAGGGTCAGATGGTCCTACCCAACCGTTTATTGTCGTAAATGGGCAGGTATTATCATGGCCAGGCACATATTAGGAGGGATGTCATGGTTAGATTGTTCAAGATCAACTGGTTTAATCCTAAATTTAGGCAGGCAGCAGAGACAGTATGTCATGGCTGTATAATTTGTCAGCAGCTAAACGTGGGAAAAGGGACAGTGGTGAATTTGAGCCACATTGGAAGAGCAGGAGGACCATTCAGCAGAATGCAATTGGATTTCATTGAAATGCCTGTGTGTGTAGGTTTGAAACACGTATTGGTGATTGTGTGTGTCTTTAGTCAATGGATTGAAGCATACCCTACAAGAAGGAATGACAGTCTCACAGTAGCAAAGTTGTTGCTCAGGGAATTGTGGCCTAGTTTTCCCAGGCCTCATGCTGAAGCTGAAGAATTGTGCACTGTAATGAAGCTGAGATGTTAAACTAACCTTGAACCACCGATGTTAAAGTCTGCTTAGCTAGAATTTTCTGCAATGTACCGACGGACAGGAGATGATGGAATCAAATTGTTACAATTATGTGTAGAGTAGACTGGATGTGCTTTCCCAGGCCTTAAACAATAGGGACACTGACTGAAGAGGAAGATGCAACATTTTTGATACCTGATGAGCCGGATGATGAGGACATCGTACAGTGAACCAATCAATTAACTGAGAACAGCAAAATATTAGAATTCATAAATTTGTTAAATAAAATTAATTGGTGAGAATAATAACTTGTGATTGACTGACCAATTAGGAATTAGGGGGGTGGACTTAAAAACTCTTATAAAAAGTCATGACGAGGGGCTAAAACTTCAGAATTATAGGGAGAATTGAGGCTGATGCGAGGGGTGAATGCTGATGACGTCAGGAGACGCGATTCGAGATTCTGTCATTGGGCTTATGCCCTTGAGAGCCTGATGTGTTGCTGATCAATTGATGACCTGAAGATGAAGGCTGACTTTGTTGCTGATCCATTCGGAGGATAGGTAGCTATGACAATGTGACTGAATAACTTTTTTGTCTTTTCTTCTAGGTACCAACTGCGCTGTTTAAATAATTTTTCTCTTAGCTAGATGTTTTTCAAATTCACGGTCCTAAATTGTTTTTCGCATGAAGTCCCACTTGCTGATGCTAATCTGAATTAGGCAGGGTTCCTTTGGGTGACGTTGACAGTGACGAATGATTGATGAACTGGTTGCTGAACTCTGCTATTAATGTCAATATATTCTTCTTTGTTAGCTTATGCCGAATAATTAGAGCATATATTTTCTCAAGTTCTGATTAGGTTATGTTATTGGTGGTCACTAATGAACTAATTCTGAGCTGTTTGAATAAAGTTTGGATTAACCTTATGCACTAGAATTGTAACTAATAGGGAAAACAAAATTATTAAAACGTATATTGAGTTGTGGTTATTCATGAAATGTTGATATAATTGTCTAATAATTAATGATTCTCTTAGTGGTTATTGATGGGCTATATTGAATATTAATAACATTGGTCACTACATGGCTAGGATACTCCATGCGATCCAAAAGGTTCATTGGCCTATACGTGTCCCCTTGTAAGTCTACTTACTAATGACCAGGCGCGCTAGCAGAGGAAAGATAATATTAATGACAAGACTGTAGACTATGTATGTGCTAATTAACTATAGGATTTGTAATAATGGAGGATGCCACATAGAAGAGGTACAAGCATTTTATGTTGTCATAAGAGCACAATAGAGGGGGAAGAGAGGCAGTGGACTTCTAGGAAAAGGAGGAATGAATGACAATGAGAATATGGATAAGGAGGTGGAGAATCCTTGGAGGAGGGAGGTGAAGCCACAGCTTGCATGGTGAAGAGGACATGGCACCACTAGGAAGTATTCCTGATGGAAATGTGTTGTTACTTCAGACAGTTGCTGAAGGAGAGTAAAACACAATCTTGCATGTATAAAATAACTGTTTGTATCTTTGCCCTTGAGCCTGTACAGCACACTGCTGTGTTTGGCTAGGTCTGTGCTATGCAAGTAACATACATATATAACTATCTAATGTTGATGAATATGTTATGTGAAATGTTAGAGCAATTCCAGAGAAGGTACATAATAAAGTGGACAGCTAGGAGCCCCTAGTGCCACTGGAGCGTCAATTTTTTAATGCAGAGTGCCGGTACGTATTTGCAAGGTCATACAAAGCCACCTCACATGACTTTTCATGCCTTGTAAATATTCCCCCCTTTAATGCATTACGCTGCGTGAAAGAGGCATTCCATGGGTGTTGCTATGGGTGTGCCCACGCAGCACCCATGGAATCTAATGCATTCCCATACTTACAAGGCTGGGAATGCTCAGAACAATGAGGAGAGCTATCTTTATTTATCCACGTTTTTTCCTCTTTCTATATTTCCTGCATTCTGCAGCACACATAGAATGAGAATAAAGCCATTAATGATTGTTTATGTGCAGGAAGGTGTCCATTCCTGAACATAAACAATCATCCCTGCAACACAGGCATAAGGGTGCCTGCATTGACGCTAGGCTTCCAACTGTACACCAGCTCTGAGGAAAGTACAGGGATGCATCATAATGCTATAAATATGATGCATCCCTGCACTTTTCTAATGGCTCAGCATGGTGCTGCAAGATGACTTGCTACATGGGGCTCCGTAATTATTTTGTAAATATACCCCCTAGTTGGAGCATCACCTTTCAAGGTGGAGATTTATGATGTGGAGCTTGCTGTGCCAGCCCGAGATTTTGAGTTTAGTCTTCACATGTGAGGCATGTTGAGATTCAATTCTTTGAAAGTAATCCATGCCGACCAAAAACTGCATTAAGCTTTGAGATAGAGCCTTTTGAGAATAGATAGTACTGGAGTGAGTATTGTCAAATTAGTGAATTATGCTTTATAAACAGCTGAATTAATCTAAGGACCAGCAAGAATAGAGCTAGTGGGGCAATGTGAATAGCGTCTTTTGGAGTGCTGCAAGGCCCATGCCTATCCTCCCAACTCTTGATTTTTTTAAAGACATTCCATTCTCACACTTAAATGTAGAGGATGAGCAATGTTTGATAGATAGTATCAAGTACATGAGTCCTTGAACGATCAGTTGAATTCTCTTCCAGATTGCTAAAAAATAGGGGAGATTACTCTCAATAGCTATGGTGACACCCTATATCTATTAGCACTATAAAATGTCTCTTTAATGGGGTCTCAAATAGGAGTCAAAACCCACAAGGCTAAAAATCCCCTTTGGCAGTTGTAACAATCTTGATTGAAGATGAGGTTCAGAGATGAAACAGTAGTGAGAGAAAATCCAGATGTCAGAAGTCAAATGTAGTACAGGAACCAGCTACAAAGGGGAAAAATCAGGGACAAATTGGAAGTAAGAGGACAAAGAACATGATGAAAAATTAAGGAACAAATGTGTACAATATGTCCGGTACTGAGAGCAGCTTCCTTACAGAGGCCCTCATTATGACATTGGCGGTGAGTGATAAAGTGGCGAAAATACCACCAAAAGGCTGGCAGTAATTACCGCCAAATTATGACCATGGCGGAGATAACTCCCAATAGACAGGCAATGTACCACACCAACCGCCAGGGTGTTAAGAAGACTCACCACGGCGATAGCCGTCAACAGCCAGGTGGAAGACAAAGTACCGGCCACCATATCATGTCACAGGACACCACCACAATTTCTGGGCAGTACCAACACCATCAAAAGCCTGGCAAAACACATCACAGAGGACCAAAGATTCACCATCAGAGACACAGAGAAGGACAAAGCCGCCATGGAACCGGAACTGCAAGTCTTCCCATAGCTCATCTACGCTATGCTACACCTGGAACACCAACGCCGACGAAGATGATGACAGTGAGTACAGCCGCCTAGCACACAAGGGAGGGAGGGAGGAAAAGGAGAGTCACACACACACGCTCACAACACACATCATACACACACACACACACACACACACACCATACACACAACCAGCTACAGACGAAAAACAGTGGCACAAGACACAAGTCATAATAATGCAAGGACATCAAGAATGCAGTAATGAGAATGTATTGATTGTGAACAGCTACCAAACGAACCAATTGTATAAAAAAATGCTATGTACAAATGTACACAAAGGGCTAATGCCCAGTCCAAAGTACTAAGGACCGACAGGGCCACCAGGCACAGTCCAAGGCCCAACTCGAATCCTGACATCATCTGGATAGAACTCTGCAGGGGCATCAGTTTGCAAGTGGGCAGGTACCTCAGGGGGATGGGGGTCACCTCAGATGAATACGGGAACATGCCTACTGGTTCTGGAGGGGGCTCCATGACCATTTCTCTCTGCTGGAGAGTACAAGGTCACAGTCTCTCAGGTGGGGAACATGCCCACTGGTTTTGGAGGGGGCTCCATGCCCATTTCTCTCTGCTAAGGAGTGCAAGGTCACATTCTCTGGGGTGGGGAACATGCCCACTGGTTCAGGAGGGGGTGCATGCCCATTTCAATCTGCTGGGGAGTGCAAGGTCACAGTCAATAAATACATAAATAAATAACTTTATTTCGGCTGAAAGCCATAAAAGTATCCAATAAATAACAGACAATTACCAGCAATGAGATTATAAATGATAAAAAGCACAATTTCTACATAAAACATTAAAAAGAGGAACAATAATTATACTGAATTGAAATATAAAACTCATTTTTAGATCAATTACCGGACAACTATCTAATTTTATAGATCTAAAAACCTACCTACAATTGATGCCATAAAATAGTTTATTTCTTCCTACGATAGATTGTGCAAAAATAAGCTGTTTATACACACAGTTATAGCAACAATATAAAACTAACTACTGACATCAAGTTTCCTTTTTCTTTACAACAAACCTTTGTAGTTTCATGCCCATAATGGTCAACAGAGGCCTAGGGTAATTATAGCTAATCAAATCAGTCGGCAGTGTATTCTTTAGTTCTTATGGCCCAAGCGTTTTGTAGGTACTTGGCAACGACAAAGACCACCTTATCACTTGTGTCACTAGAAAGGATTCGCAAGGATATACTATGTTTCCTTATCCCCATTTATCTACATAAGGGGATTATCTACTTATTCCTGGGCATCAGATACCTAGGACAAAAAAACATAAAATGGGCCAATGTCTCAGATTGCTCAGGACAGAAGTGGCAGAATCTCGATTTAGTTAACGTATTAAGAGGCAATACCCCTAGCCTAAATTTAATAAAAAGTGTTTTGGCGTAAGGAGGATTGATATTATCCATAAAAGCCTCAAACTTAGGGCTTAGACTTGTGGTCCAAAAACTGTAACGTCCTACTACCCTGGTAGTTTTTGGACCAAAGTTTGGGTCAAAATGAACTCCTAGTAACACTGCCTTATCGTGCCTTTGCTTCCTTCGTCAAGCTATGGGGGTCTGACCACACCTCGTCCATTTTAATAAGTTGGCACGTATCTCTGATGTATTTAAGCCAGGGAACATTTAACACACCACAATCCGCTAAAAGCTCAGCAACAGCTGTTTGGTAGGGGGACAAGTATTCGGATGTCCAAGGCGGACCCAATAAATAAGGGGTCTTAAGGCAGCCTCGTTGTGGATCTCATTTAAGGCTAAATCCAGTCTTAAAGGTGTGAGTGGGGTACTTGTTGGTAAGTGCAGCAAATTACGCATAAAGCGATTTTCCACTTTCATCAAGCAGCTAGAATTGCAGTACCCCCATAATTCAGCACCATAGATTGAAGCAGCCACAGCCGCTGCCTTATATACTGTGATAGCGGGTGAAATTTCACCTTCCGTAGTATTAGCAATTTTTCTAGCTATCACAGTCGACCTCTGTCGTAGGGTGGACACACTCTTCTCAATCTGTGCCAACCAGCGTTGGTAGTCAGATATCCTAATCCACAAATAATTAACTTGCTCTATCAGTTGGCCTGCAAGAGTCATTTTCCCCATAAAGTACTTGTGAGGTTAAAAGCCATAAATGTAGTCTTAGAAAAATTTATCTATAGGCCCCTCTCTACACAAAATTTTAAAAAAGGCATTGAGTTCGTTTTGAAGGCCCATTGGAGTTTGTGAGATCAAAAAGGTATCGTCTGCAAACAAGGTCACAGTCTCTTGGGTGGGGAACATGCCCACTGGTGCTGGAGGGGGCTCCATACCCATTTCTCTCTACTGGAGAGTGCAAGTCACAGTCTCTCAGGTGGGGAACATGTCCATTGCTTCTGGAGGGGGCTCCATCGGTATTTCTCTCTGCTGGGGAGTGCAAGGTCACAGTCTCTCAGGTGTGGATCATGCCCACTGCTTCTAGAGGGGGCTCCATGCCAATTCCTCTCTGCTGGGGAGTGCAAGGTCACAGTCTCTCAGGTGGGTAACATGCTCACTGGTTCGGGAGGAGCCCCCTTATACAGCAGTCCCTGGAGGGTGGCCTACATGCCCTCTGCTGGTGGTGAGGGCTAGTGCAGCCTAGTCTCATCTGGAGGTAAGGGCTGAACTGTGTTAGCAGGTGAAGGTGCTCCTCAGCAGCTTCTGCAGGAGGAGTGGGCTGCACTTACTCAGCTGGCGGTGAGGGCTCCAGGACCACTGGTGATGGTGATGTCACCCTCACAGTCTGCTGGAGATGAGAGCTGCACTGTGTCAGCAGGTGAGGGTGCCTCCTGGGCAGCCCCTGCTGGAGGTGAGGGCTGTACTGTGTCAGCAGATGAAGGTACCTCCTGGTCAGCCTCTGCAAGAGGAGTGGGCTGCACTTCCTCAGCTGGCAGTGAGGGCTCCGTGACCACTGGTGGTGGTGGTGTCACCCTGACACCCTCTGCTGGTGTCGAGGGCTTCTTCCCCTTCATGGCAGGAAATGTGGGCTCCTTACCCTTCCTGGCAGGGGTTGAGGGCTTCTTTCCCTTCATGGAAGGATGTGCAGGCTCCTGAGCCTTCCTGTCAGGTGTTGAGGGCTTCTTCCCCTTCATGGCAGGAGGTGCAGGCTCCTTACCCTTCCTGGCAGGAGTTGAGGGCTTCTTCCTCTTCATGGCAGGAGGTGTCCTTACTGGCTGGTGGAGTGGGATCCTTCACTGTCTTGCCACCACGACTAGGGGGTGCCTCCACTGTCCATGTGGACTGTTTAGCTGAGGTGCTGGGCTGGGTCGTTGGGACTCTACACTTATGGTCAGGAGAGGGAGGGGGAGGGAAGAGGTCAAGTTGGGCAAGGAAAAGCTTCTTAGGGACGTGGGATGGGATGAGGGAGGAGAAATGGGAATGAAGGTTGTGGGAGTGGTTGTTGGAGGTGTATGTCTGCTGGACTTGGATACAGGTGCAGGTGTATGGGCAGTATGCTGATGTTCGGTGGATGGCTGTTGAGTGTTCGAGTGCTTGCATTCGTGTCCTTTTGGAGGGGGGACAGACAGGGTGGGAGAGGACACAAGGGACGTGTGGATGGATGTAGTGGCGGTGTCTGCTAGTGAGGTGTGTGTGCTGCTTGGTGTGGTGATGCTGGTGGTGAATGTTGATGCAGTGCTTGCAGGTGGGAGTGTGGACGTGACTGTGAGGTATCTGGAGGAGGAATAGGGGGAGACAGTGGAGGCAGTGGATGTGGTTGTGTCTGCAACTGTCTTGTGCTTGCGTGAGTGCTTGTGGGATGAAGTGTGGTGCCTATGTTTGACTGTGCCACTCATGTGTGTTATCTTGTGTGCATGCTCGTCTGTATTTGTGCATGGGATGGGTTTGGGTTGAGGAGACTGGGACTGGGAAGTTGTAGTTGGTGTGGGGACAGTAGGAACAGGGACAATGGCTGCCATCAGAGAGGAGGCCAGCGCCTGAATTGATCTCTGTTGGGCCTCCAATCCACCGCAGATGCCCTACAGGAATGCATTGCATTGCTGCATCTGGGATGTCAGCCCCTGGATGGCAGTCATAATAGTTGACTGCCCTACAGAGATGGATCAATAGCCTCCTCACTCTGGGCAGCAGGGCTCACTGGGGCAGGGTCTGAGGTGCCTGGGGGGAAGGATATTCCCACCCTCCTGGGTGAGCGGGCATGGGCAATCCACTAAGGGGCCTACTGGGAGGGTAGTGCTGGTACGGGGTGTTGGCTGTACCTGCAGCTGGGGTTGTCACAGAGGGGTCCGCCACCACCAGAGAGCTTCCATCGGAGGAGGTATGTGAGTTTGTGTTGTCACCTCCTGTCTCTGCCGTGGTGCTCCCCTGCCCTACGTCCCACTGGCTCCCTCGGCATCGGTGGACTCTGCCTCCAGGGTCCTGTGGGATCCAGCTCCCTCTGTCGCCAGGGTCCCTGCTCCTCCGCCAGATTATGCTAATGCACACATGGACAGGATGACATAAGAAAAAAGAGTGAGAGAGAGAGAAAGGAAACACTGGGTCAATTACTATACCAACACCACAGTTGGCATACACAGCACCGTCACACACAGGAATTTGAATTGAGTGCCATACATTGGACTGCCAGTGATTTCACTAGATGCCACGGCAAGATGAGGGCCACACACTGCCCACTGCACCCCTCCTGGTTCCCACAAAGCCCTGACTGACATTGACTGCTAACAAGCTAGGTTACATGCATTTGCCATACACCCATTACCCTTGAGCTGGATCACGCTGCAATTTCTGACCTGGCATTAAGTGGCACCCACTAACTCACACCCACTATTCGGATCCTATGCAACTTACCCATTATAGTTGTAACGCCCACTGTACTCACCCCCGTGTGGCTGCTATGTTGCCCTCATGTGCCCATCCAGCTCTGGGTATGTCACAGCCAGTATGCGGGCCAGCAGGGGGGTCAGGTTCCGACAGGCACCCCTTCCTCATTGGGAGTACATCCCCAGCTGGGCCTCCGTGGTCTTCAGTGCTGAGCGTCTCAGGTCCTCCCACCGTTTCTGACAGTGGGCCCCTGCCTGCCCTGGACCCCCAGGGTCCGCACGTCCTTGGTGATGGCATGCCATAATCCCTTCTTTTGCTGTACGCTGACCTGCAGAGATAACAGAGACAGGAGAACACCATTACACATACAATCCAGTCTGTCACACATATGGCCCACCAATCCCGTTTCCATCACCATTGGTACACACATCGCCCGGCGCACACCATGTACACTACCACAAGACATCCCCACCGATGACACGATGCTTGCACACACAACTCCATGTATCCTTCACACATGCATTGTGTCCAAGGTGTACTAACCTGTTGGTATGGAGGCCCATAGAGCAGTCCATACTGGGGTAGGACCCCATCCACCATTCGCTCCAACTCCTCTGCAGGGAAGGCAGGGGCCCTTTCTCCGGAAACACGGGCCATGGTAGGTTCCAGACACAGGTCACAGCAGCACACACAGTGTAGGTGTTCTCCTGTTGAAGGTCAGGAAACAAGTGAGGAATCTGATGGAAAATGTCAGTCACGTCCGCGGCGGTGTACACCGTCACCACCTGCGCTGATCTCCATTGGCCACTGTACTCCATAGAGCCCCTTATTATCCAATGAGGAATTTCACTGCGTCAGCGGAGTTACCTCACTTCCATCTGTCCCTTCATACAGGATAGGCAGTCACCATTTCATGGTGGCAGACAACGATCATATCAACCTTAACTGCATCACAGCCTAGATTTGCACATACTTCGCCATTCCCACTGTCCCATTACATAAATGCACTATGTACACTGACGTAGTGGTTCCATTTTTCAAATTGTGACAGCCTATTCACTCTTGTGTCCCTTAGATACCTACTGCTGTGGATGAATTGGAGGAGGAGACAATCCCCCGTGTACAGACCCCTTGTGGACTTGGCTACACTGGAGGACAGGCACGTTATACTCACCTATAGATCGGACAGGGCCACAATCACAGAGCTGTTGCACATTTGGAGCCCGACCTGAGCTCAGCTATCCGTCATCCATCTGGGATTCCCTGTCTTGTGCAAGTGCTCCATTTCCTGGCAACTGGTTCTTTACAAGTGACAATGGGCTTGGCAGCCGGAATGTCACGGCCAATGTTTTCAATCGTGCTGGCAAGAGTTTTGTCTGACCTGGAGAAACACATGTGCAGGTACATATCTTTCACCCAGGTGGAAGATCTGGCCACTGTGAAGGCCAGATTCTATGCAATGGGACATATCCCCAATATTGTTGAGGTGATTGACGGGATACATATAGCATTTGTCCCCTCCTGCCAGAATGAACAGGTGTTCAGGAATCGTAAGATTTTCCACTCAATGAATGTGCAAATGGTCTGCCTGGCGGACCAGTACGTCTCCCACGTCGCTGCCAAGTATCCTGGGTCGGTGCATGATGCCTTTGTCCTGAGGAATAGCAGCATCCCAAATCTGATGTCCCAATGCCTGATGCACAGGGTGTGGCTAATAGGTGAGCCTGGGTCCCCACCCACTGCTTGTTAGTGTATGCCTTCAGGTGTCATCCCCATAGCATTGTGAGAGGCTAAATGTTGTCCCTCAATACTTGCTGGTGACTCTGGCTACCCAAACCTATTGTGGCTCCTGACCCCTGTGAGAAATGCCAGGACAGGGGCTGAGCATTGTTACAATGAGGCACATGGG